>NC_092712.1:15597545-15907704 GCF_047496885.1 Scyliorhinus torazame | reverse complement strand
AAATCACTGAGTGTCTTTAAGACTGAGATTGATAGGTTCTTGATTAATAAGGGGATCAGGTGTTATGGGGAGAAGGCAGGAGAATGGGGATGAGAAAAATATCAGCCATGATTGAATAGCAGAGCAGGCTCGACGGGCCGAAAGGCCTAATTCTGCTCCTATATTTTATGAATGGAAAGGGTGGGAGAATCTAGAGGGGGGGCCTCTGTTTAAAAATAAAGGATCATCCATTTAAAATAGAGATGCGAATGTTTTTCTCTCGGGGTCATGATGTATTGGGAACTCTCTTCCTCAAAAAGTGGTGGAAGCAGAGTGTTTGAGTATTTTTAAGGTAGAGTGAGATAGATTCTTGATAAACAAGGGTGTGGAACATTATTGGGGGTAGGTGGGAATGTGGAGTTGAAGTTACAATTCAATCAGCCATATTCTTACTAAATGTCAAAGCAAGCTTGAGGGGCTGAATAATTTGGATGTTTGCCCTGCTGTTGCCCTTTTCTGAAAGAAGACGCACAACCTTCTCAAGGGCATCCAGGGATGGACACTAGATATTGCTCTTACCGGTGACATCCACAGTCTGAATATTCATTTCCTTACGATAACTTTATATCTTGCGATTTCTGATGGGCTCTTACATTGCCAGTCCTCCGGTGAGAGGGGACTTTCACCTGGCATTCTGCCCGAGTCCTGATTTTTGTTTCAACATTTGTAAATTATGTTATTAGCTTCAAGATAAGGCTGTCTGGCATTTACCATATCCCAGGGAATTTGCAGTGTGGGCAAGTCATTTTGAAGTTGTGTACACATGGGCGGCACAGTGGTTAGCACTGCTGCCGCACAGCAGGGACCCAGGTTCAATTCCAGCCTTGGGAGACTATGTATGAAGTCTGCACGTTTTCCCCGTGTCTGCGTGGGTATCCTCTGGGTGCTCCAGTTTCCTCCCACAGTCCAAAGCTGTGCAGGTTAGGTGGATTGGCCATGATAAATTGCCCCCAAATGTCTTTTTTAAAAAGTTAGAGGGGAGTACGGGGATAGGGCGTAGGTAGGGTGCTCTTTCAGAAGATTGGTGCAGACTCGATGGGCCGAATGGCCTCCTCCTGCACTGTAGGGTTTCTATGATCTCTGACATACACTTTGAGATATGGGGCCCAATTCTAAAATAATTATCCCTGATAAAGAAATTACACCTGCATCATTGAGGCTGGGGAGATTTCCAGTCGGTGACATCATTTCACTGGCTCGGTCTCTTTTGATAAGGGCATGAGTTCCAGGGCACGCTTTGTCCTTCATTGTGAATTAAGACCTACCTGTAATTACATGATCTGGTTGTTTGAATTAAGGAAATATTTTCAAAGGTTTAAAAAGTAAAGCACAAATTCTCAATATAATTACAATAGTGGTAAAATTCCAGAAGCTGAAACTCGCTGGAGGAAATGCTGAGAGTTTGTTCATTCAGCATGTGCTTCAAGAATTGCAGACTTCTTGCACTTGGAATCAGTCTGGTTAACTGCAGTGGTTAAGTGGGACATTACTGGGGCTCCATCTACAGTAATATTGGTACAGTGGTTAGCATTGCTGCCTAGCAGCGCCAGGGACCCTGGCTTGATTTGGCCTTGGGTAACTGTGTGTAGAATTTGCACATTCTCCCTGTGACTGCTTGGGATTCCTCCCACAATCCAAAGATGTGTGGTTTGGGTGGGGTTACGGGGATTGGGCGGGGGAGTGAGCCTACAGAGAGTGCTCTTCAAGAGGGTCGGTGTAGGGCAGCACGGCGGCGCAGTGGTTAGTAGTCCAGCCTCACGGCGCCGAGGTCCCAGGTTCAATCCCGGCTCTGGATCACTGCCTGTATGGAGCTTGCACATCCTCCCCATGTTTGCATGGGTTTCGCCCCCACGACCCAAAAATGTGCGGGGTAGGTGGATTGGCCACGCTAAATTGCCCCTTCATTGGAAAAAATGAATTGGGTACTCTTAAATTTATTTCAGAAAAACATGGAGGAAATATTGTGCCTAATGGCAGCAGAAAATAGAATGATCATTTTAAAGCCACAATCTGCCCCATCACTTTTTGTTGCTTCCAAGGACTACAATGGTTCACATGATTCCCGATGGTCTATTTCTCTGCTTTGGCTTTAAATGCCTACAATCCACACGAGTTCCAGGTAGACCAAAAGAAAAACAAATATTCATGGTGTGAGGCTTCATACAATATCTCCTCTGTACAGCGATTAATCCCCAGGTGTTGTCATTCACATTGAAACAAATCTTCTCACTTTTTAAAAATAAATTTAGTGTACCCAATTATTATTTTTTCCAATTAAGGGGCAATTTAGTGTGGCCAATCCACCTACCCTGCACACCTTTGGATTGTGGGGGTGAAACCCACGCAGACACGGAGAGAATGTACAAACGCCACATAGAATGACCCGGGGCTGGGATTGTACCCGGGTCCTCAGCGACATAGGCAGCAGTGCTAACCAATGCCGCCACAAATGTCCACACTTAATCAGTCACTTGATCAGAGAACATTTGCCATAGAGAGCATCCTATCCGGCTGCATCACAGCAACTGCTCGGCCCAAGATCGCAAAAAACTGCAGAGTGTGGTGAACTCAGCCCGACGCATCACACAAGCTTGCCATCCTCCCATTGATTCTGTATGCACTTCTTGCTGCCTCAGGAAGGCAGACAGCATTGTCAGAGACCCCTCCTACCCAATCATTGCCCTCTTCCAGACCCCTCCATCAGGCAGAAGTCTGAAGGCCCGCACATCCAGACATAGGAACAGCTTCTTCCCCACAGTTACTAGAGTCCTCAACGACTCTCCCTCGGACTGATCTGTTCCCTGTAAGAACACTATTCACGACGCCCTGTGCTGCTCTTGTTGGATCTTGTTCCACACTGTAACCAATCGCTGTTTGTTGATGCACCACTTTCAATGACTCTGTCGATTATTCTTTTGTCTACTATGTACGTACTGTGTACGTTCCCTTGGCTGCAGAAAAATACTTTTCACTGTACTTCGATACATGTGACAATAAATATCAGTCTATGGATACTGTACTGGCCATAAAGCAGCCATGCTAAGCTGGTTGTTTTTCTGAATCTTGGCTTTACGTTGACCTAGAAAGCCAATGCACAGACATTTGTACAAGTTAGCCTTCCTCTACCCACTTGTAGATTTTTCAGATTTGGGCCAACATTTGTTACAAAAACAGAAACATCTGAAATTAAAATACTCGATCCTCGAGTGAGGAATTATTCACTTATTGTCACCTGGAAGTCAAGAGAATCCCTACAGTGCAGAGAATGACCATTCTTGTCCATTGAGTCTGCACCGATCCTCCGAAAGAGCACCTTACTTAAGCTTACTCCCCTGCACATTGGACCGGATTTGATTTATTGTCATGTGTACAGTGTAAAGTATTATTCTGCGTACGGCCAGGCAGATCTTTCCAGACATGAAACGTAGGATATATAAATACACAATGTAAATACATAGGCACAGGCATCGGGTGAAGCATCGGGAATGTGGTACTACTCGGTGGGGAAGATGTGTGAAGAGATCTGGTCAGTCCATAAGAGGGTCAGTCAGGACTTTGGTAACAGTGGGGAAGAAACTGTTTTTGAATCTGTTAGTGCGTGTTCTCAGATGTTTGTATGGAAACATCACACAAGCTTGCCATCCTCTCATTGATTCTGTATGCACTTCTCGCTGCCTCAGGAAGGATGGAAGGAGTTTCAGGTCTTTGATTATGCTGCCCGCTTTCCCAAGGCAGCAGGAGGTGCAGACAGAGTCACTGGATGGGAGGCAGGTTCGTGTGATGTACTGGGCTGTGTTCACGACTCTCTGTAGGTTCTTGCGATCTTGGGCCGAGCAGTTGCCATACCAGGCTGTGATGCAGCCAGATAGGGCGCTTTCTATGGTGCATCTGTAAAAAGTGGTAAGAGTCAATGTGGGCATGCCGAATTTCCTTAGTTCCCTGAGGAAGTATAGGCGCTGTTGTGCTTTCTTCGTTGTAGCGTTAAAGTGGATGGACCAGGACGGATTGTTGATGATGGGCACACCTAGATATTTGAAGCTGTCAACCATCTCCACCTCGGCACCATTGTTGCAGACAGGGGTGTGTACGATACTTTGCTTCTTGAAGTCAATGACCAGCTCTTTAGTTTTGCTGGCGTTCAAGGAGAGATCGTTGTCGTTACACCACACCACTAGGTTCTCCTATCTCCCTCCTGTACTCTCACTCATTATTGTTCGAGATCTGACCCATTATGGTCGTATCATCAGCAAACTTGTAAATAAAGTTGGAGCCAAATTTTGCAACACAGTCGTGTGTGTATAAGGAATATAGTAGGGATTAAATGCGCAGCTTTGCGGGACCCCGGTATTGAGGACTATCGTGGAGGAGTCGTTGTTGTTTATCCTTACTGATTGTGGTCTATGGGTCAGGAAGTCGAGGATCCAGTTGCAGCGGGAGGAGCCAAGTCCTAGGTTTTGGAATTTTGATATGTGCTTGGCTGAGATTATGGCGTTGAAAGCAGAACTGGAGTCGATGAATAGGAGTCTGTCATAAGAGTCCTTGTTGTGATGTTCCAGGGATGAGTGTGGGGCCAGGGAGATAGCATCTGCTGTGGTCCGGTTGTGGCGGTGTGCGAATTGCAGTGGATCAAGGCATTCTGGGAGTATGGAGTTGATGTGTCTCATGACCAACCTCTTGAAGCACTTCATAATGATCGATGTCCAGGTCACCGGACAGTAGTCGTTGAGGCATGTTGCCTGGTTCTTCTTTGGCACCGGTGTGATGGTGGTCTTCTGGAAGCAGGTGGGAACCTCAATGTAGTAGGGAGATGTTGAAGTTGTTCACGAACACACCCGCCAGTTAGTCCGCCCAGGATCTGAGTGCACGGCCAGGGACTCCGTCAAGACACCTCTCACGTAACCTTTGGACACTTGAGGGGCAGTTCTGCGTGGCCAATCCACCGAACATGCACATCTTTGTTTGTGAGAGGAAACCGGAGCACCTGGAGAGACGGGGAGAAAGTGCAAACTCCACACAGACGGTCACCCGAGGCCAGAATCAAACCTGTATCCCTGGCGCTGTGTGAGGCTGTGCCGCACATTTTACTTTTGCTGTTGATGGTTCAGGATAACTAACTCTAGGTTAATGACGAGTCGACATGTAGATAAACATTGATGTTAGAATCACTAAGTGGAATGCCACGTGGATCTGCCAGTTTGGATTGAGTTTAAATGTTAAATGTTATTGCTAATCTTCTGTTGGATACAAATTGATGGGAAGGCCTGATGGAAGCATTGGGCAGGGATGTTTGTCATTGAATTTAGATCTTTTTCTCTGGCCATATTTTTTTTTATTTGATTGTTGGATGTGGACACATTGCCCTTGAATTGAGTGGCTTGCTCGATCATTTCAGAGAGCAATGTGATGGACCTTCACATGTAGTCCAGATCAGGTAAGGGTAGAAGATTGCCTTTGCTAAAGGACATTAGTGAACCAGATGGATTTTTACAACAATCCAGGAGTATCGTGTTCAGTATTAATGAGACTAAGCATTTTATTCCAAATTTATTAATTGAACTCCCCCAGCTGCCAATGTTGGATTTTAACTTGTGTTTCTGGTGCATTATTCTGGGTCTCTAGTCCAATGACATTACCACTATACAACTGTCGGGCAGCACGGTAGCACTGTGGCTTCACAGCGCCTGGGTCCCAGGTTCGATTCCCCGCTGGGTCACTGTCTGTGCGGAGTCTGCACGTTCTCCCCGTGTCTGCGTGGGTTTCCTCCAGGTGCTCCGGTTTGCTCCCACAGTCCAAAGACGTGCAGGTTAGGTGGATTGGCCATGCTAAATTGCCCTTAGTGACCAAAAAGGTTAGGAGGGATTATTGGGTTACGGGGATAAGGTGGAAGTGAGGGCTTACGTGGATCGGTGCAGTCTCGATGGGCCGAATGGCCTCATTCCGCGCAGTATGTTCTACGTTCTACCCAATATCTCGAGTGAGATTTCAGTTAACTGGGAGAAACAGCATATATTTTCAAGCAGTTATTTTGCTTTAAGCTTGCCTAGTTTTTCCTGAGCTCCAATTTCAGTGAGTTAGTCTGGTACCTTATTGACGTGTTTTGTGTGTAACTGAGCCAGAGAATAGGAAGAATTGATTTTTATTTGTGCAAATTGAACCTTTGTTAGGTGGAGGTGGAGAGGAGAATGCTTTACTGGAGAGCTTTGGTGGTGGGAGGAAAATATCTAGGCCTACACATGTTTTGGGAATATATTTGTTCTTGGTCTCTCTGAGAACATGTTTTGGGACCTTCCCGTATCAGCCTCCCCGAACAGGTACCGGAATGTGGCGACTAGGGGCTTTTCACAGTAACTTCATTTGAAGCCTACTTGTGACAATAAGCGATTTTCTTTCTTCTTCTTTCTTAGACTGGCTCTCCCATAATGATGTTTGCCAGTGAATTCCAGGACATTCACAGAATCACAGAATACTACAATGCAGAAGAGAACCTTTGGCCCATCGAGTCTGCACCAACACATGACCTGTCCTGCCCACCTATTCACATTTACCAACACTTGGCCCATAGCCTTGAATGTTATAGTGTACCAAGAACTCATCCATGTACTTTTTAAAGAATGTGAGGCATCCTGCCTCTACCACTTTCCCAGGCAGTGCATTCCAGACCATCGCCATCCTCTGGGTAAAAAAGTTTTTCCCCAAATCCACCCTAAACTTCCCCTCACTTTGAACTTATGTCCCCTTGTAACCGACCCTTCAACTAAGGGGAACAGCTGCTCCCCTATCCCCCCCTGTCCATACCCCTCATAATCTTGTCCACCTCAATCAGGTCACCCCTCAGTCTTCTCTGCTGACTACAACCCAAGCCTATCCAACCTCTCTTTATAACTTAAATGTTCCATCCCAGGCAACATTCTGGTGAATCTTCTCTGCACAGTGTCCTTCCTTTAAAGTGACGACCAGAATTGCACACACTACTCCAGCTGTGGCCTCACCAAAGTTCTACACAGCTCCATCATGACCTCCCTGCTTTTGTAGTCTATGCCCCAATTGATAAAAGCGCGAGTCCCGTATGCCTTTTTCACCACCCGATTAACCTGCACTTCTGCCTTCAGAGATCTATAGACAAACACACCAAGGTCCCTTTGTTCTTTGGACCTTCCCAGTGTCAGACCTTTCATCGTATACTTACTTGTTAAATTACTCCTTCCAATACAGTACAATAATCTCCTCAGATGCTGGCAGATCAGCTGCGTTTTTCCAGCATTTTCTATATTACCCCACACTTCTCAGGGTAAAATTCCATCTGCCACTTATCCGCTTATTTGACCATCCCGTCTATATATTCCTGTAACTCAAGACACTCAACCTCCCTGTTAACCACCCAGCCAATCTTTGTATCATTCACAAACTTACTGAACCTACCCCCCACATAGTCATCTAAGTCATTTATATAATGACAAACAATAGGGGCCCAGCACGGGTCCATTGACTATGCTGCAATTATATGACTGATATGTTGGTGTCCAAGTTCTGGCATTCCATGATATTGTTGTTAATTTATTCATTATAGAGGTTGTATGTAAGAGGGAAATGTTACCAAAGTAACCTTGGCGTGTTGCTGCATTGTATCCTTTAGATTATGCATGCTGCAGCTATAGTGTGCGGGTGGTGGAGGGGAGTATTCGGTCAGTTCAGTGGCATGATGCCAATCAAGTGAATTGGTACACCTTGCTGTTCATCTTCCCGAGTGTTGTGGGTGCATACAATCCAGGTGAATGTGACTATTTCACCACTCTCCTGACACACGATTTATAGGTAGCGTTCAAGACATTAGAAGGGACTGCCTTATCACATCCATCCTCTGCCCTGCTCTTGTAGCCAACATGTTGATATGGCTGTTCCAGTGGTGACAGCTCCCCTAACCACTCTGAAATGTCAATGGTGGATTTGATAATGGTGCCATTGAAGGTTTTATCTGGTATCACTGTGTTGTGAGCTCAAGGCTGATGATGCCATAAGCTGCTTTATCGGTCTTCAGTTGCTATCCAGCATTAACTGTTCAGGGCACTTGGATGTGGCCCGATTAAGGCTGGGTCCTCAGAATTATGTGTTCTCCTAATTCTCAGAGTGGCTACTTGAAGCCAGGAAACACACCGAGGGAGACCTTTCTGTTGAACTAATATTACGCTTTCATTGGCAGCATTTGCCGTTCCAGCCCCAATTCTCTTCTCGCTGAAGGTTCCAACGTACACAACGCCTTTCATTCAGTACAGCAGCTGCTGATTCTCCGAAGCTTGGTCAGGGAGAATTAATGGAATCATGAACCCATCATCCTTTCATATAGAAAGCTGACATGGAATATGCCAGTGAGCTAGAAATATAAACTGGGGTTATGACAAGTGACAAATTATTTACACAGCTATTTTTGGTATGATTACTGCTGGGGGTGAATCACAGTTGCCACTCAAGAGTGCCAGCATTTGTGGGATGTGATTCAAGCTATGGTGCAACTGGATTGAAATAATATTTCTAATCTTTATGATATTTAGCACTTTTCCTCATCAAATATTTCAGTTGTATATTTGTAAGTTTAAACAAAGTGAAACTAGGGTTGGCGGTAAATAAACGAAATAATTTTGCTCTGAAGAGTCGGAAGGACATGAAACATTTCTCTCTCCTCGGATGTTGCCAAATCAACTGAGTTTTTCCAGCATTTTCTGTATTTTTAACTATTAAAGTCTCATGATTCACAGTTGAATTGTCATTGGATACTTCCACATAAACCAAGTTATATCTTTCTGTACGCCACAACTGTTTTCTCTTTAACCTAATTTTTAACAAAGGAGTGTCCCATTAACAGCCATTGATGGGCAGCATTTAGCACAGTGGCTAGCACCGTTTCTTCACAGCGCCAGGGTCCCAGGTTCGATTCCCAGCTTGGGTCGATGTCTGTGCGGTGTCTGCACATTCTCCCCATGTCTGCGTGGGTTTCCTCCCGCAAGTCCCGAAAGACATGCTTGTTAGGTAATTTGGACATTCTGAATTCTCCCTCTGTGTACCGGAACAGGCGCCGGAATGTGGCGACTAGGGGCTTTTCACAGTAACTTCATTGCAGTGTAGGCCTAATTGTGACACTAATAAAGATTACTCTGATTCTTCTTATTTTTGATGAAGGGAATGTGCCTGATTTTGTTTGTTCAGAATTAATCTCCTGTCTGTATCATGGTTAGCTGATCTCGAAGAGAACTGCTACTCCAGCAAAATACTGCAGATGCTGGAAATCTGAGAAAGAAACAAAAAATCTTGGGAATACAGAGCAGTTCTGGTAGCGCATCTGTCAAGAGAAACTGAGATAATGTTTCGGGTTGAAGACGTTTCTTCAGAACTGGTATTAAAGAAGCTGTACATCAACCACGGTATCTTTTGGTCAGGAAGGAGAAAATCAGTCTGGGAATGTGAATTTTTTTATTTTTTTTTTGCCTTTTTTTTAAATTCTCCATTTTCACATTTTCTCCCACATTTACATCCATCAACAATGAACAATAATCAGCAAGATATGTCAATCCCCATAATAACAACGATCCACTCTACCCACCAACCCCCAAACCTCAACCCGCATGTTTACATAAACAAATGACAAAAAGGAATCCGGGATTACCCGTAGTCACCCTTAATCTTACACAGCTCTCCCCCCCCCCCCCCCCCCCCCCCCCCACTCCAGGTCTCCAGCTCCTCCCGTCCACTGCCTCTTGTAAAACTCCTCCCCTAACCTCGGTTCCTTCCCCCCCAACTTTTCACCCCGGTGAGACCACTCGGACCCTGTTCTGCCAGGCTCCGATGGCCGCAGCCCCTCCCCCCACCTCACTCCCGTTCACTGGCCGGCTTAAACCGGCCAGCGTGGAGGCCCCCACCCGGGTCCCTTTTCCCCCTTACCCGGCCCTAGGAAAGCCCAAAGATCCCCTTTTAGCACACAAACCCCGCATATCCACCTACACCCCAAAGAACCCTCATTTCGAGTGAAAGTCCCGTCCCTTCCCTTGTCCAAATATATACCACATTGGCTCCTTTAGTCTCTACACCCGTGCGCAGTGATACAAAAAAGAAGAAAATACAGTCCTGAGGTTACATCGGCACATGGCCATTCCTCAATTTGTCAGTTCTGCCACAGTCCTTCTGCTTTCGCAAACTCCTCCGCTCCTTCCGCCGTTCCAAAATAAAAGTCCCTGAGCTTGCAAGTCACCCTCAGCTTCGCTGGATATACAATGCCGCACCGCACCTTGCTAATGTACAGTGCCCTCTTCACCCGGTTGAAGGCAGCCCGCCTCCTTGCCAGCTCCACCGTAAAGTCCTGGTATACGCATATACCAGCTCCAGCCCACTGCACCCCCCGCTTCTGCTTGGCCCAGCTCAGGACCTTCTCCTTCACACTGTACCTACGGAAGCACAGAGTCACTGCCCTTGGCGGCTCACTCGCCTTTGGTACAGGCCTCCACGACCGATGAGCCCGATCCAGTTCATATCGGGAGGGATCCCCCCCCCCCAATAGTTTTGCCAACATCGTGGCAAAATACTCAGTCGGCTTCGGTCCTTCAACTCCTTCGGGCAGCCCCACAATCCTCAAATTCTGTCGCCTGGATCTGTTTTCCAGGTCTTCCATTTTTCCTCGCAGATCCTTGTTAGTGTCCATCACCTTCCGCATCTCTTTCCCCATCGAGGCAAGTTGATCACCGTGCTGCAATAACGTCTCCTCCACTTCCTTCAGCGCCTCCCCTTGCTCTCGCACCTCCGCCACGGCGCTCGCCACCTCGGTCCTCACCGGGGAAACCGCCTCCTCCACCAGCACACTCAAAACCTCCCTCATCTCCTTCCTCACCGTCTCCATGCATTTCGCAATCTGCGCCAACTCCTTTTCAAATTCCGCAGCCATCACCTTAGTTATTGCTTCAGCCGTAAGCAGTGCGGCCTTCCCTGGTGCTCCAGCCTCCATTTGCCTTGGTGACCCCGCGGTGACCTTTCCACTCCCTGACGGACCTTCAGCTGTTTTTTTTTTCCGGCCGTTTTCTTGTTCACCCTCGACATTTTTCTTCCTTTTTTCCTCCTGTGTCTTCACTGTGCCTCCTCCGTGCCTTCTCCCTGCTTCTGCCGCCTCCGTGGACCCCGGGACCGGGCTTAAAGCCCCGAAAATGCCGTTGCCGAACGGGAGCTCTCCATTGTGCGGCCGCCTCCCGCCTGCCGTCACCGGAAGTCCCTGGGAATGTGATTTTAATAGTGATCTTTCCTGGAAGATGAATGACTGAGAAACTACAAGAGGATCTGGTTATGATGCTTTCTGTGATTGAATTGCCTGCTGCTGACATGCCTGCCTGAGGCTTTCATGTGAACGATATCCACTTGCACTCAGTACCCACGGTTGATGCGCACCTTAAGCAGGAGGCAAGATAAATTTCTCTCAAAAATAGACCCATCCAGGTGCTGAGGACCCGGGTTCGATCCCAGCCCCAGGTCACTGTTTCTGTGGAGTTTGCACATTTTACCCGTGTTTGTGTGGGTCTCACACCCACAACCCAAAGACGTGCAGATTTAGTGGATTGGCTACTCTAAATTGCCCCTTAATTGGAAAAAAAAATATTTGGATACTCTATATAAAAAAAAAAAAAACAAATTTTAAATAGACCCATCCAGCTGTTTCCACACTGCTACGCGTTGAGTGCATAAACAAAGATGAGGGTGTGGGGTGAGGTGCTTGTGTTCAGAGGTTTTCCTACGCGTTGAGTGCATAAACAAAGATGAGGGTGTGGGGTGAGGTGCTTGTGTTCAGAGGTTTTCCATTCTATTTCACTTAGGGGCAGCACGGTAGCATTGTTAATAGCACAATTGCTTCACAGCTCCAGGGTCCCAGGTTCGATTCCGGCTTGGGTCACTGTCTGTGCGGAGTCTGCACATCCTCCCCGTGTGTGCGTGGGTTTCCTCCGGGTGCTCCGGTTTCCTCCCACAGTCCAAAGATGTGCAGGTTAGGTGGATTGGCCATGATAAATTGCCCTTAGTGTCCGAATATGCCCTTAGTGTTGGGTGGGGTTACTGGGTTATGGGGATAGGGTGGAGGTGTTGACCTTGGGCAGGGTGATCTTTCCAAGAGCCGGTGCAGACTTGATGGGTCGAATGGCCTCCTTCTGCACTGTAAATTCTATGATACTTTGTGTTAAGCAATCCCATGATCTGGAATCCTTGATGTTAGCCTGCCAGTTACTAGGATGTTGCAGAAAAGTTGAAAATTATTCTTATAATAATCTTTATTGTCACAAGTAGGCTTACATTGCAATGAAGTTACTGTGAAAAGCCCCTAGTGGCCACATTCTGGCGCCTGTTCAGGTACACAGCAGGAGAATTCAGAATGTCCAATTCGCACAACACTTCTTTCGGGACTTGTGGGAGGAAACCGGAGCACCCGGAGGAAACCCACGCAGACACGGGGAGAACGTGCGGACTCCGCACAGACAGTGACCCAAGCCGGAATCGAACCTGGAACTCTTGCGCTGTGAAGCAACAGTGCTAACCACTGTGCTGCCCATGCTTTCCATTAAGGAAATGGATGAGAATGGCAGGAACTCTCCAGATCTTTCAGGTATCGGTGAATACTGAAGTAAAGCAGGTGTGCTTTTTAAAAATATATTTTTACGGGATGTGGGCTTCGCTGGTTAGACCAGCATTTGTTGCCCGTCCCGAATTGCCCTTGAAAAGGTGTGGTGAGCTGCTGTCTTGAACCGCTGCAGTCCATAATAATAATTACTGTGAATTACAGTATCGTTGTTGGAATATTGTCTGGGCCTATAGTCTTTGCAGTATCCAGTGCCTTCAGCCTTTTCTTCATATCATGTGGGGTGAACGAATTGGCTGAAGACTGTCATCTGTGATGCAGGTGACCTCTGGAGGAGACTGAGGTGGACCACCCACTCGGCAGTTCTGACTGAAGATTGTGAATGCTGCCCTTTGCACTGAATTGCTGGACTCCTCTACATCAGTGAGGATGGGGAGATTTGTGGAGCCGCCTCAAGTGAGTTGTTTCATTGTCCACCACCATTCACGGCTGGATACGGCAAGACTGCAGAGCTTGGATGGTATAACTTGCTGCTTGTGATATTTGGCATGCAAGTCGTCCTGTGTTGTAGCTTCAGCAGGTTGACGCCTCGTTATTTTTCGATATGCCTGGTACTGTTCCTTTCATGCTGTCATGCACGCTTCATTGAACCATGTGGTAATGGTAGAGTGGGGGATATGCTGGGCCATTAGGTTGCAGATTGTGGCTGAATATAATTCTGCTGTGCTCACGGCCTGTAGCGCCAATTTTGAGTTGCTAGATCTGTTCCGAATATATCATATTTAGCACGGTGGTAGTGCCACACAACACGATGGATGGTATCCTCAATGTGTTGACGGGACTTTTGTCTCAAAGGATTGTGCACTCCTACTGATACAGGGAGGCATGGTCGCACTGTGGTTAGCACTGTTGCTCCACAGCTTGGGTCACTGTCTGTGTGGAGTCTGCACATTCTCCCCCTGTCTGCGTGAGTTTCCTCAGGGTGCTCCGGTTTCCACCCGCAGTCCCGAAAGACGTGCTTGTTAGGTGAAGTGGACATTCTGAATTCTCCCTCTGTGTACCCGAAGAGATACCGGAGTGTGGCGAGGAGGGGATTTTCACAGTAACTTCACCTACTTGTGACAATAAAGATTATTATTATACTGTCATGGACAGATGCATTTGTGGCAGGCAGGATGGTGAGGATGAGGTCTAGTGAGCCACTCTTTGTGATGGGCATTGAAGTTTCTACCCAGAGTACATTTTGTGCTTTTGAGACACCCTCAGTGCTTCCTCCAAGTGGTATTTAGCATGGAGGGGTACTGATTCATCAGCTGATGCTGGACAGTACTTGGTAATCAGGAGATTTCCTTTCCCATGAGACTTCATGGGATCCGAAGTCGCTGTTGAGGACTCGCAGCGCAACTCCTTCCCGACTGTATACCACTGTGCCGCCACCTCTGGTGATAGTGGTGTCTGGGCCATTATCTGTATGATAAGGTATGATTCCATGAGTAGGGTTATATCAGGCTGTTGTGAGACAGCTCTCCCAATTTTGTCACAAACCTTGAGATGTTAGAAAGGAGGACAACAGGTCTGGGTTTGCATCGTCAATGCTGTGGTCTAGCTGGTTTCTTTCCTTTTAGACTTCTAGTGGCTTTGCCATTTCAGAGGGTAGTTAAGAGTTCACCACATTGCAGTGGATCTAGAGTCACTTGAAATGAAATGAAAATCGCTTATTGCCACAAGTAGGCTTCAATGAAGTTACTGTGAAAAGCCCCTAGTCGCCACATTCCGGTGCCTGTTCGGGGAGGCTGGTACGGGAATTGAACCGTGCTGCTGGCCTGCCCTGGTCTGCTTTCAAAGCCAGCGATTTAGCCCAGTGTGCTAAACCAGTCCTTGTAGGCCAGACCAGGATTTCCTTCTCTAAAGGGGATTTTTGTTTTAATGAAAATTGACAATGGTTTCATGGTCATCATTAGACTTTTAATTCCAGATATTTGTTGGATTCAGTTTGCACCATGGTGGGATTTGATCCCGGGTCCCCAGAGTATTACCCTGGGTCTCTGGATCACCAGTCCAGTGACAATACCACTGCACCACCGCCTCCTGGTTTTACAATGGGTAACGGAAGTGACTCATTAAATTACAGACTAAATCTGGGGCGGCATATGGCGCAGTGGTCAGCACTGGGACTGCGGCGCTGAGGACCCGCGCTCTAATCTCAGCCCTGGGTCACTGTCCGTTTGGAGTTTGCACATTCTCCCCATGTCTGCGTGGGTTTCACCCCCACAACCCAAAGATGTGCAGGGTAGGTGGATTTGCCACACTAAATTGCCCCTTAATTGAAAAAAAAAATTGGGTACTCTAAATTTATAATTTAAAACAATTACAGACTAATTCTTTTAATAATCTTTATTGTCACAAGTAGGCTTACATTAACACTGCAATGAAGATGCTGTGAAAAGCCCCTGGTCGTCACATTCCAGCACTGTTCGGGTACACAGAGGGAGAATTCAGAATGTCCAAATTACCTAACCTTTTGGCCAGCTCTAATTTTTTTTTTTAATATATTTTATTAAAGTTTTGAAACACAATTTTTCCCCCTTACAAATCAACAAAAACGGTAACATGATAACTGGTAGATAACATTGTTTAAATAAAATAGTGAACTAACAAAATAACACTAAATAGTGCTCCCACCCCCTCACCCCATCTAGAACACAAACAATTTACCCCCCCCCCCCTCCCCCTTGGGCTGCTGCTGCTGGCCATCTATTTTCCCCCTAATGTTCCGCTAGATAGTCGAGGAACGGTTGACACCGCCTGGTGAACCCCTGAGCCGATCCTCCCAGCGCAAACTTCATCCGCTCCAGTTTTATGAACCCCGCCATATCATTTATCCAGGCCTCCACGCTGAAGGGTTTCGCTTCCTTCCACATGAGTAAAATCTTCCTCCAGTGCCGGACACGACCAAAACATACGTGTGTGGTTCGCCGGGCTTCCCCGTGCCTCCCGCACTTGTCCTCCACTCCGAAGAACCTGCTCAACCTCGCTCCCGTTATGTGTGCTCTATGTAGCACCTTAAATTGGACCAGGCTAAGCCTGGCACACGAGGAAGACGAATTTACCCTACTTAGGGCATCAGCCCACAAGCCCTCCTCAATCTCCTCCCCGAGCTCTTCTTCCCATTTTCCCTTCAGTTCTTCTACCAGCTCCTCCCCCTCTTCTCTCATCTCCCAGTATATTTCGGACACTTTCCCCTCCCTGACCCACACCCCCGAAAGCACTCTATCCTGGATTCCTTGTGTCGGGAGCAGCGGAAATTCCCTCACCTGTTGTCTCGTGAACGCCCTCACCTGCATATACCTAAAGATATTCCCCGGGAGCAGCTCATACTTTTCCTCTAGCGCTCCCAAGCTCGCAAACGTCCCATCTATAAATAAGTCTCCCACTCTCCTAATTCCTGCCCGGTGCCAGCTCTGGAGCCCTCCGTCCAACCTCCCTGGGGCAAACCTATGGTTGTTCCTGATCGGGGACCACACCGAGGCTCCCAACACACCCCTCTGTTGCCTCCATTGCCCCCAGATACTTAATGTTGCCGCCACCACTGGGTTCGTGGTAAACCTTTTCGGGGAGAGCGGTAGTGGCGCCGTCACCAGCGCTTTTAAGCTCGTTCCTTTCCAGGACGCCATCTCCAGCCTTTTCCACGCCGCCCCCTCTCCCTCTATCATCCACTTACGGATCATCGACACGTTGGCGGCCCAGTAATAGTCGCCCAAATTCGGCAACGCCAGTCCCCCTCTGTCCCTGCTACGTTGCAGGAACCCCCTCCTTACCCTCGGGACCTTCCCTGCCCACACGAAGCTCATGGTGCTCCTATCTATTTTTTTGCAAAAGGCCTTAGTGATCAATATAGGGAGACATTGGAACACAAATAGGAACCTCGGGTGGACCATCATCTTAATCGCCTGCACTCTGCCCGCCAGTGACAACGGCTGCATATCCCACCTTTTGAAATCCTCTTCCATTTGCTCCACCAGCCGAGTCAGATTGAGTCTGTATAAGGTTCCCCAGCTCCTGGCTATCTGAATCCCCAGGTATCGGAAGTTTCTTTCCACACTCCTTAGCGACAGGCCATCTATCCCTCTACTCTGGTCCCCAGGGTGTATTACGAAAAGCTCACTCTTCCCCATGTTAAGACTATATCCCGAGAAATCTCCAAACTCCCTCAATATCTGCATAACCTCTATCATCCCCCCCACTGGATCTGCCACATATAGCAGTAGGTCATCTGCGTAGAGTGACACTCGGTGTTCCTCTCCCCCTCTAACCACCCCTCTCTATTTCCTGGCGTCTTCAGCGCTATGGCCAGTGGTTCAATTGCCAGCGCGAACAGTAATTGGGACAGCGGACATCCCTGTCTTGTTCCCCTATGTAGTCGAAAATACTCCGACCTTTGCCGATTTGTGACTACACTTGCCATTGGGGCCCCATAGAGGAGTTTAACCCAGCTGACAAACCCCTCCCCGAACCTCCTCAGCACCTCCCATAGATACTCCCACTCCACCCTATCAAATGCCTTCTCTGCATCCATTGCCGCCACTATCTCTGCCTCCCCCTCTGCTGGGGGCATCAGTATCACCCCCAATAGCCGTCGCACGTTGACATTCAATTGTCTCCCCTTTACGAACCCTGTCTGATCTTCGTGCACTACCCCGGGACACAATCCTCTATCCTCATTGTCAGCACTTTTGCCAGCAACTTGGCGTCCACATTTAGGAGTGAGATAGGCCTATGCGGATCTTTATCTCGCTTCAGGATTAGTGATATCGTCGCCTCCGACATTGTCGGGGGTAGGGTCCCTCCTTCTCTGGCCTCGTTAAAGGTTCTTACCAGCAGCGGGGCCAACAAGTCCACATATTTCCTATAAAATTCCACCGGGAACCCGTCAGGTCCCGGGGCCTTCCCTGCCTGCATGTTCCCCAGCCCTTTGGTCACCTCGTCCACCCCAATTGGCGCCCCCAGGCCTGCCACCTCCTGCTCCTCCACCCTTGGGAACCTTAGTTGGTCCAGAAACTGCTGCATCCCCTCTTTTCACTCCGGGGGTTGGGACCTATATAACCTCTCATAAAAGGTCTTGAACACCTACCTCATTTACCTTCCCTGCTCTCCGCACTGTGATTCTCGTTTCATCCCTAACTTCCCCTATTTCCCTCGCCGCTGTCCTCTTTCGAAGCTGGTGGGCCAACAGGCGATTCGCCTTTTCCCCATATTCATATCTCATCCCCTGTGCCTTCCTCCACTGTGCCTCTGCCCTCCCTGTGGTCAGCAAGTCGAACTCCGTCTGGAGTCGTCGCCTCTCCCTGTATAGTCCTTCCTCCGGGGCCTCCGCATATTTTTTATCGACACTCAATCTCCCCCAGTAATCTTTCCCTTTCTTTGGCCTCTGTTTTCCCCTTGTGAGCCCTGATGGAGATCAACTCTCCCCTGACCACCGCCTTCAGCGCTTCCCATACTACCCCCACTCGGACCTCCCCATTATCGTTGGCCTCCAGGTACCTTTTGATACATCCCCGCGCTCTTCCGCAGACTCCCTCTTTCGCCAATAATCCCACATCCAGTCGCCAGAGTGGACGCTGCTCCCTCTCCTCTCCTAGTTCCAGATCCACCCAATGTGGGGCATGGTCTGAAACAGCTATGGCCGAGTACTCCGTTCCTTCCACCCTCGAAATCAGTGACCTTCCCAAAACGAAGAAGTCTATCCGGGAGTATACCTTATGGACATGGGAGAAAAAGGAGAACTCTTTGGCCAGCGGCCTAGCAAATCTCCACGGATCCACTCCCCCCATTTGGTCCATAAACCCCCTAAGCAACTTGGCCGCTGCCGGCCTTCTTCCGGTCCTGGATCTAGATCTATCTAACCCTGGGTCTAGCACGGTGTTGAAGTCCCCCCCCCCCCCCCCATTACCAGGTTTCCTACCTCCAGGTCCGGGATGCGTCCCAGCATCCGCTTCATAAATCCCGCATCAGCCCAGTTCGGGGCATATACGTTGACCAGCATGACCTCTGTTCCCTGCAGTCTGCCACTCACCATCACATATCTGCCCCCGCTGTCCGCTACAATGTTCCTAGCCTCGAACGACACCCGTTTCCCCACCAATATGGCCACCCCTCTATTCTTTGCGTCCAGCCCTGAGTGGAACACCTGTCCCACCCATCCTTTCCTTAACCTAACCTGGTCCGCCACCTTCAGATGCGTCTCTTGAAGCATGGCCACGTCTGCCTTCAGTCCCTTTAAGTGCGCGAACACTCGGGTCCTCTTCATCGGCCCATTTAGGCCTCTCACGTTCCACGTGATCAGCCGGACTGGGGGGCTGCCCGCCCCCCTCCCCTGTCGACTAGCCATCACCCTCTCTGGGCCAGTCCCACGTCCCGGTTCCGCGCACCCACCCGTCCCCCAGGCAGCGCATTCCCGCCTCGACCACCTTTTCTCTTACCAGCTCCCTTCGATCTCTGCAGCAGCAACCCAGTTGCCCCCGTTTCCTCCCTCTCTCTTCCCCCCCCCCCCCCCCCAGATCCCCATCTAGCATGGTTACTCCCCCCATATTGCTTCCGAAAGTCAGCTGACTTCAACTGACCCCGGCTTCTCCCGCTCGCCCCTTGACCCCCCCGTGTGAGGAACTCCCATCCTCCTTGCGCCTATCTTCCCGGCATCATCTCTCTGGCGCGGGAAAGGCTTTCCAGAACCATCCCGCCCCCCCATGGCGCAGCTCCCCCTATTTCTCAGTGCCCCCCCCCCCTCCCCAATTTACACCTCTATACATCAGTCCCTCAGTTCTGGTCCAGTTTCTCTTTTTGAATGAAGGTCCATGCTTCTTCCGACGTTTCAAAATAGTAATGTCTATCCTGGTGCGTGACCCACGATCGCGCCGGCTGCAGCATCCCGAACTTCACTTTCTTATTATGCAGCACCTCCTTGGCTTGATTGAAACTCGCCCTCCTTCTCACCACCTCCGCACTCCAATCCTGATACACTCATATCACCACATTCTCCCATCTGCTACTTTGTACCACCTTGGCCCATCTCAGAACCACCTCTCTATCATTGAAGCGGTGAAATAGCACGATCATTGCCCTAGGTGGTTCTCCAGCTTTTGGCCTCCTCGCAGGGACCTGGTGGGCCCCTTCCACTTCCGAGGGGGCCTCAGCTCCCATTAGCGAGCGTAGCATCGTGCTCGCATAAGCCCCGCCGTCAGCTCCTTCCACTCCCTCGTGGAGACCCAGGATCCAGAGGTTCTTTCTCCGTGATCTGTTTTCCAGGACTTCAATCCTTTCGATGCACTTCTTATGGAGCGCCTCGTGCGTCTTCATTTTGACCGCTAGGCCCAGAATCTCGTCCTCGTTGTCCGTTACCTTCTGCTCCACCACACGGAGCTCTATCTCCTGGGCCTTTTGTGTCTCTTTATGCCCCTCGATTGCCTGTAGCATCGGGGCCAGCACCTCCTTTTTTAGCAGCTCCACACACCGTCTTAAAAATTCATCCTGGTCCGGTTCCCAAGTCGCCTGGGCTCCCTCCGACGCCATCTTGCTCCTTTCTTTCTTCTTCCGCTGCCCTTGAGGGTTCTCCGAGATCTGGCCGTCGTCGCCGATATTTTTCTTTCCCACTGGGGGGGGGGACTCCCTGTTGCATCACCCCACACCGGGTTTCGTCGGAAAAAAAATTCCCGTTGGTGCTCTTAAAAGAGCCCGAAGGTCTGTTCGAGCTGGAGCCGCCGAAACGTGCGGCTTAGCTGGTCATCGCCGCAACTGGAAGTCTGGCCAGTTCTAATAAGATACTGTGTTTACGAGAGAATGCTGAGCCCCAGGCTAATAGAATAGATGGCATTGAGGTACGTAGGGAAGAGGTGTTGGCAATTCTGGACAGGCTTAAAATAGATAAGTCCCCGGGACCTGATGGGATTTATCCTAGGATTCTCTGGGAGGCCAGGGAAGAGATTGCTGGACCTTTGATTTTTATGTCATCATTGGCTACAGGAATAGTGCCAGAGGACTGGAGGACAGCAAATGTGGTCCCTTTGTTCAAAAAGGGGAGCAGAGACAACCCCGGCAACTATAGACCGGTGAGCCTCACGTCTGTAGTGGGTAAAGTCTTGGAGGGGATTATAAGAGACAAGATTTATAATCATCTAGATAGGAATAATATGATCAGGGATAGTCAGCATGGCTTTGTGAAGGGTAGGTCATGCCTCACAAACCTTATTGAGTTCTTTGAGAAGGTGACTGAACAGGTAGATAAGGGTAGAGCAGTTGATGTGGTGTATATGGATTTCAGCAAAGCGTTTGATAAGGTTCCCCACGGTAGGCTATTGCAGAAAATACGGAGGCTGGGATTGAGGGTGATTTAGAGATGTGGATCAGAAATTGGCTAGCTGAAAGAAGACAGAGGGTGGTGGTTGATGGGAAATGTTCAGAATGGAGTACAGTCACAAGTGGAGTACCACAAGGATCTGTTCTGGGGCCGTTGCTGTTTGTCATTTTTATCAATGACCTAGAGGAAGGCGCAGAAGGGTGGGTGAGTAAATTTGCAGACGATACTAAAGTCGGTGGTGTTGTCGATGGTGTGGAAGGATGTAGCAGGTTACAGAGGGATTTAGATAAGCTGCAGAGCTGGGCTGAGAGGTGGCAAATGGAGTTTAATGTAGAGAAGTGTGAGGTGATTCACTTTGGAAGGAATAACAGGAATGCGGAATATTTGGCTAATGGTAAAGTTCTTGAAAGTGTGGATGAGCAGAGGGATCTAGGTGTCCATGTACATAGATCCCTGAAAGTTACCACCCAGGTTGATAGGGTTGTGAAGAAGGCCTATGGAGTGTTGGCCTTTATTGGTAGAGGGATTGAGTTCCGGAGTCGTGAGGTCATGTTGCAGCTGTACAGAACTCTGGTAAGGCCCCATTTGGAGTATTGCGTACAGTTCTGGTCACCGCATTATAGGAAGGACGTGGAGGCTTTGGAGCGGGTGCAGAGGAGATTTACCAGGATGTTGCCTGGTATGGAGGGAACATCTTATGAGGAAAGGCTGATGGACTTGAGGTTGTTTTCGTTGGAGAGAAGAAGGTTAAGAGGAGACTTAATAGAGACATATAAAATGATCAGGGGGTTGGATAGGGTGGACAGTGAGAGCCTTCTCCCGCGGATGGAAATGGCTGGCACGAGGGGATATAACTTTAAACTGAGGGGTAATAGATATAGGTCAGAGGTAGGTTCTTTACGCAAAGAGTAGTGAGGCCGTGGAATGCCCTACCTGCTACAGTAGTGAACTCGCCAACATTGAGGGCATTTAAAAGTTTATTGGATAAACATATGGATGATAATGGCATAGTGTAGGTTAGATGGCTTTTGTTTCGGTGCAACATCGTGGGCCGAAGGGCCTGTACTGCGCTGTATTGTTCTATGTTCTATGTTCTAAGTCAGAGGCTGGGAATTCTACTGTGTCTCACTGCCTGCATTCCTAAATCATAGCCACCATCTCCAAGTGGGCAGCATGGTAGCACAGTGGGTAGCAGTGCTGCTTCACAGCTCCAGTGTCCCAGGTGCAATTCCCGGCTTTGGTCACTGTCTGTGTGGAGTCTGCACATTCTCCCCATGTCTGTGTGGGTTTCCTCCGGGCGCTCCGGTTTTCTCCCTCCCGTGTACCCGAACATGTGGCGACTAGGGGCTTTTCACAATAATTTCATTGCAGTGTTAATGTAAGCCTACTTGTGACAATAAAGATTATTATTTATTATTAAGTGTGATGGAATACTGCCACTCACTTAGGTGAGTGCAATCCCAACAACACTTGAACCTGACCAATAAGGGCAAAGATTGGTTGATTGGCGCCCATCCAGTAGTAGTCACATGGATACCTTGGCCATTAGAGCAGGTCAGAGGATGGATATTCTGAGGTATGTGGCTCTTGTCCTGATTTCCCAAAGACACTCCACTACTGACCAGGGTGACGGTACGAGTGTGGCAGAATAATCTCCACCTGCTGAGACAGTTGCAGCAACACTCAGCTGAGACGTTGCTGCTCCTCCTGTGAAGCATGAACATCCTTCGCAAATGCCCATAGAGTTGAAACTGATTACTGCGGGTGCAAATCTGAATTTGTTGCTCTCCTCCAATCAAGGGCTGGTGTGGCCCCCCAACTTCAACCTAGACCTGATGCATGGATTCAGCATGGATCAGGCACTGAACAAGGGACCTTGTCAGCAATTCCTATATGAATTTGGAAAAATCACAAGCTATTTTTATTATTTTCCAGGACATCTCACACTGTTTCTCACCTGATTTTTCCCAAGGTGCTAACTCTAGCTGCCGTGTATTTCCAGTGTCAACAGCTCTTTGGTACTTTATCAAGGAGTAATTCTTCATCATGTCAATTGGCTTTTGTCTGTTAACATCACAGTCAAGATTTATATTCCGGCCTACACACTTCACAGCATTATCACTAGAGAGCAATTAGGTGTGAGGAAATATTTCTAGTTCTCAGAACACCTCAACTGACGCCTGAATGATCAAAGCAAAGACCTGATCTGTGTGACTGGAGAACAACGGCACAGCAGAGAGATTACTTTCTACAACTGAGAGAAGATACAGAGAATCGAGAATATGACACACAAAACTCGAGTAAAGGAACACTTGTCCTTTCAGTTTGAGTCATTCTGGGGTATACACAGTGAGTGCAGATGATATGGGGCGAGATTCTCTGACCCCCCGCCGGGTTGGAGAATCGCTGGGGGCTGGCGTGAATCCCGCCCCCGCCGGTTGCCGAATTCTCCTCCACCGGAGATTCGGCGGGGGCGGGAATCGCGCCGCGCTGGTTGGCGGCCCGGATGGGCCGAAGTCCGCCGCTAAAATGCCTGTCCCGCCGGCGTAGATTAAACCACCTACCTTACCGGCGGGACAAGGCGGCGCGGTCGGGCTTCGGGGTCCTGGGGGGGGGCGCGGGACGATCTGGCCCCGGGGGGTGCCCCCACGGCGGCCTGGCCCGTGATCGGGGCCCACCGATCCACGGGCGGGCCTGTGCCGTGGGGGCACTCTTTCCCTTCCGTCTTCGCCACGGTCTCCACCATGGCGGAGGCGGAAGAGACTCCCTCCACTGCGCATGCTCGGGAATGCCGTCAGCGGCCGCTGACGCTCCCGCGCATGCGCCGCACGGAGATGTCATTTCCGCGCCAGCTGGCGGGGCACCAAAGGCCTTTTCCACCAGCTGGCGGGGCGGAAATTCATCCGGCGCAAGCCTAGCCCCTTAAGGTTGGGGCTCGGCCCCCAAAGATGCGGAGCATTCCGTTTTGGGTGCTAGTCAGCGGACATCGCGCCATTTCCGGAGAATTTCGCCCCTGATGTTGTGTTGGTGGCTTTTGGATGTTAGTTGCAGCTGGCAATGGCAGCTCCATATGTCAACATCAACACCTGTTAGTGGGTATCCATTGGGCCATGTGGAAATGCACCCAACCGCTGGATATAAGAGTAGAAAATTTTATCCATAATTTCCAAAGTGACATCCAGTTTAATAAATGCAATATTTTTGTCTTATTTGATTTTATTCCAAACATACTTTGTGTGAAGGGTCATTGTTGAATTTATGCTTGATTAATAGTCTTGATGTTCCTTCTGACTACCTTTGTATTGTGGCCATGCTTCAACAAACATTGTGATGTTTGTTAATCTTTCCTTGTGCAGATCTCCTTTATACATCATCTGTCTAAATGTTTTTTGGTGTTCATGACCAGAGCTGAACGTAATACACGAGTAATAACTTCCAGAGTTGTGCGTACGGTATACAGCTTTATTAAGTTATTATGCCATTTCTTTCTCTCTAGTGTTACATTGTTTGTTTACAGCTCTCGTAAATAATTTATATTTGCACAATCTGCGTTTTCTCCCTCTCGCTGCTGTCTTCGTGAGGCTGCAGTAAAGATCATTACATGCTGAAGGGGGAAAAAAGTACACCACTGAAGGCCTATCGCATTCAGAAAGACATTAACTAGAAGCCTTCCCTGTGTATCAAATATTTTTTGCCCTGCATATGTGTATTGAGAGAGATTGAGGGTAGTTAGAAAGGTTGTGAGTGTGTGTATGGGGGGGGGGGGGGGAAGGGGGGGAGGGTGTTAGGAAGTGGTATTAATCCCTGTGTATCAGAAACGAAAGAGAAAATGCTGGAAAATCTCAGCAGGTCTGGCAGCATCTGTAGGGCGAGAAAAGAGCTAATGTTTCGAGTCCGATGACTCTGTCAAAGCTTTGACAAACAGTCATCGGACTCGAAACGTTAACTCTTTTCTCCCTACAGATGCTGCCAGACCTGCTGAGATTTTCCAGCATTTTCTCTTTTGTTTCAGATTCCAGCATCTGCAGTAATTTGCTTTTATCCTATGTATCAGATATTGTTTATCGTTCATATGTGTAGTGTATTGAGAGAGGTTGAGGGTAGTTAGAAGGGTTGTGAGTGTGTGTATGGGGGCCGGGAGGGGGGTGGGGGGGGAGTTAGGAAGTGGTATTAAACAGTCAGTTGTAGTTTTTGTCCATTTAATTATAATCCTGTATAGTATAAAAGGTTACCTGTGTTTAAATTTTACAAACCTGGTGACTGCTTTTTATTGGGCTCAGCCAACGTCCTCGGGTATTTTAACGTAACATCTAATTTCACTGTTGTTGCAACTCCAGGTCAAATGGGGCTGGAATTGACAGCGCACAAGCTCATGGTGTCATGACAGCATTCTCATTCTATCACAGTCCTGATTAGATGAAGCAGCTCCGAATCAAAATTTAACCCAGAGCTTTTCTGAGTTACTCGGTAGAAAAATTCAGATAATTAAGTGGAAACTATTTCAGTCAGAGTAGAATATTCAGTCAGGATAATATCTTCACCACTTGGAATCGAAATCTCTTACCCAGTTCCATATTTTAGCCTGAATTCTTGTATGTGCGTCGTGTTTCTCAGAATGCGTTGAGGGAGGATACAATCGTTACCTTGACTCCGTTGTTGTTAATCTTCATTGAGGCAGACATTTGCATGGTCAAGGTTGTGTTGATCTGGGCATGTTATCTAGGCTAGCCAGATGGTGCAGCACTGCATTTAGATGGTATTATTGGAGGTGTCCTTTTTTTGAATACAGTGCTAAATTAAGGATACGATCTCTCTCAGCTGAATTTAAATAATCTACAGCTCTGTTTGAGGAGATTCAACATTTGTTCAACTACCCAAAACTCATTATCTGTTCGTACATTTGCTGTTTGCTGGAATTTGGTATTTGTAAACCAGCCCATGTGTTTAACTAAATGGCAGTGCCAACTGCATCTCAAATGTCTTGGAACATAGAACATACAGTGCAGAAGGAGGCCATTCAGCCCATCATGTCTGCACCAATGCCATTCAAAGAAATCCACAGCACAAACTGTGCCTGCTCACTTACCATCACTGAACACGGGAAGATATGAAGCCCAGCACGATATCACCTGTGAGCCATCGCACAACTTTTTTTAATGTATTTTATTCCAAACATGTGTAAAAACAGTAACATGTACAACAACACACTCCACGACCTCACAGTGCACAGTTTGTAAAATCTTTCCCCTTTTTTACCCCCTACCCTCCACCACCACCACCCCCCCCCCCCCCATCCCCTACGACGAACAGTTGCTCAAACATTGCCATAAACAACCCCCAACCGCAAGAGGAGGTTGAATTCACCCTATGCACCGCCATAATCCCCAGCCTGTTCTCCACCCCCCCCTCCCCCCCCAACCCCTCCCATTTGCTTTTGATCCTCAACACTTGCACCCCCCCGCCCCTACCCGGTCCCCCAACCACCCATATATGTCCCCAATCATACCGTCCCCCAACTCATCAAGGAGCACAGTTACTCCAAGGGTATACCCAGGCAATCTGGGAAACGTCCTCCACTCTTATCTTGCAAAGTCCCTCGCCTGCATGCACCTGAATTCACTCCCCTTAGGCAACTCAAACCTCTCCCGCAACTTATCCAGACCTACAAACTACCCTTCCATATACAAGTCCCTCACCAGTCCCGCCTCCCTCACTTCCCATACTTCCCATCCATCTCCCCTAGCTTAAACCTGTGGTTCCTGCACAGTGGTGTCAACACCGACATCTCTTCAAACTTAGTATCTCCACAGCTGATTCAACACCCTCACCGCCGACTATACCACCGGGTTCCCCGTGTACTTCCCCAGAGCTAGTGGCACCAGAGCTGTCACCAGAGCCCTCTGTCTTGACCCCCTACAGGACTCCTCCTCCACCTTGACCAACTCTGCATTCTCCCCCCACTCCTCCACCTTGACCAACTCCGCATTCCCCCCCTCCCCCCACCACCATCGACTCGCCTCCACATTTGCTGCCCAATAGTAGTGCAGCAGGTAGGGGAGTGCCAACCTTCCCTCCCCTGCCTCTGTAGCAGGGCCCTCTAGACTCTCGGCACCTTCCCAACCTATATAAACTCCAAAAATCACTGTCTCCAATTTCCGGAAGAAGGCCTTCGGGAGAAAAATCAGGAGGTTCTGGCAGCACGTTAATGTCAAAAATCCCCCCTAGTCTCCTCCCCCAACCTTGTCAAATTCCTCCTGTGCATTGTAGCCCATCCCCTCGTCACCTGAATCCCCAAGTATCTAAACCTTTCTCTAGCTGCCTAAAAGGTCAACGTCCCCAAGTCAGCCCCCAACCCCGCTGCATTCACCGGAAACACCTCACTCTTCCCGACATTTAGCTTGTACCCAGAGAAGGCCCCAAATCTCTCCAATATTTCCATGATCCTACCCATACACTCCAACGGGTCCAAAATGAACAACAACTGGTCGTCCGCATACAACAAAAGGGCAGCATGGTAGCATAGCGGTTAGCACAATTGCTTCACAGCTCTAGGGTCCCAGGTTCGATTCCGGCTTGGGTCACTGTCTGTGCGGAGTCTGCACGTTCTCCCCGTGTGTGTGTGGGTTTCCTCCGGGTGCTCCAGTTTCCTCCCACAGTCCAAAGATGTGCAGGTTAGGTGGATTGGCCGTGATAAATTGCCCTTAGTGTTGGGTGGGGTTACTGGGTTATGGGGATAGGGTGGAGGTGTTGACCTTGGGTAGGGTGCTCTTTCCAAGAGCTGGTGCAGACTCGATGGGCCGAATGGCCTCCTTCTGCACTGTAAATTCTATGAAACTGCCATTCATTGGCCCACTGGCCCAATTGATCAAGATCCTGTTGCAATCCTAGATAACCTTCTTTACTGTCCACTATTCCACCAACCTTGGTGTCATCTGTAACTTTAATAACCAGGTCTCCTAAAATCTCATCCAAATCATTGTTATAAATTCCAAATAACAGTGGACCCAGCACTGATCCCTGAGGCACACCGTTGGTCACAGGTCTCCAGTTTGAAAAACAACCCTCCACAACCACCCTTTGTCTTCTGTCGTCAAGCCAATTTTGTATCCAATTGGCTAACTCATCTTGGATCCCGTGAGATTTAACTTTATGCAACAACCTACCATGCAGTACCTTGTCGAAGGCTTTCCTATAATCCAAGTAGACAACGTCGACTGCACTAAGCTCTAGTCTACCTTCTTCGTTGCCCCTTCAGAAAACTCAATCAAATTTGTGAGATGTGATTTTCCACTCAAAGCCATGCTGATTGTCCCTAATCTGACTGGGACAGCATGGTAGCGCAGTGGTTAGCACAGTTGCTTCACAGCACCAGGGTCCCAGGTTCGATTCCTGGCTTGGGTTACTGTGCGGAGTCTGCACGTTCTCCACATGTCTGCATGGGTTTCCGCCGGGTTCTCTGGTTTCCTCCTACAGTCCAAAGATGTGTTGGCTAGGTGGATTGGCCATGATAAATTGCCCTTAGTGTCCAAAAAGCATAGGTGAGGTTGCTGGGTTGTGGAGATGCGGTGGAGGTGTGGGCTTAAGTGGGGTGCTCTTTCCAGGGGCCGGTGCAGACTCGATGAGCCAGGTGGCCTCCTTCTGCACTGTAGATTCTGTGACTCGAAAAGTGTTGCTACGAGGAGAGCTTGGATAGGTTGCTGTTATTTTCCTTGGAACAAAGAAGGCTGAGGGGTAACTTAACTGCGGTGTACAAAGTTATGGGGGGAAAAGATGGGGTGGACAGGATAAAACTGTTTCCCTTGGCGGAAAATTCTAGAACCAGAGGACATAGATTCAACATACATGGCAGACGGTGCAATGGGGACATGAGGAAGAAGTTTTTAACGTGGAGAGTAGTGGGAGTTTGGAGTTCGCTGCCTGAGTTAGTGGTGGAGGCAGAGACCCTAAACTCATTTAAAATGTACCTGGACCTGCACCTTAAGTGCCGTAAGCTACAGGGATATGGACCGGGTGCAGGAAAGTGGGATCAGAAAGGGCACCTGGGTGTGCTGGGGCTGGCATGGACAATATGGGCCAAATGGCCTCCTCCTATGATCTTGCATAAGGTGGCCAAACTGCTCACGGTGCTCTAGATGTGGTCTCACCAATACAGTGTGCAGTTGCAAGACTTCCCGACTTTTATACTCCAGCCCACTTGAAAAAAGGCCAGCATTCTATTTGCCTTCTGATTACCTGCTACATCTGTGTGCTAGCTTCCTGTGTTTCGTGCACAAGTGCCCCCCCCCCCCCCCAGTCCCCTTTGTGTTGCGGCTTTCTGCAGTTTTTCTCCATTTAAATGTTCTTTTGTTCACCTTCCAAAATAAACAACTTCATACATTCCCATATTATACTCCATTTGCCACTTTTTTACTCACTTAACCTACCAATATCTCTTTGCAAATTGCTTGTAACCCTCTCTCAACTTGCTTTTTCATCTATTTTTGTGTTGGTTGCCATGCATTCGCTTCCTTCCTCCAAGTCATTGATATATGTTGCAAACTGTTTCGGGCCCAGCACTGATCCCTAGATCACTGGTTACAGGTCGCCAATCTGAAAAGGACTTCCTTAACCCCAGTCGCTATTTCCTGCATGTTAGTCAATTGTCTATCCATGCCAATATACTCCATCCAACATCATGGGCTCTTACCTTATTACTTGGCCTTTTGTGAGGTACCTTGTCAGATGCCTTCCGGAAGTCCAAATACATCACATCTACTGGTTCCCCTCTCTCCACTCTGGTTGAGTCTTACTCGAAAAGCTTGAATAAATTAGTCAGACAGGATTTCACTTTCATGAAGCCATGTTGACCTATTGTATCCTCTTCAGTTAAGCCCAATGCAAAATAAACTGTTCAATTCACCTGCCATCTCCTTGCTTTCCATGATTAATTCCCCAGGCTCACTTTCTGTAGTACTAATGCTAACAGTTTTAAATATCTGTAGAAACATTTAGTATCTGTCTTTATATTTCTAGTTAACTTTCTCTTGTACTCCAATTTTCCCCTCATTATTAACCTTTTAATCACTTTATAATTTTCCTTACAGTCCTCTGACCTGCCACCCATCCTTGCAGAATGATATGCTTCTAGGTTTTAGAAGAAAGTGAAATGTAGTGTCTGATTTAGTTAATCACGGATGGTGGGTCCTTCTCTTGGAATATTTCTTTCCTATTGGAATGTGTCTATTCTGTGTATTCTGAAAATACTCTTTTGGTATCTCCCATTGCATCTGTTCCTTAACTGTTGCCAGTTCACATTGGCTAGCTGTGCTTGCATGCCATCATAATTGCTCTTCCATAAAATCCCTATAGGGCAGAAGAAGGCCATTGGGCCCATCGAGTCTGTACTGACCCTCCAAAAGAACACCATACCTCGGCCCACACCCCTCCCCAATCCCTGTTACCCCATCTAACCCCTGCACATCTTTTAACTATGGGAAGAAACCGGAGCATCAGGAGGAAACCCACGCAGACACGGGGAGAATGTGCAAACTCCACACATACCGTTACCCAATGCCATGAATGAACCCGGATTCCTGGCGCCGTGAGGCAGCAATGCTAACCACTATCCTGCTGTGCCATTAAAATATTAGTCTTGGACCCACTCTTCCCTCCTTCAAACTGAATATACAATTAAATCATATTATGATCGCTGCTACCTAGGACACCTTCGATATCAAATCATTAATTACTCCCATCTCATTGCACAATACCAGGTCAAGTATAACCTATTCTCTGGTTGGCTCCAGTATGTGCTGTTCTAGGAAACTATCCCCAAAACATTGTGTGAACTCCTCCTCTAGGCTACCTTTGCCCATCTGATTTTTCCTGTCTATATGTAGATTAAAATGGTCCATCATTATCGCTGTACCTTTCTGACAATCTCCAATTATTTCTTCCTTAATACACCGTCCTACTGTGTAGTTACATGTGCACTACTTCCACCATTGACTTCTTGCCTTCATCATTTCTCATCTCTACACAAACATTTTCTGCATCCAGGTTTCCAAGTCACCCCACTCCATTGTGCTAATACCATCAGGAATTAATTGAGCCACGTTGAGAGTAGCACAAGTAGCTAGCACTGTGGCTTCACAGCGCCAGGGTCCCAGGTTCGATTCCCCGCTGCGTCACTGTCTGTGCGGAGTCTGCATGTTCTCCCCATATCTGCGTGGGTTTCCTCCCACAGCCCAAAAAAGTGCAGTTACGTGGATTGGCCATGCTAAATTGCCCTTAGTGTCCAAAAAGGGTAGATGGGGTTATTTGGTTACGGGGATAGGGTGAGGGCTTAAGTGGTGTTATGGGCGAGGCGTTTTCAGAACCCCAAAATGTACCATGGAGTTCAACCAACCTCCCCCTTTAATGTATTTGTTGCTTTTCCGAGCACACGGCTTGTTCCCTAGGTGTGGGATTACAATTATGGACACGTGGGTTTTTAAACACAAAACACTGTTTATTCCATGAACTCAACTTAACATCTTAAATAAACATTGGATCTCTTAACACCCCTTACTTCAAAGATAACTCAGAAAATATTGCAACAGGAAATAATTCCTTAAAATGTTCCTTCAAACTTCCAAGAGACTTAACACCTTTAAACAGGACTTCCGCTTGCGGCGGCCCCCCAATCCGGCTGATCACGTGGAATGTGAGAGGCCTGAATGGGCCGATTAAGAGGGCCCGAGTGTTCGCGCACTTAAAAAGACTGAAGGCAGATGTAGTCATGCTTCAGGAAACGCATCTGAAGGTAGCGGATCAGGTTAGGTTAAGGAAAGGATGGGTGGGACAGGTGTTCCACTCAGGGTTGGACGCAGAAAATAGGGGGGTGGCGATATTGGTGGGGAAACGGGTGTCGTTCGAGGCTAGGAATATAGTGGTGGATAACGGGGGTAGATACGTGATGGTGAGTGGTAGATTGCAGGGAAAGGAGGTCGTGCTGGTAAATGTATATGCCCCGACCTGGGATGATGCGGGATTTATGAAGCGGATGCTGGGACGTATCCCGGACCTGGAGGTGGGAAGCCTGGTAATGGGGGGGATTTCAATACTGTGCTGGATCCAGGGCTAGATCGGTCTAGATCCAGGACCGGAAGAACGCCGGCAGCAGCCAAGGTGCTCAGGTGGTTCATGGAGCAATTGGGGGGAGTGGATCCGTGGAGATTTGCTAGACCGTTGGCCAAAGAGTTCTGCTTTTTCTCCCATGTTCACAAGGTATACTCCCGAATAGATTTCTTTGTTTTGAGCAGGGCACTGATCTCGAAGGTGGCAGGAACGGAGTACTCGGCCATAGCCGTTTCAGACCATGCCCTGCACTGGGTGGATCTGGAATTAGGAGAGGAGAGGGAGCAGCGCCCACTCTGGCGACTGGATGTGGGACTATTGGCGGATGAGGGGGGTTGTGGAAGGGTGCGGGGATGTATTGAGAGGTACCTGGAGGCCAATGACGATGGTGAGGTTCAGGTGGGGGTAGTATGGGAAGCGCTGAAGGCGGTGGTTAGAGGAGAGCTGATCTCCATTAGAGCTTACAAGGAGAAACAAGAGGGCAAAGAAAGGTTGGGATTAGTGGGGGAGATTTTGAGGGTGGATAAAAGATATGCGGAGGCCCCGGACGAAGGACTATATAGAGAGAGGCGAAGACTTCAGATGGAGTTTGACCTGCTGACCACAGGAAAGGCAGAGGCACAGTGGAGGAAGGCACAGGGGATGGGATACGAGTATGGGGAAAAGGCGAGCCGGCTGCTGGCCCACCAACCTCGCAAGAGGATAGCGGCGAGGGAGATTGGGAGAGTTAGGGATGAAACGGGAACTACGGAGCGGAGAGCAGGGAAGGTAAATGAGGTCGGTGTTCAAGACTTTTTATGAGAGGCTATATAAGTCCCAACCCCCAGAGGGAAAAGAGGGAATGCAACAGTTTCTGGACCAACTAAGGTTCCCGAGGGTGGAGGAGCAGGAGGTGGCAGGTCTGGGGGCGCCAATTGAGGTGGATGAGGTGACAAAAGGGCTGGGGAATATGCAGGCAGGGAAGGCCCCGGGACCAGACGGGTTCCCGGTGGAATGTTACAGGAAATATGTGGACTTGTTGGCCCCACTGCTGGCGAGAACCTTTAACAAGGCCAGAGACTCTACCCCCGACAATGTCGGAGGCGACGATATCACTAATCCTGAAGCGGGATAAAGATCCACTGCAATGCGCGTCATATAGGCCTACCTCACTCCTAAATGTAGACGCTAAGCTGCTGGCAAAAGTGCTGGCATCGATGATTGTGTCCCGGGGGTGGTGCATGAAGACCAGACAGGGTTTGTAAAGGGGAGACAACTGAATGTCAACGTGCGACGGCTGTTGGGGGTGATAATGATGCCCCCAGCGGAGGGGGAGGCAGAGATAGTGGGGGAGGCAGAGATAGTGGTGGCGATGGATGCAGAGAAGGCATTCAATAGGGTAGAGTGGGAGTATCTATGGGAGGTGTTGAGGAGGTTTGGGTTCAGGGAGGGGTTTGTCAGTTGGGTCAGACTCCTCTATGGGGCCCCAATGGCAAGTGTAGTCACAAATCGGCAAAGGTCGGAGTATTTTCGACTACATAGGGGAACAAGACAGGGATGTCCGCTGTCCCAATTACTGTTCGCGCTGGCAATTGAACCACTGGCCATAGCGCTGAAGACTCCAGGAAATAGAGAGGGGTGGTTAGAGGGGGAGAGGAACATCGAGTGTCACTCTACACAGATGATCTACTGCTATATGTGGCGGATCCTGTAGAGGGGATGACAGAGGTTATGCAGATATTGAGGGAGTTTGGAGATTTTTCAGAATACAGGCTAAATATGGGGAAGAGTGAGCTTTTCGTAATGCACCCTGGGGACCAGGGAAGAGGAATAGACGCTCTGCCGTTAAGGAGAGTGGAAAGGAGCTTCCGATATTTGGGGATTCAGGTAGCCAGGAGCTGGGGAACTCTACACAAACTCAATCTGACGCGGCTGGTGGAGCAGATGGAGGAGGATTTCAAGAGGTGGGATATGCTGCCGCTCACTGGCGGGCAGAGTGCAGGCGGTAAAAATGATGGTCCTCCCGAGGTTTCTTTTCGTGTTTCAATGTCTCCCCATTCTGATCACAAAGGCCTTTTTCAAGAAAATAGACAGGAGTATTATGAGCTTTGTGTGGGCAGGGAAGACCCCGAGGGTAAGGAGGGGGTTCCTGCAGCGTAGCAGGGACAGAGGGGGACTGGCGTTGCCGAACCTGGGCGACTACTACTGGGCCGCCAATGTGGCGATGGTTTGTAAGTGGATGAGGGAGGGAAAAGAGGCGGCGTGGAAGAGGCTGGAGATGGCGTCCTGTAAGGGAACGAGCCTAAAGGCGCTGGTGACGGCGCCGCTGCCGCTCTCCCCGAAAAGGTATACCACAAACCCAGTGGTGGTGGCAACCTTAACGATCTGGGGGCAATGGAGGCGACACAGGGGGGTGATGGGTGCCTCGGGGTGGTCCCCGATCAGGAACAACCATAGGTTTTGTCCCAGGAAGGATGGACGGAGGGTTCCAGAGCTGGCAACGGGCAGGAATTAGGAGATTGAGAGATTTGTTTAATGACGGGACGTTCGCGAGCCTGGGAGCACTGGAGGAAAAGTATGAGCTGCCCCCGGGGAATAATTTTAGATACATGCAAGTGAGGGCATTTACGAGGCAACAGGTGAGGGAATTTCCGCTGCTCCCGACACACAGGATCCAAGATAGTGATTTCCGGGGTATGGGTCGGGGAGGGCAAAGTGTCCGAAATATATCAGGAGATGAGAGACATGGGGGAGGCGCTGGTAGAAGAGCTGAAGGGAAAATGGGAAGAAGAGCTGGGGGAGGAGATTGAGGAGGGGCTGTGGGCTGATGCCCTAAGTAGGGTAAATACCTCATCTTCGTGTGCCAGGCTTAGCCTGATACAATTTAAGGTTCTACACACAGCACATATGACGGGAGCAAGACTGAGCAGGTTCTTTGGAGTGGAGGACAGGTGTGGGAGGTGCTTGGGAAGCCCTGCGAACCACACACATGTTCTGGTCGTGTCCGGCATTGGATGAGTACTGGAGGGGAGTGGCAAAGGTGATCTCAAAGGTGGTGAAGGTCCGGGTCAAGCCAGGCTGGGGGTTAGCGCGATTTGGGGTAGCGGAAGAGCCGGGAGTGCAGGAGGCGAAAGAGGCCGATATTCTGGCCTTTGCGTCCCTGATAGCCCAGCGAAGGATCTTACTCGTGTGGAAGGAAGCGAAACCCCCCCAGCGTGGAGACCTGGATAAACGACATGGCAGGGTTCATAAAACTGGAACGAATGAAATTTGCACTGAGAGGATCGGCTCAGGGGTTCTCCAGGCGGTGGCAACCGTTCCTTGACTATCTCGCGGAACGTTAAGGGAAAATAGATCGTCAGCAGCAGCAGCCCAAGGGGGGGGGGGGGCACTATTTTTTGTTACTTTGTTAGTTCACTATTTTATTTAAATAATGTTATTTATCAGTTATTGTGCTATTTTTATGTTGATTTGTAAAGTGGAAAAATTCTGTTTGAAAACTTTAATAAAATATTTTTTTTTAAACACCTTTAAACAGAATCACATCCGATTAAAGGCTTTACTATTATGTGTTTAAATCGCCCAAATGATCCAGAGATAGTCTTTCATGGCAGAGATCCAGCTCACTGCAAAACACAGACACTCCCCAAGCTCATTTCGAACTGAAACTGCAGCTCTCTGGAAACACACAGACACACACAAGCTCTTTTTCAAAACTGCAAAATAGCTGACCTGACCTCTGCTCCACCCACTCTCTGACATCACTGTTTTCTTAACGACACATTGCTTCAACATCAATGTCTTAAAGGTGCTCTTATATGACAATGGGTAGGTGCAGACTCGATGGGCCAAATGGCCTCCTGCACTGTATATTCTACGTTCTGCATCTCCACCTTTTTCTAGCTTCCTGTCCTTCCTCCCCTTCAATATTTTTTTTTTTTATTAAATATTTTATTGAAAATTTTTGGTCAACCAACACAGTACATTGTGCATCCTTTACACCATATTATAACAACACAAATAACAATGACCTATTTTATAAACAAAAAATGAATAAATAATAAATAACAAAAATGAAAACTAGCCCTAATTGGCAACTGCCTTGTCACAAGTAACACTCTCCAAAAATATAATTTAACAGTCTAATATATAATTATCTGTAGCAACGACCTATACATACTATACAGTATATATTAACAACCCTGAGAGTCCTTCTGGTTCCTCCTCCTCCTCTCCCCCCCCCCCCCCCGATCCTGGGCTGCTGCTGCTGCCTTCTTTTTTTCCATTCCGTCTATCTTTCTGCGAGGTATTCGACGAACGGTTGCCACCGCCTGGTGAACCCTTGAGCCGACCCCCTTAGGACGAACTTAATCCGCTCTAGCTTTATAAACCCCGCCATGTCATTTATCCAGGTCTCCACCCCCGGGGTCTTGGCTTCTTTCCACATTAGCAATATCCTGCGCCGGGCTAATAGGGACGCAAAGGCCAAAACATCGGCCTCTCTCGCCTCCTGCACTCCCGGCTCTTGTGCAACCCCAAATATAGCCAACCCCCAGCTTGGTTCGACCCGGACTCCTACTACTTTTGAAAGCACCTTTGTCACCCCCATCCAAAACCCCTGTAGTGCCGGGCATGACCAAAACATATGGGTATGATTCGCTGGGCTTCTCGAGCACCTCGCACACCTATCCTCCACCCCAAAAAATTTACTGAGCCGTGCTCCAGTCATATGCGCCCTGTGTAATACCTTAAACTGAATCAGGCTTAGCCTGGCACACGAGGACGACGAGTTTACCCTGCTTAGGGCATCTGCCCACAGCCCCTCCTCGATCTCCTCCCCCAGCTCTTCTTCCCATTTCCCTTTTAGTTCATCTACCATAGTCTCCCCTTCGTCCCTCATTTCCCTATATATATCTGACACCTTACCATCCCCCACCCATGTCTTTGAGATCACTCTGTCCTGCACCTCTTGTGTCGGGAGCTGCGGGAATTCCCTCACCTGTTGCCTCGCAAAAGCCCTCAGTTGCATATACCTGAATGCATTCCCTTGGGGCAACCCATATTTCTCGGTCAGCGATCCCAGACTCGCGAACTTCCCATCCACAAACAGATCTTTCAGTTGCGTTATTCCTGCTCTTTGCCACCTTCCATATCCCCCATCCATTCCCCCCGGGGCAAACCTATGATTGTTTCTTATCGGGGACCCCCCAAGGCTCCAGTCTTTCCCCTATGCCGTCTCCACTGTCCCCAAATCTTCAGTGTAGCCACCACCACCGGGCTTGTGGTGTAGTTCCTCGGTGAGAACGGCAATGGGGCTGTCACCATAGCCTGTAGGCTAGTCCCCCTACAGGACGCCCTCTCTAATCTCTTCCACGCCGCTCCCTCCTCCTCTCCCATCCACTTACTCACCATTGAAATATTAGCGGCCCAATAATACTCACTTAGGCTCGGTAGTGCCAGCCCCCCCCTATCCCTGCTACGCTGTAAGAATCCCTTCCTCACTCTCGGGGTCTTCCCGGCCCACACAAAACCCATGATGCTCTTTTCAATCCTTTTAAAAAAAGCCTTCGTGATCACCACCGGGAGGCACTGAAACACAAAGAGGAATCTCGGGAGGACCACCATCTTAACCGCCTGCACCCTCCCTGCCAGTGACAGGGATACCATATCCCATCTCTTGAAATCCTCCTCCATCTGTTCCACCAACCGCGTTAAATTTAACCTATGCAATGTGCCCCAATTCTTAGCTGTCTGGATCCCCAGGTAACGAAAGTCCCTTGTTACCTTCCTCAACGGTAGGTCCTCTATTTCTCTACTCTGCTCCCCTGGATGCACCACAAACAACTCACTTTTCCCCATGTTCAATTTATACCCTGAAAACTCCCCAAACTCCCCAAGTATCCGCATTATTTCTGGCATCCCCTCCGCCGGGTCTGCCACGTATAGTAGCAAATCGTCCGCATACAAAGATACCCGGTGTTCTTCTCCTCCCCTAAGTACTCCCCTCCACTTCTTGGAACCCCTCAACGCTATCGCCAGGGGCTCAATCGCCAGTGCAAACAATAATGGGGACAGAGGGCATCCCTGCCTTGTCCCTCTATGGAGCCGAAAATATGCAGATCCCCGTCCATTCGTGACCACGCTCGCCACTGGGGCCCTATACAACAGCTGCACCCATCTAACATATCCCTCTCCAAAACCAAATCTCCTCAACATCTCCCACAAATAATCCCACTCCACTCTATCAAATGCTTTCTCGGCATCCATCGCCACTACTATCTCCGTTTCTCCCTCTGGTGGGGCCATCATCATTACCCCTAACAACCTTCGTACATTCGTGTTCAGCTGTCTCCCCTTCACAAACCCAGTTTGGTCCTCATGGACCACCCCCGGGACACATTCCTCTATTCTCATTGCCATTACCTTGGCCAGGATCTTGGCATCTACAATTAGGAGGGAAATAGGTCTATAGGACCCGCATTGTAGCGGGTCCTTTTCCATCTTTAAGAGAAGCGATATCGTTGCTTCAGACATAGTCGGGGGCAGTTGTCCCCTTTCCTTTGCCTCATTAAAGGTCCTCGTCAGTACCGGGGCGAGCAAGTCCACATATTTTCTATAGAATTCGACTGGGAATCCATCTGGTCCTGGGGCCTTTCCCGCCTGCATGCTCCTAATTCCTTTCACCACTTCTTCTACCTCGATCTGTGCTCCCAGTCCCACCCTTTCCTGCTCTTCCACCTTGGGAAATTCCAGCCGATCCAAGAAGCCCATCATTCTCTCCCTCCCATCCGGGGGTTGAGCTTCATATAATTTTTTATAAAATGTCTTGAACACTCCATTCACTCTCTTCGCTCCCCGCTCCATCTCTCCTTCCTCATCCCTCACTCCCCCTATTTCCCTCGCTGCTCCCCTTTTCCCCAATTGGTGTGCCAGCAACCTGCTCGCCTTCTCCCCATATTCGTACTGTACACCCTGTGCCTTCCCCCATTGTGCCTCTGCAGTGCCCGTAGTCAGCAAGTCAAATTCTACATGTAGCCTTTGCCTTTCCCTGTACAGTCCCTCCTCCGGTGCTTCCGCATATTGTCTGTCCACCCTCAACAGTTCTTGCAGCAACCGCTCCCGTTCCTTACTCTCCTGCTTCCCTTTATGTGCCCTTATTGATATCAGCTCCCCTCTAACCACCGCCTTCAACGCCTCCCAGACCACTCCCACCTGGACCGCCCCATTATCATTGAGTTCCAAGTATTTTTCAATGCACCCCCTCACCCTTAGACACACCCCCTCATCTGCCATTAGTCCCATGTCCATTCTCCAGGGTGGGCGCCCTCCTGTTTCCTCCCCTATCTCCAAGTCCACCCAGTGTGGAGCGTGATCCGAAATGGCTATAGCCGTATACTCCGTTCCCCTCACCTTCGGGATCAATGCCCTACCCAGCACAAAAAAGTCTATTCGCGAGTAGACTTTATGGACATAGGAGAAAAACGAGAACTCCTTACTCCTAGGTCTGCTAAATCTCCACGGGTCTACACCTCCCATCTGCTCCATAAAATCTTTAAGTACCTTGGCTGCTGCCGGCCTCCTTCCAGTCCTGGACTTCGACCTATCCAGCCCTGGTTCCAACACCGTATTAAAATCTCCCCCCATTATCAGCTTTCCCATCTCTAGGTCCGGAATGCGTCCTAGCATCCGCCTCATAAAATTGGCATCATCCCAGTTCGGGGCATATACGTTTACCAAAACCACCGTCTCCCCCTGTAGTTTGCCACTCACCATCACGTATCTGCCCCCGTTATCCGCCACTATAGTCTTTGCCTCGAACATTACCCGCTTCCCCACTAATATAGCCACCCCCCTGTTTTTCGCATCTAGCCCCGAATGGAACACCTGCCCCACCCATCCTTTGCGTAGCCTAACCTGGTCTATCAGTTTCAGGTGAGTTTCCTGTAACATAACCACATCTGCCTTAAGTTTCTTAAGGTGTGCGAGTACCCGTGCCCTCTTTATCGGCCCGTTCAGCCCTCTCACGTTCCACGTGATCAGCCGAGTTGGGGGGCTTCCTACCCCCCCCCCTTGTCGATTAGCCATCACCTTTTTCCAGCTCCTCACCCGGTTCCCACGCAGCTGTATCTCCCCCAGGCGGTGCCCCCCCGCCCATCCTCCCCCATACCAGCTCCCCCCTCTCCCCAGCAGCAGCAACCCAGTAATTCCCCCCTCCCACCCACCCCCCGCTAGATCCCCCGCTAGCGTAATTACTCCCCCCATGTTGCTCCCAGAAGTCAGCAAACTCTCCCCTTCAATATTAAGGTCCAAATCTATGTAATCCTGCAACCATGTCTCTCTAATGGCCATGCATATCTTAATTATTAATTTCTACTTGTGCTATCAGTTCATCTGTTCTGTTTGGAATGCTGGAGCATTCGGATACAGACCCTTGATTTTTGTCCTTTTTTATTATTTTTGTAACCTTGAGCCTGACCTGTTGTTTTACTCTTAGACTTGCACTCTCAGTCCTTTCCTGTCACGGTCTGTTTATCATTTCCCAAATTAATGCCTTCCACTCTTCCTTCATCTCTGCTCTTTGAAATGCCACATCCTTCCATATTTGCTCCCTTGCCCCCACTATTTAGTTTAAAGCCCTCTCTACTTCCCTCATCTGCTTTTCCCAGTACGGTTCATGTGTAGACTATCCCAGTGGTACAGCCCTTGCTTTCCCCAGGACTGTGCCAGCACCAATGAACTGGAACCCCACCTTCCAACTCTTGATCTGGTCAAGGTACTTCCAGGCACAAAGCCAAGTTTTGTTTCAATGCAATGGAGTTTCTGAGTCTACCACCATTTCAGAAATAGATACAGAATCTCAACACCCTCTGGGTGAAGTCGTTTCCCCTTAACCTCCCTCGAATCCTCCAAGGAGCTGTCACCATTTGGACGGTCCATTTTAAAATTGCAGATCATGCAGAATGACCCTTTTTACGAACAGGTGCCAGAATGTGGCGACTAGGGGCTTTTCGCAGTAACTTCATTGCAGTGTTAATGTAACCCTACTTGTGACAATGATAAAGATTATATTTAGAATGTGGCGACTTGGGGATTTTCACAGTAACTTCATTGCAGTGTTAATGTAACCCTACTTGTGACAATGATAAAGATTATATTTAGAATGTGGCGACTTGGGGATTTTCACAGTAACTTCATTGCAGTGTTAATGTAAGCCTACTTGTGACAATAATAAAGATTATTATGTTTTTACACTATGTTTTTCATGTTTTAAATGCTTGACAGATTCGAGGGTGGCAAATGCAACCATACAAAGGAAGGAGGGAGGAAACGGTGTATTGCAGACTGTTAGCCTAACGTCAGTAGTAGGGAAAATGCTCGAGTCTTATATAAAGGATGCAGTAACAGGACACTTAAAGAATAGCAATGGGATAGGACAAATGTTAAGAAGGCAAATGTGTTGGCCTTTGTTGCAAGAGGATTTGAGTACAGGAGCAGGGGTGTCTTACTGCAACTGTACAGGGCCTTGGTGAGACCACACCTGGTGTATTGTGTGCAGATTTGGTCTCCTTATCTGAGAAAGGATATATTTGCCATTGAGTAAGTGCAGCAAAGGTTCACCATGCTGATTCCTGGGGTGGCAGGGTGGTCATATTAGGAGAGATTGGGTCGACTTGGCCTGTATTCACTGGGATTGCGAAAAATGAGAGTGGGTCTCATTGAAACTAGTGAGGGAAGTTTGCTAGTGTCACACGGGAGGGTTTAAACTAGTATGGCAGGGGGGTGGGCACGGGAGCAATAGGTCAGAAGGTGAGAGCATTGAGGGAGAAATAGGGACAGTGGGGCTCTGAGGTAGAGCAGACAGGGCGATGTTGTTGAAAACAGCAGGACTAGTGGCCTGAAGTGCATATGTTTTAATGCAAGAAGTATTACGGGTAAGGCAGATGAACTTAGAGCTTGGATTAGTACTTGGAACTATGATGTTGTTAAATTACAGAGACCTGGTTGAGGGATTGGCAGCTAAACGTTCCAGGATTTAGATGTTTCAGGCGGGATAGAGGGGGATGTAAAAGGGGAGGCGGAGTTGCGCTACTGGTTCGGGAGAATATCACAGCTGTACTGCGGGAGGACACCTCAGAGGGCAGTGAGGCTATATGGGTAGAGATCAGGAATAAGAAGGGTGCAGTCACAATGTTGGGGGTTTACTACAGGCCTCCCAACAGCCAGCGGTAGATAGAGGAGCAGATAGGTAGACAGATTTTGGAAAAGAGTAAAAACAACAGGGTTATGGTGATAGGCGACTTCAACTTCCCCAATATTGACTGGGACTCACTTAGTGCCAGGGGCTTAGATGGGGCGGAGTTTGTAAGGAGCATCCAGGAGGGCTTCTTAAAACAATATGTAGACAGTCCAACTAGGGATGGGGCGGTACTGGACCTGGTATTGGGGAATGAGCCCGGCCAGGTGGTAGATGTTTCAGTAGGGGAGCATTTCGGTAACAGTGACCACAATTCAGTAAGTTTTAAAGTACTGGTAGACAAGGATAAGAGTGGTCCTAGGATGAATGTGCTAAATTGGGGGAAGGCTAATTATAACAATATTAGGCGGGAACTGAAGAACATAGATTGGGGGCGGATGTTTGAGGGCAAATCAACATCTGACATGTGGGAGGCTTTCAAGTGTCAGTTGAAAGGAATTCAGGACCGGCATGTTCCTGTGAGGAAGAAGGATAAATACGGCAATTTTTGGGAACCTTGGATAACGAGAGATATTGTAGGCCTCGTCAAAAAGAAAAAGGAGGCATTTGTCACGGCTAAAAGGCTGGGAACAGACGAAGCCTGCGTGGAATATAAGGAAAGTAGGAAGGAACTTAAGCAAGGAGTCAGGAGGGCTAGAAGGGGTCACGAAAAGTTATTGGCAAATAGGGTTAAGGAAAATCCCAAGGCTTTTTACACGTACATAAAAAGCAAGAGGGTAGCCAGGGAAAGGGTTGGCCCACTGAAGGATAGGCAAGGGAATCTATGTGTGGAGCCAGAGGAAATGGGCGAGGTACTAAATGAATAACTTGCATCAGTATTCACCAAAGAGAAGAAATTGGTAGATGTTGAGTCTGGAGAAGGGTGTGTAGATAGCTTGGGTCACATTGAGATCCAAAAAGACGAGGTGTTGGGTGTCTTAAAAAATATTAAGGTAGATAAGTCCCCAGGGCCTGATGGGATCTACCCCAGAATACTGAAGGAGGCTGGAGAGGAAATTGCTGAGGCCTTGACAGAAATCTTTGGATCCTCACTGTCTTCAGGGGATGTCCCGGAGGACTGGAGAATAGCCAATGTTGTTCCTCTGTTTAAGAAGGGTAGCAAGGATAATCCAGGGAACTACAGGCCGGTGAGCCTTACTTCAGTGGTAGGGAAATTACTGGAGAGAATTCTTCGAGACAGGATCTACTCCCATTTGGAAGCACATGGACGTATTAGTGAGAGGCAGCACGGTTTTGTGAAGGGAAGGTCGTGTCTCACTAACTTGATAGAGTTTTTCGAGGAGGTCACTAAGATGATTGATGCAGGTAGGGCAGTGGATGTTGTCTATATGGACTTCAGTAAGGCCTTTGACAAGGTCCCTCATGGTAGACTAGTACAAAAGGTGAAGTCACATGGGATCAGGGGTGAGCTGGCAAGGTGGATACAGAACTGGCTAGGTCATAGAAGGCAGAGAGTAGCAATGGAAGGATGCTTTTCTAATTGGAGGGCTGTGACCAGTGGTGTTCCACAGGGATCAGTGCTGGGACCTTTGCTCTTTGTAGTATATATAAATGATTTGGAGGAAAATGTAACTGGTCTGATTAGTAAGTTTGCAGACGACACAAAGGTTGGTGGAATTGCGGATAGCGATGAGGACTGTCAGAGGATACAGCAGGATTTAGATTGTTTGGAGACTTGGGCGGAGAGATGGCAGATGGAGTTTAATCCGGACAAATGTGAGGTAATGCATTTTGGAAGGTCGAATGCAGGTAGGGAATATACAGTGAATGGTAGAACCCTCAAGAGTATTGAAAGTCAAAGAGATCTATGAGTACAGGTCCACAGGTCATTGAAAGGGGCAACACAGGTGGAGAAGATAGTCAAGAAGGCATACGGCATGCTTGCCTTCATTGGCCGGGGCATTGAGTATAAGAATTGGCAAGTCATGTTGCAGCTGTATAGAACCTTAGTTAGGCCACACTTGGAGTATAGTGTTCAATTCTGGTCGCCACACTACCAGAAGGATGTGGAGGCTTTAGAGAGGGTGCAGAAGAGATTTACCAGAATGTTGCCTGGTATGGAGGGCATTAGCTATGAGGAGCGGTTGAATAAACTCGGTTTGTTCTCACTGGAACAAAGGAGGTTGAGGGGAGACCTGATAGAGGTCTACAAAATTATGAGGGGCATAGACAGAGTGGATAGTCAGAGGCTTTTCCCCAGGATAGAGGGGTCAATTACTAGGGGGCATAGGTTTAAGGTGAGCGGGGCAAGGTTTAGAGTAGATGTACGAGGCAAGTTTTTTACGCAGAGGGTAGTGGGTGCCTGGAACTCGCTACCGGAGGAGGTGGTGGAAGCAGGGACGATAGTGACATTTAAGGGGCATCTTGACAAATACATGAATAAGATGGGAATAGAGGGATACGGACCCAGGAAGTGTAGAAGATTGTAGTTTAGTCGGGCAGCATGGTCGGCACAGGCTTGGAGGGCCGAAGGGCCTGTTCCTGTGCTGTACATTTCTTTGTTCTTTGAAACATTAAATTCAGACAGAACTGGGTAGACTGGTTGTTGTTTCCTCTGGCTGGGGGGGTCTAGAACAAGGGGTCACAGTCTCAAGATACAAGATAGTCCATTTAGGACTGAGATGAGGAGAGATTTCTTCACCCGAGGGTGGTGAACGTGTGGAATTCTCCACCACAGAGGCTGTGGAGATCAAGTCACTGAATATATTTAAAAAGGAAATAGATTTCTAGACTCTTAACGGCATCCAGGGGTATGGGGAGAGCGCTGCAGTACGGTGTTGAGATGGTGGATCAGTCACGATCATGTTGCTTGGCGGAACAGGCTCAAAGAGCTGAACGACCGACTCCTATTTTCTATGTTTCTGTGACATCTCGGTGACTGGCCTGAAAACTAGCTTCAGAGACTCCTCTCCAGTAAATGGACTGGCAAATCTTTTAGAATCTGCTCAGTCATTTTAACATCTGTATGGTGTAGAAGTGATATCTTTACTGTAGCACCAAGATGATCAACAAATATGTGTAGAAATACCAATCACAATGGACATCAGCTGTTGAGTGCCCCAGCAGCCCATAACACACCTACACACACCATCACAGCTTCCAAAGTCAGATCGGCCTTTCTGAAAGTGAACCATAGACTGTAGAAGGCGACGGGTCCGGACGGGATCCCTGGTCGTGTACTCAGAGCCTGCATGGACCAGCTGGCAGATGTTTTCGCGGACATCTTTAACCTGTCCCTACTCCGCTCCGAGGTCCCCACCTGCTTCAAGAAGACCACCATCATACGGACATCTTTAACCTGTCCCGACTCCGCTCCGAGGTCCCCACCTGCTTCAAGAAGACCACCATCATACGGACATCTTTAACTTGTCCCGACTCCGCTCCGAGATCCCCACCTGCTTCAAGAAGACCACCATCATACGGACATCTTTAACTTGTCCCGACTCTGCTCCGAGGACCCCACCTGCTTCAAGAAGACCACCATCATACGGACATCTTTAACCTGTCCCGACTCCGCTCCGAGGTCCCCACCTGCTTCAAGAAGACCACCATCATACGGACATCTTTAACCTGTCCCGACTCCGCTCCGAGATCCCCACCTGCTTCAAGATGACCACCATCATACCGGTAAAGATTGCTTGGCCCAAGCCCGCAAGAAACTTCATAGAGGCGTGAACACAGCCCAGTCCATCACACAAACCTGCCTCCCATCCATTGACTCCATCTACACCTCCCGCTGCCTGGGGAAAGCGGGCAACATAATCAAAGACCCCTCCCACCCGGCTTACTCACTCTTCCAACTTCTTCCATCAGGCAGGAGATACAGAAGTCTGAGAACACGCACGAACAGACTCAAAAACAGCTTCTTCCCCACTGTCACCAAACTCCTAAACGACCCTCTTATGGGCTGACCTGATTAATACTACACCCTGTATGCTTCACCCGATGCCGGTGTCGATGTATTTACATTGTCTACCTTGTGTTGCCTTATTATGTGTTTTCTTTTGTTTTCATGTACTTAATGATCTGTTGAGCTGCTTGCAGAAAAATACTTTTCACTGTACCTCGGTACACGTGACAATAAACAAATCAAAATCAAAATCGATTGTAAAAAAAAAAAAAAAGTATTTTAAATCCTATTGGCAAAAGTTCCAATCACAGAATGTTAGCTTTTAAAACTGAAACAAAACTTTGATCCGCTCAGAACAGACAGTTGAACCAAATGCGAAGATCAAAGATGATAACTTGAAGAACTTCAAGTTGAAATTATGCAGGCAAATGTCTGGTCAGGAGCTAAGTTCCATACCCATTAATCAGAGCATCCTATAAATAGGAGAGATAAGCCTTTGCACTATATCTGACATTTTGAGAGTACTGTGCACGAGGTATGAAAAGAATGTTATGTTTTGAAGCTGGAGCTGACAGGTTTAACGAGCTCCAGGCACGAAAATAGATTAATGTTTAATCCAATCCAGCTACCCTTTCTCCGTGCATCATTTCTTTTCCCCTGCAGCCTCCGCTGGTTGGGGTCATACCTAGCACTAAGGAAGTGGTTGCAGTTGTTGCAGGCCAGTCATCTCCAGGACATTGCTGCAGGAGTCCCTGGAGTAGTGCCCTAGGCCCAACCAACTTAATTTGCTTCATCAATGACCTTCCCTCCATCAAAAGGTCAGAAGTGGGGATGTTCTCTGATGTGATTGCACAATCTTCAGTTTCATTTGCTACTCTGGTATTCAGCTGACTGTGTCCATATGCAGCAAAACCGAGGCAACTTTCAGGCTTGGGCTCATAAATAGCAAGCCGCACAAGTGCCAGGCAATGGCCATTGCCAGCAAGAAAGAATCCTATTCCTTGACATTCAATGGCATTACCATTGCTGAATCCCCCACCATCAACATCCTGGGTCTTACCATTGACCATAAGCTGAACTGAGCGAGCCATAAAGAGCTTTGGCTAGAAGAGTAGGTCAGTGGTTGAGAATTCCGAGGCAAGCAACTGCCCTGCTGAATCCCCAAAACCTGTTCACCATCTACAAGTCACAAGTCAGGAGTGTGATGGTGTACTCCCCGTTTGTCTGGATGGGTGCAGCTTCAACTTCAGCTTGACACCACCTTCAGCATTCACTCCCTCCACCACCAACGCACAGTGGCAGCAGAAACTCAGGAAAGCTCCTTTGACAGCACCTTCCAAACCACCTCTATCTCCAAGAAGAAGGACAGCATGAGAACAGCACCACCTGCAGCCTCCCCTCCAAGGCCCACACCTTCGCTGTCTCTGGGTCAAAATCCTGGTAACCCTTTCAGAGCATTCTGGGTAAACCTGGGCCCCATGGATTCCAGTGGTTCACCGCCGCTGCCTCGAGGGCATTTCAGGATGGGCAACAAAAACTCACTTTTCCAGCAACATCCACATCCAAAAGACAGAAGAAGAATCTAAATTTACCATTGCTAAATCCCCCACCACCAACATCTGTCCATGGTGTCACCAGCCACGTTTTAAATAAATCATTATGGGATGTGGGTGTCACTGGCCAGACATTCTGATTGCCCTCAAGAAGATGGGGGTGAGCTGCCTTCTTGAACTGCTACAGTCCATATTGGCACACCCACAGTGCTGCTGCGGAGAGAACTTCAGTGACCCAGTGACAGCGAAGAAGCAGTGAAAGAAACATAGAAAATAAGAGTTGGAGAAGGCCATTCGGGCCTTCTCCGCCATTCATTATGATCATGACTGATCATCCAGTGCGGCACGGTGGCATAGTGGTTAGCACTGCTGCCTACGGCGCTGAGGACCCTGGTTCGATTCCCAGTCCCGACTCACTGTCTGTGTGGAGTTTGCACATTCTCCCCGTGTCTGCGTGGGTTTCACCCCCCCCCCCCCCCTCCAAAGATGTGCAGATTAGGTTGATTGGCCACGCTAAATTGGAAAAAAAATAATTGGGCACTCTAAAAAATTTTTTTTAAATGACTGATCATCCAAAAAACTTAACGCTGCTCCCCCCCCCCCCCCCCCCCCCCCCATATCCTTTGATCCCCTTCGCCCGAAATCCCATAACTAACTCCTTACTGTGCTAATAAACTCCACAGACTGCCATTCTCTGGGTGAAGAAATTTCTCCTCTGCTCTGTCCTAAATGGTCTACCCGTATCCTCGGACTGTGACCCCTGGTTCTGGACACCCCCACCATCGGGAACATCCTTCCTGCATCTACCCTGTCCAGTCCTGTCAGAATTTTACAGGTTCCTATGAGGTCTCCCCTCATTATCCTGAACTCCAGCAAATACAATTTTTTTTTTCATAAACATTTTATTGAGGTATTTATGGTTTTACAACAACAACAAAATAAACAATGTACATGAACTTTATAAACATAGTGCAAAAGCCGTCTTCCTCCCTTACAGGTCCCACCTTTACTAACCTCCTGCTCTAAACTAAGCTAACCCCCCTCCCCTTCTGCTGACGGTTAATTTGCTGCAAAGAAGTCGACAAACATTGCCACCTCCGGGCGAACCCTGACCCTCTCAAGGCGAACTTGATTTTCTCCAAACAGAGAAAGCTAGCCATGTCCGATAGCCAGGTCTCCGAGTTCGGGGGCTTTGAGTCCGTCCAAGCTAACAGTATCCATCTCCGGGCTACCAGGAAAGCAAAGGCCAGAACGTCTGCCTCTCTCCTCCTGGATTCCCGGATCCTCCGACACTCCGAAAATCACCACCTCTGGATTCATTGCCACCCTTGTTTTCAACACCGTGGACATGACATTCGCAAACCCCTGCCAGAATCCCCTAAGCTTTGGGCATGTCCAGAACATGTGGACATGGTTCGCTGGCCTTCCCGCACACCTTGAGCACCTATCTTCTACCCCAAAGAACCTGCTCATCCGGGCCACTGTCATGTGAGCCCGGTGAACAACCTTGAATTGTATCAGGCTGAGCCTGGCACATGTTGTGGACGCATTGACTCGACTCAACGCATCTGCCCAGAGACCGTCCTCAGTTTCTCCTCCCAACTCCTCTTCCCACTTGCATTTCAGCTCCTCCGTCTGCGTCCCCTCTGCCCCCATGGGTTCCTTGTAAATGTCAGAGACCCTCCCTTCTCCTACCCACACTCTGGAAACTACCCTGTCCTGTATCCCCCTTGGTGGTAGGAGCGGGAAGGTTAAAACCTGCCCACGTAAGAAGTTCCGCACCTGCAGGTACCTAAATTTGTTTCCCCCTCGCGAATCCAAATTTCTCCTCCAGCCCACTCAGGCTAGGAAAGCTCCCCTCTATAAACATATCCCCCATCCCCTCAATCCCTGCTCTCTGCCATCTCCGAAACCCTCCATCCATCTTCCCGGGGCAAACCGGTGATTATTACAGATTGGAGACCACACCGATGCTCCCTCCGCTCCCACATGCCTCCTCCATTGCCCCCAGACCCTCGGGATTTTTCCTACTTTCCCGATATTCCTCCAAAGCTTCATCAGATTTACGTCGCCTAGATCTTATGTATGCTTCCTTTTTCATCTTAGCTAGTCTCACAATTCCACCCGTCATCCATGGTTCCCTAATCTTGCCATTTCTATCCCTCATTTTCACAGCGACGTGCCTGTCCTGCATTCTAATCAACAATTCCTAAAAAGACTCCCACATTTCAAATGTGGATTTACCCTTAAAGAGCTGCTCCCAATCCACATTCCCTAGCTCCCGCCGAATTTTGTGAGACTTGGCCTTCCCCAATTTAGCACTCTTTTTAAAAAAAAAAAAAAAAAAAAAAAAATTTTATTCTACATTTTCACATTTTCCTTCAAACATTTGCACCCCACCCACAAACAGTAAATGGTAACAAATACAAAATCAATCCCCTTAACAATACCAATGATACCATCCTCCCACCACCCCAAACAATGGCCCACCTGTCAATATATGCATCCAATAAAACAAACCCTCCCACGGTGGAAACAAAAAACAAAAGAGAAAAAGCAAAAGGAGTCCGGGACCGCCCATGGTCACCATTAACCTATAGAGTCCACTCTCCCCCGGCCTCTCCCTTACACTCAACGCCATCCAACCTCTGAAAGAGTACCGTACATGATACCCAAGAGTTGTACACCCCCCCCCCCCCCCCCCCCCCCCCACCTCTCCAGCTCCTCCCGTCCACTGCCTCTTGTAAAACTCCTCCTCCCAACCTCCGTTCCTTCCCCCCAACTTTCCACCCCGGCTAGACCACTCGGACCCTGTTCTGCCAGGCTCCGATGGCCAGAGCCCCTCCCCCACCTCACTCCCGTTCACTGGCCAGCCAGCGTGGAGACCCCCGCCCGCGTCCCTTTCCCCCTTGCCCGGCCCTAGGAAAGCCCAGAGATCCCCTTTTAGCACACACACCCTGCATATCCACCGACACCCCAAAGAGCCCTCATTTCGAGTGAAAGTCCCATCACTTCCCTTGTCCAAATATATCCAACATTGGCTCCTTTAGCCCTTACACTCGCACGCATGAAACAAAAAAAAAAGAAAATACAGTCATGAGGTTACATCGGCACATGGCCATTTCTCAATTTATCAGTTCTGCCACAGTCCTTCTGCTTTCGCAAACTCCTCCGCTGCTTCCGCCGTTCCAAAATAAAAGTCCCTGAGCTTATAAGTCACCCTCAGCTTCGCTGGATATACAATGCCGCACTGCACCTTGCTAATGTACAGTGCCCTCTTCACCCGGTTGAAGGCAGCCCGCCTCCTCGCCAGCTCCACCGTAAAGTCCTGGTATATACGTATACCAGCTGCAGCCCACTGCACCAACCGCTTTGCTTGGCCCAGCTCAGGACCTTCTCCTTCACACTGTACCTACGGAAGCACAGAGTCACTGCCCTTGGTGGCTCACTCGCCTTTGGTACAGGCGTCCACGACCGATGAGCCCGATCCAGTTCATATCGGGAGGGATCCTATCCCCCCCCCCCCCCCCAATAGTTTCGCCAACATCGCGGCAAAATACTCAGTCGGCTTCGGTCCTTCAACTCTTTCGGGCAGCCCCACAATCCTCAAATTCTGTCGCCTGGATCTGTTTTCCAGGTCTTCCATTTTTCCTCACAGATCCTTGTTAATGTCCATCACCTTCCTCATCTCCTTCCCCATCGAGGCAAGTTGATCACCGTGCTGCAATAATGTCTCCTCCACTTCCTTCAGCGCCTCCCCTTGCTCTCGCACCTCCGCTACTGCCCTCGCCACCGGGGAAATCGCCTCCTCCACCAGCGCACTCAAAACCTCCCTCATCTCCTTCCTCACCGTCTCCATGCATTTTGCAAACTGCCTTTCGAATTCCGCAGCCATCACCTTAGTTATTCCTTCAGCCGTAAGCACTGCGGCCTCCCCTGGTTCTCCAGCCTCCATTTTCTTTACTGACCCCGCGGTGACCTTTCCACTCCCCGACGGACTTTCAGCCGCTTTTTTCACGGCCATATTTTTGCTGGTCTTTGACATTCCCCTCCTCTGTGCTGTCTCCCGACTTTTACTGCCTTCGCTGTCCCGAGGACCGGGCATTAACCCCCGAAAATGCCGTTCCCGAACGGGAGCCCTCCAACGTGCGGCTGCCTCCCGCCCGCCGTCACCGGAAGTCCTAGCACTCTTTCTTTAGGACCACTGTCGTCTTTGTCCATGGGTATTCTAAAACTTACGGAGTTGTGATCGCTATTCCTAAAGTAATCACCAACTGAAACTTCAACCACCTGACCGGGGTCATTCCCCAATACCAGGTCCAATATGGCCCCTTCCCGAGTCAGACTATTTACATACTGCTCTAAAAGACTCTCCTGGATGCTCCTTACAAATTCTGCTCCATTTACGCCTCCAACACGACATGAGTCCCTTTCAATGTTGGGGGAAGTTAAAATCTCCCATCATGATCACCCTATTGCTCCTACATTTTTCTATAATCTTGTCTACATATTTGTACCTCTACATCACGCTCGCTCTTGGGAGGCCTATAGTAAAGTCCCAACAATGTTACTGCACCCTTCCTATTTCTTACCTCTACCCATATTGCCTCAGTGCTCAAATCCTCCATCGTGCCCTCCTTAATCACAGCTGTGGTATCATCTCTGACCAATAATGCAACACCTATTCCCCTTTTACCTCCCTCTCTATCCCTCCTGAAGCATCTATACCCTGGGATATTTAGTTGCCAGTCTTGCCCTTCCCTCAACCAAGTCTCAGTAATACTAATAACATCATATTCCCAGGTTCTAATCCAAGCCCTAAATTCATCTGCCTTATCTGCTACACTTCTCGCATTGAAACAAATGCACCTCAGACCACCTGTCCCTTTGCGTTCATCATCTCTTCCCTGTCTACTCTTCCCCTTAGTCACAATGAGTTTATTATCAAGTACCTTACTGGCTTTAGTTGCTGCCTCTTTACTGACCTGTAACTTCCTAATCTGGTTCCCATCCCCCTGCCACATTTAGTTTAAAACCTCCCCAACAGTGTTAGCAAAAGCACCCCCTAGGACATTGGTTCCAGTCCTGCCCAGGTATAGACCATCCGATTTGTAATGGTCCCACCGCCCCCAGAACCGGTTCCAATGTCCCAAAAATATGAACCCCTCCCTCCTGCACCATCTCTCAAGCCACGTATTCATTCTGACTATTCTTGAATTTCTACTCTGACTGTCTCGTGGCACTGGTAGCAATCCTGAGATTACTACCTTTGAGGTCCTACTTTTTAATTTATCTCCTAACTCCCTAAATTCTGATTGTAGGACCTCATCCCGTTTTTTACCTATATCGTTGGTGCCTATATGCACCACGACAATTGGCTGTTCACCCTCCCCCTTCAGTATGTCCTGCAGCCGATCTGAGATATCCCTGACCCGTGCACCCGGGAGGCAACGTAACATTTCGTTTTCGACCACAGAAACGCCTGTCTACTCCCTTTACGATTGAATCCCCAATGACTATAGCCCTGCCAGTCTTTTTCCCGCCCTTCTGTGCAGCAGAGCCAGCCACGGTGCCATGAGCCTGGCTACTACTGCCTTCCCCTGGTGAGTCATCTCCCCAACAGTATCCAAAACCTGTATACCTGTTTTGGAGGGAGATGACCGCAGGGGACACCTGCACTGCATTCCTGCTCTTTCTCTGCCTTTTGGTCACTCATTCCCTGTCTCCCTCACCAATCCTAATCTGCGGTGTGACCAACTCACTGAACGGGCTATCCACGACCTCCTCAGCATCACGGATGCTCCAAAGTGAGTCCATCCTCCGCTCCAGAGCCGTCATGCGGTCTAACAGGAGCTGCAGCTGGACACACTTCCCGCACATGAAGGAGTTAGGGGCATCGGCCGGGTCCCTGAACTCTCACATTGAGCACGAGGAGCATAACACGGGCCTGGAATCTCCTGCCATTTTTACATTTTACCTTAACTGATTACAAATATAATATCAAATAATGAATAAGTGAAAGGAATAAGGATTTTACTTACCAATCACAATACTTAACAACCCACGAAGAGTTAAAAATTTCTCCCAGCTACTTACCTTCCCGACAGACCCCTGGCCACTGCTCCCGTCGCAAATCTGAAGCTAGACTTGCGGATAAAAGCAAAAGAAAAGAGAGAGCTTACCTGATATTCACTCACCCCCTTAGGTTAGAGGAGGTGGAAGGGTGGGAGACACTACAAGTGTAGTGTCTCGGGTTTAGCAACCGCCCAACTTAAATAGAGGTAAAAATCAAACGCTTAAGCACCTACCTGATTCCCAAGCTGCACTCCGGCTCCCTCTCTCTCTCCCGCTCCCGGAAATGAAGGCCGCTGGAACCTGGGGACAAGTTTAAACACCTACTTGAATCCCAAGCTGCACTCCGGCTTCCTCTCTCTCTCCCGCTCCCGGAAATGAAGGCCGCTGGAACCTGGGGGCAAGTTTAAACACCTACCTGAATCCCAAGCTGCACTCGCTGCACTGTGTGGAGTTGGAACCAAATTTTGCCACAGTCGTGTGTATATAGGGAGTGTTGTGGGGGGCTAAGTAGGCAGCCTTGCGGGGCACCGGTACTGAGGACTATTGTGGAGGAGGTGTTGTTGTTTATTCTTATTGATTGTGGTCTATAGGTCAGAAAGTCGAGGATCCAGTTGCAGATTAACAATTGCTCAACTTTGTTGCCTGTATTGTCATGGATGTAGGTATGAAAATATGCTTTTGTGGGATGTTGAGTGGGAATGTTGTCACGTGCAAGGATGGGCCACAAACCACTTTAAGAGAAGGAAAGGGAAACACTGAAAACAGGGTAAGAGCATGGCAGTCGGACTAGTTTTGTGCGAATGTACGCTTGGATAGAGCATCTCGTGAACAAATTACTTCCTCCTGTGCCATAAATTAAAATGGACCTGCTCGCTATGCATTTTGTAGCTTAGTTCTTGTTAGAAGAACCCAAAGTTTCAGAAACCCCCAAACATTATTTCAAGGTTACCAACTAAATTTGTATCCAGTTGTTGAATGGTTTGTTCAGTTAATAGAAAGCAGTTAATAGGGTTAAATGGGTCCTTCTCTGGCTGGCGAACTGGAACTTATGGGGTGCCACAGGATTCACTCCTCAGACCTCAACTGTTTACAATCTAGATAAATGATCTGCAAGCAGGGACAGAGTGTGACGTAGCACAATTTGTGATGATGCTAAAATAGGTCGGAACGTAGGCAGTGAAGAGGAGATACAGATTTTACAGGTGGATATAGGTAGGCTAGGAGATTGGGCCAATGATGAACAGATGGAGTTTAATGTGAATAAGTGTGGGGTTATCCATTTTGGCTGTAAAAATAGAACGGCAAATTGTATAAATGGAAAGAAGATTCAAAATGCGTCTGGGTAGAGGGATCTGGGTGTCTTTGGTCATGAATCGCTGAAAGTCTGTATGCAGGTACAAAATATAATAAGAAAAGCAAATGGAATGTTAGCTTTTATTACAAAAGAACTGCAGTATAAAAGCAGAGAAGTGTTGTTGCAATTGTATAGGGTGTTGTTGAGACCACATCTGGAGTATTGTGTCCAGTTTTGGTCTCTGTATTTGAGGAAGGATGTGGTGGCCTTGGAAGCAGTTCAGAGGAGGGTCACCAGATTGATTCCGGGGATGAAGGTGTTGACATATGAGGAGAGATTAAACAGTTTGGGCTTTTACTCGCTGGAGTTTAGAAGGATGAGAGGGGATCTGACCGAGGTGTATAAAACAGTAAAATGGATTGATACGGTAAACATAGACCAAATGTTCCCCCTTGTGGGGTAATCTAGAACTAGAGTTCACAGATAGAGGTTGCGAGGCGGGTAGATTTAAAACTGAGATGAGGAGGCACTTCTTGAAGGACTAAATTGCCTGCTTCTGCGCCTAATTCCTACGTTCCTAAACTGTGTTTTTAGGAGATTAGTGCAACAGAATTGATCATCTCAATCCACTTGGTTTACTGAGCAGATGCTATACCAAATACCATCTGAAAAGGTAGTTGTGAGACTATGCTGCAAGGTTCTGTACGGGTTCACTGACATTGACTGCATTTAACAACGTGACTAGTTCTCCAATAGAGCATCTACGTTGAAAATTCAGTAACAATTATTGTTTAATCTTTAAACCATTCATGATTAATTCAGCATAGGGGCTGGTTTAGCACAGTGGGCTAAACAGCTGGCTTGTAATGCAGGACAAGGCAGCAGCGCGGGTTCAATTCCCGTACCGGCATCCCCGAACAGGTGCTGGCATGTGGCGACTAGGGGGTTTTCACAGTAACTTCATTGAAGCCTACTTGTGACAATAAGCAATTATTATTATTATAATCTGTATTTGCCCGATTTACTAATTGTTTTCTTCTCCTCTGCAGAGTGGGAACAGTTTCCATGTCTTTGACCAAGGACGTTTCGCGAAGGAAGTGCTTCCAAAGTACTTCAAGCACAATAACATGGCCAGCTTCGTCCGGCAGCTCAACATGTGTAAGTGATGGCAGCTGATCAGTTCTTTGCTGTTGCTTTTTCAACGTAGAGCATGTGCCCAACAGAGCAGCATCCATCCATTCCCGTATCAGCCTCCCCGAACAGGCGCCGGAATGTGGCGACTAGGGGCTTTTCACAGTAACTTCATTTAAGCCTGCGTGTGACAATAAGCGATTTTCATTTCATTTTTCATTTTATCTGGTCCATGATGATTGTTCATTGGGAACATCAGTTGAAGAAACCTAGAATAAATTGTATTCAACTATTTACCAGAGGCGATAATTGCAACTGGTAATTTGTTATTTCTCATAGGAAATGGATATCATGGATAGAGGATTGGTTAATTAATAGAAAGCAAAGGGTGGGGATTAATGGGTGTTTCTCTGGTTGGCAATCAGTAGCTAGTGGTGTCCCTCAGGGATCAGTGTTGGGCCACAATTGTTCACAATTTACATAGATGATTTGGAGTTGGGGACCAAGTACAATGTGTCCAAGTTTGCAGACGACACTAAGATGAGTGGTAAAGCAAAAAGTGCAGAGGATACTGGAAGTCTGCAGAGGGATTTGGATCGGCTAAGTGAATGGGCTAGGGTCTGGCAGATGGAATACAATGTTGACAAATGTGAGGTTATCCATTTTGGTAGGAATAACAGCAAAAGGGATTATTATTTAAATGATAAAATATTAAAACATGCTGCTGTACAGCGAGACCTGGGTGTGCTAGTGCATGAGTAGCAAAAAGTTGGTTTATAGGTGCAACAGGTGATTAAGAAGGCGAATGGAATTTTGTCCTTCATTGCTAAAGGGATGGAGTTTAAGACTAAGGAGGTTATGCTGCAATTGTATAAGGTGTTAGTGAGGTCCTGGAGTATTGTGTTCAGTTTTGGTCTCCTTACCTGAGAAAGGACGAACTGGCGCTGGAGGGTCTGCGGAGGAGATTCTCTAGGTTAATCCCAGAGCTATGGGGGTTGGATTACGAGGAGAGGTTGAGTAGACTGGGACTGTACTCGTTGGAATTTAGAAGGATGAGGGGGGATCTTGTAGAAACATGTAAGATTATGAAGGGAATAGATAGGATAGATGCAGGCAGGTTGTTTCCACTGGCGGGTGAAAGCAGAACTAGGGGGCATAGCCTCAAAATAAGGGGAAGTAGGTTTAGGACTGAGTTTAGGAGGAACTTCTTCACCCAAAGGGTTGTGAATCTATGGAATTCCTTGCCCAGTGAAGCAGTAGAGGCTCCTTCATTAAATGTTTTTAAGATAAAGATAGATAGTTTTTTGAAGAATAAAGGGTTATGGTGTTCGGGCGGGAAAGTGAAGTCCACAAAAGATCAGCCATGATCTCATTGAATGGCGGAGCAGGCTCGAGGGGCCAGATGGCCTACTCCTGCTCCGAGTTCTTCATGTTCAACAGAGGAGGAGGTGGTGTGGTGAGATTTAAATCAATTTAAAGTACCCAATTCATTGTTTTTTTCAAATTCAGGGCAATTCAGCATGGCCAGCCCACCTACCCTGCACATCTTTGGGTTGTGGGGCTGAAACCCATGCAGACATGGGGAGAATGTGCAAACTCCACACAGAGAGTGACCCGGGGCTGGGATTGAACGGGCCTTAGCACCGTGAGGCAGCAGTGATAACCACTGCGCCGTCCTGGTATAGTGGTATTATCTTTGGACTAGTAGTCCAGAGACCCAGAGTCATACTCTGGGAACGGGGCTTCAAATCCCGCCATGACAGATAGTGAAATTTGAATTCAATAAAAATCTGGTCAAAAGTCTAAAAGGTGACCATGAAACTCTTGTCGACTGTCGTAATAAACATCTGGTTTGTTAATGTGCTTTAGGGAATGAAATCTGTTGTCCTTGTTTGGTCTGGCCTACACGTGACTCCAGACCCACAGCAATGTGGTTGACTCTTATATGCCCTTGGGGATGGGCAATAAACGCTGACCCGGCCAGCAACGCCCACATCCCATGAACGAATTTTTAAAAACAAATACGCCCATTCAACCGAGTCAAATACTTTCTCCACGTCCATCGACGCTTCCACGTCCATCGACAGTACCACCTCCACGTCCATCGACGCTACCATCTCCACGTCCATCGATACTACCACCTCCACGTTCTGATCCCCCGGAGGCATCATGATTACCTTCAGAAACCTCCAGACATTAGCGACAACTGCCTCCCCTTCATGAACCTGGTCTGGTCCTCCCCCATCACCCTTGGCGCAAGGTCTTGTCCAAGAACCGCCTCATACCCTCATCCCCCGCCGGAGGCTCCAAGTTGTACAGCTTCCAGTAAAAAGCCTCAAATACCCCATTCACCTTCCCCGATTCTGTGACCACTGCATCCCCCACTAATGAAAATAAAATGAAAATCGCTTATTGTCACAAGTAGGCCTCAATGAAGTTACTGTGAAAAGCCCCTAGTCGCCACATTCCGGCGCCTGTTCGGGGAGGCTGGTACGGGAATCGAACCGTGCTGCTGGCCTGCCTTGGGCTGCTTTCAAAGCCAGCGATTTAGCCCTGTGCTAAACAGCCCCTGCTGTTTACTAACCCTCATCCATCCAATCTCTCTCACCGCCACCTACCTGCTGCACCAATATCCTGCTGGCTTTCTCGTCAAACTCGTACACCACCCCCCTGGTCCTGCGCAATTACCCATCCGCCTTCCCTGTAGACATTCACCCAACCCCCATTTGGATCCTCTGTCTCTCCTTAAACAGCGCGGATAGCCACACTTACTGTTCCATAAATCTCCTTGTCTGCCAACAACCCCACATCTAACCTCCACTGCGGCCATGGAGAGTCTCTTTCCCCCCCCCCCCCCCCCCCCCCCAGTGCAGTGCGTGGTCAGGCACACAGTCGGCGAATATCCCGAACCCAACCACCGCTGCCAGCAACGCCTTGTCCAGTACAAACAAATCAATCCAGGAATGCACCCGGTAGACATGCAAAAAGAAACAAAATTCCTTCACTCTCGGCTGCTGAAACCTCCACAGGTCTACCCCACCCATCCACTCCATAAACCCCCTCAACCCCTTCGCCATCAATTTGGGGAATGTATATTCACCAGAACTACGTGACCCCGGTCTGACTGTTGCCCCTTGTTGCATTCCTCATTTGATCGGCCCCAGACATGCCCTATGGGAGGAGAACTCTTAGCCCCTTACATTTAGACACTTTCCACATGCATAACTCCCCTCAAACCAGGCAAAAAGATCCAAAACAATTCCACTTCAAGCAGCAGCCACTGAGTGTGCGACCACTCACACCATGGTTTCCACTATAAGGGGTCAACCTTTCCTCTAGTAAATCTGTGCGGAGCGTCTGGAACGCGTTCATGACTCTGGACGAGTCTCACTCTGCACCAATCTCCATTTGATTAATTTGTGATGAGTTTTATTTGCATCTCTTTAAACCCCACTCTTTTCCCTTCCACACCTAAACATTGGCTTTAACTTTTATTTGTTTTGAAGGATCGCTGCTGAAGTTTTCCATTTGTGCCCTTGCTGGCAGCCTCTTCCCTACCTCGAAAGTGATAGGGCAAGTAATTGTGTCTGGCACGGTAGCACAGCGGTTAGCACTGTTGCTTCGCAGCGCCAGGGTCTCAGGTTCGATTCGCGGCTTGGGTCACTGCCTGTGCAAAGTCTGCACATTCTCCCTGTGTCTGCGTGGGTTTCCTCCGGGTGCTCCGGTTTCCTCCCACAAGTCCCGAAAGATGTGCTATTAGGTGAATTGGACATTCTGAATTCTCCCTCTGTGTACCCGAACAGGCGCCGGAGTGTGGCGACTAGGGGCTTTTCACAGTAACTTCATTGCAGTGTTAATGTAAGCCTACCTGTGACACTAATAAAGATTATTAAATGACGGTCAATTGCACTCTGATTTTTTCCGACCCTCTGGCTATCCTTGCCTTTGCAGATGGCTTTCGGAAAGTTGTGAACATTGAGCAAGGTGGACTTGTGAAACCAGAGAAGGACGACACAGAGTTCCAGCACGTATACTTCATCCGAGGTCAGGAACATTTACTGGAAAATATCAAGAGGAAGGTAACCAGTGTAAGTGGAATAAGCTTAGTGCCAGTTTATCTCCTTTTTCTGTCTTCACAAAATCTTGCAATTGTTAGAGATAAATGCAAATAGCTACCTGGTGCACAGGCAAAATAAGTAATTTTAGTCAGTCACTGCGTATTTCAAAATGTATCCTATTCAATCTTTCCTTTTTGACCACTCTGGAACTCTCCAACTCAACCCAGCCTGTCTTTTCATGCTCACTGTCCTGTGGGTGAGACCGTTCAGCCCTGAGCTGTGAGTGGGCTTCTCCAGAAGATGGCAAATTGCAAATTACTTAATAACGTGTACCTAGTGATGTTGTCACAGGATCCCTTCTACTTCCTATAAATTGAATCGCCCTCTCAGACTTGGACATTATGTCTTTATTGCACTTTTTTATTTGCATTCACGCCTCCTTAGACGGTGCTAATGTGTGCCACAAAAATGCAAAATCACACAAAAGGAGGCACTCTCCCTCCGATCATCCCTTCTCTGATCCCCTTTAAAAGGTTATTCTGTCATCCCCACAGAGATCAGTTTGTGTCCACAACATATGGACATAAAAATTAGGAGCAGAAGAAGGCCATTCAGCCCCTTGAGCCTGCTTTGCCATTAATAGGGCCATGACTGATCTGTGTGTTTCAAATTCCATGGTCCTATCTCCCCGATAACTTTAGATTTTTGCTAAGCAAGGATCTGACCGACCTCTGCTTTGAAAATATTCAATGACCCTGCCCCCATTGCCTTATTGAGGCAGAGAGCTACAAAGTCACACAAACTTTCGAGAGAAAAGTTTCACCTCATCTCTGTCCTAAAAAGGCAATTCCTAATGTTTAAAAGTCCTAGTTCTGGACTTGCCCACAAAAGGAAACATCCTTTCCACATACACCTTGTCAACCCCGTTCAGGATTCTTCTTCAATCAAGTCACCCCTCACTCTTCAAAACGCCAGTGGAAATAAGCCCAGTCTGTCCAACCTTTGCTCCCAAGACAACCCGCTCATTCCAGATATCAATCCAGTAAACCTCCTCTGAACTGCCTCCAACTCCTTTACATACTACTTTAAATAAGGAGACCAAAACCGCACAGTATTCGAGATGTGGTCTCACCAATGCCCTCTATAATTGAAGCATAACATCCTTCATGTTGTCTTCAATTCCAATCATTATAAAGGATAGCATTCCACTAGCCTCCTTAATTACTTGCTCTCCTGCATACTAACTTTTTGTGACTTGTACTAGAACACCTAGATCCCTCTGCACCTTGGAATTCTCCAGTTGTTCTCTTTTAGTAACACTGCTTTTTTTATTCTTCCCGATCAAAGTGAACAACTTCACATTTTCCCACACTGTACTCGCCATCTGCCAAATTTCTGTCCACTCACTCAGTCTATCTATATCCGTTTGCAACCTCCTTACCTCCCTTCACAACATACTTTCCTACCTATCTCTGTGTTATCTGCATGCCCTCGCTTCCCTCATCTAAGCCATTGATATACATTGTAAAATGCTGATGCCCCAGTATAGACCCCTGGGGGACTCCATTGATCACACCCTGCCAATCGGGAAAAGACCCATTTAGGCATACTCTCTATTTTTGGTAAGCCAGCCAATCTTCTGTCCATGCTATCATGTTAACCTCAACACCATGAGCTCCTACTTTGCCAGTAACCTTTTATGTGGCACCTTGTCCAATGCCCTCCGGAAATCCCAGTACAGTATGTCAACAGATTGCTCTTTCTCCAGTGCACATGTCACTCCTTCAAAGAACTCCAATCAATTGGTTAAATACGGTTTCCCTTTCACAAAACAATGTTGACTCTTGATAGGCGTGACTTTTTCTAAATGCCCATCTGTAGCCTCCTAATGATCGATTCTAACACCTTCCACGTGGCAGCAGTCAAACTAATTGGTCTGTGGTTTCCAGTTTTCTGCCTCCCTTCACCAAGCCGCAACCGTCTTCACTTTCTCCTCTCCCAAAATCCCCATGTCTGCCTTACTGGCGTGATGTCCTCTAACCAACTCGATGCCTCATGTAAAAGTGATTGTTCTTCAGCTCCTCTGCGTGTCTGCGTGGGTTTCCTCCGGGTGCTCCGGTTTCCTCCCACAGTCCAAATATGTGCAGGTTAGGTAGATTGGCCATGCTAAATTGCCCCTTAGTGTCCAAAGAGGTTGGGTGGGGTTACGAGGATGGGATGGAGGTGTGGGCTTAAGTAGGGTGCTCTTTCCAAGGGCCGGTGCAGACTCGATGGGCTGAATGGCCTGCACTGTAAATTCTATGATCTGACCTTTTGATCTTGCCTAATGTGTGCAGGGATGAGTGGGTCATGGCTACTCCGTAACCCAGAGCGTTAAGGCTAATGTGTGCAGGGATGAGTGGGCCATGGCTCTCCGTAACCCAGAGCGTTAAGGCTAATGTGTGCAGGGATGAGTGGGTCATGGCTACTCCGTAACCCAGAGCGTTAAGGCTAATGTGTGCAGGGATGAGTGGGCCATGGCTACTCCGTAACCCAGAGCGTTAAGGCTAATGTGTGCAGGGATGAGTGGGCCATGGCTACTCCAGAGAGTTAAGGCTAATGTGTGCAGGGATGAGTGGGCCATGGCTACTCCAGAGCGTTAAGGCTAATGTGTGCAGGGATGAGTGGGTCATGGCTACTCCGTAACCCAGAGCGTTAAGGCTAATGTGTGCAGGGATGAGTGGGCCATGGCTACTCCAGAGCGTTAAGGCTAATGTGTGCAGGGATGAGTGGGCCATGGCTACTCCAGAGCGTTAAGGCGAATGCTGATGCCACGAATGGAGATCACGGTGCAAATGATAGCTCAGACTGACTTCTGGGTTTGGTATTGTCAGATTTGTTGTCAATGTAATGTTTGGTTTAAAACTTTTTTAGATGTCGACTGTAAAGCCAGAAGAGATAAAAGTCCGGTCAGATGACGTCAGTAAAATTCTAACTGATGTTCAAATCATGAAAGGGAAACAGGAGAACCTGGACTCCAAACTACATAACATGAAGCAGTAAGTACCTAAACTTGGAAGACCGAGTGTCGAGGAGCGATTGACAGTTAACGTAATACACCAGTGCTACGCTCAGCCTCACTGCAGACACTTCCTGATACTTGATGGATGTATTTTTGAGGAGACAGTATGCATAGTTTCCAATTAAGCCTCCATCTGCAATCGAAAAAGTAATTGTCGCCAATTTCTTAATGAAGAAATTCAATGGCAGTAGTTTTCAAGAATCTTCCATTAACTGGAGAGCAGTACACCTGGAACCTGATGCCCCACCAGCAGTTTCAATCCTGTTCATAGCCCATTTATCGGCCACATATTCCAGGTGGATTATATTGTGGAAAGGATTTTGATTAGTTTGCGTATTTGGAGATGAAACTATACATGTACTCACACAAGAGGGACAATTAAACATGGAATATTACTTCTTGGCTAGTTAGTGACAGTCATCGCACCATTACATTACATGTGATATTCAAAGTGTCTGATCAGAATATTGAGGTTTAAAGAGCCACATGAAGGAAGAAAGAGTTGGAAGCAATGAAATGAATGGAAATGAAATGAAAAATCAGGGGCTGGTTTAGCCTCCCCGAACAGGCACCAGAATGTGGTGACTAGGGGTTTTTCACAGTAACTTCATTGGGGTTTTTCACAGTAACTTCATTTGAAGCCTACTTGTGACAATAAGCGATTTTCATTCATTTCATTTTTCATTTCACGGTGGTTTTAACAGCCGGCAGGTGAAATTGACGAAGGAATGTGGTTTTCAGTCTGGGCTAATGCACAGTGGTTTGCCTGGGGAGTTGATGGGCTTTCAGTCCCTGGAAAGTTTTTAGCTTGGGGAGATGATGTTAGTGCTGGGTGGAGCTCAGAAAGACATAGTTTTAGAGAAAGGCTTTTGGAAGTGAAGTCTGATCTGGCAACCCTGTTTTTTTCGACCACAAATAAAGACAGTTTTTTTCCCAGTAGAACTGGGTTTTTTTAAAGTAATATTTTAAAGCAGAGCGGTCTTGTTTGAAGACAGGAAGGGGCTGAAACAACTGAGTTGAAGCAGCAATTTGAAGATATTCAGCCAGAGTCTGAAAGGGTTCTAACCAGAGCCAGAAACTGTTCTGTACCACAAGTACTCTATGCTCTGCTGATTTTTAAATTGGACTGAGAGCTGTATGTTTATTTTCTTGTTGTTTAATGGGAAATTGAATCGGAGTGTTAAGGAGTCATTGTAAGCTGTTCTTTTTCGGGTGTGACGTTTAAAAAGTTTGATCTTGTATTTAGAATAAAGTTTTGTTTTAGCAATATCAAAGCTCTATTTTTTCAAGCAATCATTCCTGGAGCGAATCATTCGTTCCACACAGTCCTACAAATAGACTAAAATATTGAGGTTTTGGTCCAATACTCTAGCCACTGTTGGAGTCTGGTCTGGGATCGTAATTAATGTCTCCACCACACTTTCAGGCTGTGTATTACAGACCCGAACCACTCATTTTTTTCTCACAACACATTTGCAAATCACTAAATCTGTGCCCTCTCATTCTTGATCCCTTTATGAGAGGAAACCGTTTCTCCCCATCTACTCTGTCCAGCCCCCTCATGATTTTGAACATCTCCCCTTAGCCTTCTTCACTCCAAAAAGAAGAGTCTCAATTTCTCCAATCACTCCATGTATCCCTGGCAACGCGTTCCAGGCACTCACTACCTTCTGTGTATAAAAATAAAAAAAATAAAAAAACCTGCCTCACACATCTCCTATAAACTTTGCCCCACGGACCCTTTGCCCCACTAGTGGCTGACCCCTCCACCCTGGGAGAGAGTGCCTGTTCATCCAATGTCCATGCCCCTCAATCTTGTAGATCTCTGTCAGGTCGCCACTCAATCTCCGTCATTCTAATAAAAACGGTCCTAGTCTATTCAGCCTCTCTGTATAGCTAACACCCTCCAGACCAGGCAACATCCTAGTAAACCTCCTCTGCACCCTCTCCATAGCCCCCACATCCTTCTGGTAGTGTGGCGACCAAAATTGTGCGCAATATTCCAAGTGCGGCCGTACCAAGGTTCTATACAACTGTAACACGACTTGCCAGTTTTTATACTCAATGCCCCATCCAATGAAGGCAAACATTCCGTATGCTTTCTTGACTACCTTGTCCACTTGTGTTGCCACTTTCAAAGATCAGTGGACGTGTACGCCCAGATATCTCTGCCTTTCGATATTCCTAAAAGTTTTGCCATTTACTGTATATTTCCCTTCTATGTCAGACCTACCAAAATGCATTACCTCTCATTTGTCCAGATTAAACTCCATTTGCCATTTCTCTGCCCAAGTCTGCAACCTAGCTATGTCCTACTGTATCCTCTGACAATCCTCAACACTATCTGCCACTCCAACAATCTTGGTGTCATCCGCAAACTTATTATCAGGCTACATTTCCTCCAAATTGTTTATGTATACTACAAACAACAGAAGCCCACCACGAGTCACAAACTTCCATTCAGAAAAACACCCTTCTGCTGCTACCCTCTGCCTTATATGACCGAGCCAGTTCTGTATCCATCTTACCACCTCACATCTGATCCCGTGTGACTTTACCTTTTATACCAGGCTGCAAAGGCTTTACTGAAGTCCACATAAACAACATCCACTGCCCTCCCCTCATCGATCATCTTTGTCACCTCCTCAAAACCCTTGATCAAGTTCGCGAGGCACGACCTCCCCTTCACAAAACCATGCTGTCTATCATTAATGAGTCCATTTGTTTCCAAATGGGTATAAATCCTGTCCCTGAGAATTCTCTCCAATAATAAACCTCCTACCGACGTGAGGCTCACTGGCCTGAAGTTCCCAGGGTTATCCCTGCTACCTTTCTGAAACAGCAGTACCACATTAGCTTTTCACCAGTCCTCTGGGATCTCACTTATAGCCAATGAGGATACAAAGATGTCGTCAAGGCTCCAGCAATTTCCTCCCTTGCTTCCCTCAGTATTCTGGGGTAAATCCCATCATGCCCAGGAGACTTATCTACCTTGATGTCTTTTAAAACACCCAATAATACCCCTTCCATTTTGATGTCAACATGACCCAGACTATTCACACACCCTACCCAAGAATCACATTCCACAAAATCCTTTTCTTTGATGAACACTGATGCAAAGTACTCATTTCCTCTGGCTCAACACATCGATTCCCCCCACTGTCCTTAAATGGTCCAATCCTTTCCCTGGCCACCCTCTTGTTTTTTACATATGAATAAAAAGCTTTGGGATTCACCTTTATCCTACTTGCCAAGGACTTTTCATGACCCCTCCTAGCCCTCCTAATTTCTACTTAAATACCTTCATTCTTTCTTTATACTCCTCAAGGGCTTAGACTGTTCCCACCCTTCTAGCCGTGCAAAAGCCGCCTTTTTCTTTTTGATGAGGTTCACAATATCCCTCGTTATCCAAGGCTCCTTAAACTGCCCATACTTATCCTTCGTTCTCTCAGGAACATGACTTTCCTGAATCCTAATCAACCATTGCTTGAAAGACTCACGCATGTCTGATGTTGATTTACCCTACAACAGCCGCACCAAATCCAAATTCTTCAATTCCTGTCTAATGTTACCATAATTTGCCATTCCCCTGTTTAACACCTGAACCCGAGGGTTACCGTCATCCCTATGCAAAGGTACCCTAAAACTTAGGGAATTGTGTCACTACTCCACACACTATAATTTATTAACTGCTCTCTCCACCTGTCCTGTACACAGATACAACCTGGTCCCTCCTGCACACCCTTAACAATTTTACCTTTGTTTTCTATTGACTCCATTTTTTTCGTACAAAAATGCATCACCTCACACACTGCACTTCATCTGCCGCCAATGCCCACTCCAACTTGTCTATGTCCTTTTGAAATTCTGCACTATGTCATGGGAGTGTCCCTTATCACCTGGCTTCAGTGATGTCATTGTGTCGGTGGACATGGACTGTGGCTCTGAGTTTTACTTTCACTTTGAGTTTGGATTGGTTTGAACTGCACAGGTTGAAAAAAGTGTTTTTCTTGATCTTCATTTTAAAAGCTGTTCCAGGCGGCTTGGTAACTTAAAAGAGCTAATTGCTTTCTGGAAGGAATTCAAATCTGCTGTTTGAAAAGGGGAACAGAGTATCAATAACAACAGTCTTATACAAGTGAGAATGCCGTGTGCTGGGCCACGCCTTTGAGAAGGGGTTTCTGGTTGTATTTGGATTTTGTTATTGAATTGGAACAGTTAAGGGGGAATTCATTAAGGGTTATACATAGATTGCTGAAGCTGTGTGGGGTCTTTGTGTTTGTAGTTGATGCAAATTCTTGCTGTGTGTGTTTATACAAATGTTAACTAAATTCTTAGAATAAAGCTTGTTTTTTGATTAAAAGCGCCTAAGATGTCTGTTGAATAACACCTGACAGGCAGGCTCTTCTGCTCATCCCAACCAAATTCAACAAAAGGTATAGGTCAGGTGAACTCCATAATATACTTTGGAGTTTTTTAAAACCCTGGCCCACACCAACTATTCTTCTCACAGTTTACAAAACTTCCAAATGTTGTGTCAGTGCCCTTCTTCATAAACCAAGGAGTTAACTTTGCATCTGTATTCAGTAACAAAATGGGGCGATGGGACCCACACTCTGCCGGATCCTTATCTTTCTTTAAGATCAAGGAGATCACGCCTGCGCCAATGTGGCCGGCAACATCCCCTGAGACGTTGAATCCTGAAACATTTCCAACAGCAACGGGGCCAACTGTCCAGCAAACGTCCTGCAAAATTTGATCAAATGCCACTTTTAAATAAAGTTAGCAAACAGATTACTTAGTCGTGTAGACCTCCGAACAGAGTTCCTTTCAAGAGCAGATTCAGTACACTTCTTCCCAACCTAGCAGCAAAACTGCTGTTCAACTTAAAATCCTTCTGTCCTGTCAAACTTCAATCCTGTGGCACGTTGTAGACAGACCTCACTCCTCCCATGAATTACTTCATCTACATCCCACTAGGTGTAACATGACCTGCTTAGCTAGGACTAAATGCAACCCCTCATAAATTATCTACTCTCCAGGGAATCTCCAGCAATCCTAACAATATCCCATTTGCCCTTGATATGTAAACAAGTAAATGGTTAGAATGAATCATGACCTCTTCTTTTTTTTTTACTTCTTAATCACGGCTTTAGCAGACACAGTCTGGATAACTTAACCTAGGTTCTTTAATAATATTACTCCAACAAATATATACCTTAAACCGGGCTTTTAACCTTACTGTAACATATATAAAATACAATGCATATAAAAATATACAAATTTCTTACATTCATCGCATTATATTTGGATTTTAAAAAGGCACTCATAAGATGCAACACGAGGCTTTTGCACAGAATTAGGCCACAGGAATTTGAGTCTCGGTTATTTAAAATCTATATCAGTGACTTAGATGGAGGAGCTGAGTGTAGCGTACACAAGTTTGTTAATGGTACAAAGTTAGATGGGAAAGTAAAGTAAGGAAATGCGAAGCAGCTGCAAAGAGATTCATATCAATTAGGGGCTGGTTTAGCACACTGGGCTAAACAGCTGGCTTGTAATGCACAACGATGCCAGCAGCGATGGTTCAATTCCCGTACTGGCCTGCCCGAACAGGCGCCGGAATGTGGCGACTAGGGGCTTTTCACAGTAACATCATTGAAGCCTACTTGTGACAATAAGCGGTTATTATTATATCATTATTATTATCAATTAAGTGGACAAGAATGGGGCAGACGGAATATAACATGAACTATCAATTTTGGAAATGAAAATAAGAAAGCAGGATATTTTTCAAAACTTGCAAGATTTCATGTCGGGAAGGATATAATTGCTTTCCAAGGAGTACAACAAAGGATTCCAAAGTGGAATGGGCCTTTATTCCCTGGAGTTCATTGGAATAGAACAGACAGTGCAGAAGGAGGCCATTCAGCCCATCGAGTCTGCACCGACCCACTTAAGCCCTCACTTCCACCCTATCCCCGTAACCCAATAACCCCTCCTAACCTTTTTAGTCACTGTGGGCAATTTATCATGCATGTCCTAACCTGCACGTCTTTGGACTGCGGGGGGAAACTGGAACACCTGGAGGAAACCCATGCAGACATGGGGAGAACGTGCAGACTCCGCACAGACAGTGACCCAACAGGGAATCGAACCTAGGACCCTGACGCTGTGAAGCCACAGTGCTAGCCACGTCTGCTACCGTGCTGCCCCAAATGAGAATGAGAAGTGATCTCATTGAAATCTGTCGAATTCTTAAGAGACTTGATGGAATTGATGCTGCAAAATCTAGACGGTATCACAGTACCAAGGTAAAGGGTCATACATTTAGGATTGAAATGAGAAGCTTCTTCGCTCATACAGTTGTGAATCCTTGGAATTCATTATGTATATTCAAGATTGAGATCTATGCTCAAGGGGTATTAAGGGTTCTGGATAAGTAGAACATCAGCCATGATCATATTGAATGGCATAGCAGGCTCAAGGGGCTGAGTGGCCCACTTCTCCTCATTCATATGTTCATTGAAATTGCTACGCTACAATTTGTACATCTCTTGAGATGGTTTGCCCCTAAAACTCACCCTCGAACTCCATGCGGGGTGTTGGGCTGGTCAGCTCAGCCATAAAGAAGCAAAATACTGCGGATTCTGGAAATCTGAAATCAAGCACACAATGCTGGGGCGGCGGTAGTTAGCTCTGCTGCCTCACAGTGCCAGGGACCTGGGTTCAATTCCAGCCTTGGGTGAAGTTTGCATGTGCTCCCCGTGTCTACGTGGGTTTCCTCTGGGTGCTCTGGTTTCCTACCACAGTCCAAAGATGTGCAGGCTAGGTGGATTGGCCATGATAAGTTGTCCCTTAGTGTCCAAAAAAGGTTTGGTTGGTTATGGGGATAGGGCAGAGGAGTGGGCCTGGGTAGGATGGTCTTTAAGAGAGTTGGTGTAGACTCGATGGGCCGAATGGCCTCCTTCTGCATTGTAGGGATTCTATGAAAATGCTGGATAAACTCAACAAGTCTGACAGCATCTATGGAGAGAGAAACAGTTAACGTTTCGAGTCCATATGACTTCTTCAGAACTTAGAAAGTCCTGTTTCTCACTGCCCATTTGAACGAAGTACTTTTGCATTCTGCTGAGGGACACTCCACCTCAGAATGCTAGCATTTCATGAAAGTCATGGACTATTCTACCCTGGAGGACTGCACAGCTGAATATGATCCTGTTTTCACCCCATCTCCCCACGTGCACTTTCCAACCGGGAGTGAGAACCCTGGCGTGCTTTCTCCCCATCCCGAACCCAGAGCTATGGAGGCCAGTTTTAGAACTCCAATTCCAGCACTGGTTGCGTTGACTCTTGATCAGCTCCAAAACAATGATTAAGGTTTGAGTACTGCAAACGTTACTGTCAATATCCTGAGCTCAATTTTAATTAAAATAGCTGCAGTTCTTCAGCAAGTTTAGACAGTGAATGATTGTGCCTAACTAACTTCCAAGATCCATGGTGCCAAGGTAAATTGATTTTATCCAGGACAGAAATGACACAAGTATCTTGGTTTGTATCTTGATGTCATATGCAAACGGTGGATCAGCATAGCTGCCTGAGCACTGACACCATCATGGGGCCTCCTTGTTTGTTGTGTGTGGCCAGCAGGCAGCTATGTGTTTTGTGCAAATCACTGACTATACATTTTATTTGACAGTGAAAACGAAGCATTGTGGCGTGAAGTGGCCAGCCTGCGACAGAAGCACACGCAGCAACAGAAAGTCGTGAATAAAGTAAGGGATCAGGAAGGTTGTTGAGGCACAACAACAAATATTTACTTAATTCCGAGGAGCCGGCTGAATGCTTAAGGGGTTGTGCACCCTTCTCATTCACCTGTGCACAAGGTGTAACATTTCCAATTCACAAAGATTTTGTTGTTGAAAATTCTGCACCTGAAAAATAACCAGCCAGTATGAGGACATTAGAAATGGCATCACTGGATTTGAAAGAGCTACTTAGTGCAGGGTTCCTACCCTGATCCAGAGGCGGTAATATTCTCCACCCATCTTTGCTGACAAGTGCCTGTGGCTGAAGGCAACCAAGGTCAAGATTGAGATTGGCTGTCATGCCCTCTATGCCTGAACAGCCCTGCTGGCACCCATAATGTTAGTTCATATGTCAAGCTTAGATAAGATGCCACATTATTGCTAATGCCAAGGGAGTAGATATACAGCAGCGATAAAGGTGGACCAGATGAGTTTGGGAGGAAATAATTGAGCCCTTTGCATGGCCAGCAAGGCTCTAGTGATCAAAGATGCACAGCCCAGGTAAACAAGCATCCAAGGAAGGCAGCCCATTGTTGGCATTTAGGCCGAATCATGTGAAAATACCGACAGTGGGCTGCCTTCCTTGGATGTTTGTCATTTTTACTGGGGTCTGAGATTGAGCAGGAGTGCCTGCCACAGTTAATGAAGGAACCCAGGGCTCGTTCATTGTCTAATCATTCTAGCTGTGTTTTATCATTCAGGCTGGAACCATATTGAAAGCTTTTTTGGAAAAGGGGAGTAAATGAATATTGTGTTCCTGATGGGTGGGCTAGAAGTTTATATCAGCCATTCCCCTCTGCCCTGGTCCCAAAGAATTCTCCACTGTGCAAGCTGTGGGGAATGCAGTGTGGAGGTTAGGCATTTTGCCCTCTAGGAGATGGAGGCGATCAGCAGGAGTGCCATTTCCAGGCTTCTTTTGATGTATCGGCAGTGATGTTAGTCGAGGTCGAGAGCAGGCTTGTTGTTGCCTGTTTTCCTGTGATTGGTGCATAGTTCCAAATGGTCAGGAGGGGTAAGTCAGCATATCAGAGTGCGACGTGTTGCGTTTAATGACTGAGCTATAAACAGGGAACTACTGCTTGAGAGAGTCTGGTTACAAAGAACCCGAGGCTTGTGCTGAGTGGGTTCCAGATGAGTCCGTGGAGGCCGCTGCTCAGGCAGGTAGGTAAAAGTGGGAATGTTAACTCTATCAAGGAATTGGGAGGGAGAATTATTTTGTGTTGGCAGTAACACTCCTCCTCCATGTGTCCCATTCATATGCTTAGGAGAAGGTTGATTTGCTTGAGAGGGGTGTTGTGAAAGGGTTGTTGCTGCTCAGGACAGGGTATCTCATCAGGCTGTTTGAAGTCAAGGAAATTACTCTTGCTCTTGGTGTGATTTCCCCTTTTGAGGAAAGAGAAGATGAGAATGAATAGTACACCTGAAGTCATGGGACAGACACCTTGTTACTGAACATCTGCATAATTGAGTTAGAGGCATTAGCCTTGGGATGAAGGTTTAGGAATGTGATGGGCCCAGTGTTGTTCAATTTTTTTAATTAATTTGCTGGATGTGTATGTCTCTGACAAAGCCAGTATTTGTCCCCAATCCCTGATTGCTCTGTCAGGTATTGGTGAGCTATCTTCTTCAATGTAACTTGGTGGAATACAAGGCCACCTGAGAGGGCCGTCAGCTATATTGCTTCAATTTGTTTGATTTAGAATCATAGAATTTACAGTACAGAAGGAGGCCATTCGGCCCATCGAGTCTGCACCAGCCCTTGGAAAGAGCACCCTACCCAAGCCCATACCTCCACCCCATCCCCGCAACCCAGCAACACCACCCAACCTTTTTGGACACTAAGGGCAATTTATCATGGCCAATCCACCTAACCTGCACATTTTTGGAATGTGGGAGGAAACCAGAGCTCCCGGAGGAAACCCACGCAGACACGGGGAGGATGTGCAGACTCCGTACAGACAGTGTCCCAGCCGTGAGTCGAACCTGGGACCCTGGAGCTGTGAAGCAACTGCACTAACCACTGCGACCGTGCCGCCCACATTTACTTGGTGTTCATTAAAAAAAACCAAAATAAACTTTCTGCATCCTTCCCTCCAGTAGCTGATAGCTAACACTTTTTAATTAATGTGTGAAATTTCTCATTTTTAGACTGTGTTACTAATGGCACTTCTCAGTGGAATCTTCATTATCAAGCGGCTGCCCTGTGACTTCAGCTGAGCTGAGGGTGTGTAGCGCAGGTTCACCTTCCACTCTGATACCTAATCTTTCTGATTTGGGGTTTGATACGGGGACAGAAGTTGCTTTGGCAGGAGTGTTGGCTATGTAGAAAATACATTTAGTTTTATAGAGATGGGCAAGCGTATGGGATGGGCCAAGATATGGGATGTGCTGTTAAGTTTGTGAGATTGCACCTTTATGAGGAAGATTAATGTCAGGGTGGGGTGTCCATCCGTACACTAAGTAAGAGTATTATTGAGGAGTGGGATATAATAGGGGAGGAGAAGGGCTGTCTGCTCGTCAGATGATGGGTCTGCTCTGAAGAAATGTTACGGGTACAAAGTTGTTAATGGAGGCTGTGCCAAATGGTTTGCACTTGAAATATGGCATTGTTTTTTAGAGCCTCTCTGGCAATATAGCGAGAGATTTGTCATAGTGGGTAAGCCAGGGGGAATGGCTCTGGGCAGGGCATTGCTAGGTCGTGGTGAGTGTGAAGTAGCAGTGGAATGGTGTGATTGGATGTGGGATGACTCTAGTCGGGTTCTACTGAACCCATCTGATGGGCAATATGGGTGGGACTATCACTGGAGGGCAACTTGAGAATTCTGTTGAATCTGAAGTTTAGAGACAAGATGGTCTCTGACTAAGGAGCAGGATTCTCTTTGGGTGCGGGACTGAGAAGGGGTATAACTCATGGTACAATGGCTGTTATTGGATGATGTGTTTTGCTCTTGTAATTTTTTTTTAAACCTTGTTTTTGTCCTTCAGCTTATTCAGTTCCTGATTTCACTTGTGCAATCCAATAGAGTCATTGGAGTGAAGAGGAAAATGTGAGTATGTTGAGTTAATTATTATCAGTGCGCTGTGATGGGAATGAAATTATTGCTGTCTGTTCGTGTGTGACAAACTGCTTAGTGAAAGTCACATGAGAGTGGCATTCATCCACTGTCTCACTGCAATTCAGCCATTAAAACCTGCACGTCTTACTGAGATTGTGAATGTTTTGACATGTTTGTCTTGGGTTTTGCCACCAGATAGTAACATAACTGCAAGGAGTTGTTACTTGGTCATCATAAGTCTTCTATGACCTGAATCAAACCGGTGGTATTTTCATGTTAATTTAGTCTAGTGAAGAACCCTTGATAGTCATGTGTTGGTTGTAAAACCCCATTTGTGCATCAGAAGCAACAGTGTCCTTCTAGCTCCATTGCACAGAACGTTAACAATTTGAAACTGTGTAACAGAGGTTACAAACTAAACACTAATTGTGTCTCTGTGGATGAATAAAGACATGTGGAAACAGTTGGGAAAGATCCGTGCATTAAGCACATAGATAGCAGAGGAGTGCTCCGGAAGTGCTGAATGGATGATCCATTTTTGCTTCCTCTCGAGTCCCCAGCATCACAGATGCCAGTCCTCGGCCAATTTGATTCACTCCATGTGATATCGAGAAATGGCTGAAGTCACTGGATACTGCAAAGGCTATGGGCCCAGACAATATTCCAGCAATAGTACTGAGGACTTGTACTCCAGAACTTGCCGCGCCCCGAGCCAAGTTGTTCCAGTGCAGCTACAACACTGGCATCTACTCGGCAATGTGGATATTGCCCAGGTGTGTCCTGTACACAACAGTGAGGACAAACCCAACCCAGCCAATTGGTCGAACCTCCGTCATCGGCAAAGTGAATGGAAGGAGTCATCAACGGTGCTGTGTAGCAACACTTGCTCAACAATAATCTGCATACTGACGCTCAGCTTGGGTTCTGTCAGAGCCACTCCGCTCTTGTCCTCATTACAGCCTTGGTTCAAACATGGACAAAAGAGCTGAATGCCAGAGGTGAGGTGAGAGCGACTGCCCTTTACATCATGGCAGCATTTAAATGAGTATGGCATCAAGGAGCCCGAACAACACTGGAGTCAATGGGAATCAGGGGAGAACACTTTTTCCAATGGCTGGAGTCAAACTTAGCACAAAGGAAGGTGGTTGTGGATTTTGAACGTCACCCAACTCCGTTCTGCGACATCATTGCTAGGGTTCATCAGAGTAGTGACCTAGGCCCAACCATCAAAAATCAGAAATGACGATGTTTACCGATGGTTGCACAGCAGCATTCGTGACTCCACAGACACTGAAGCAGCCTATGTCCATATGCAGCAGAAATGGGACAAAATCAGACTTGGGCTCATAAGCGGCAAGGAACACTTGCGCCACACAGTGCGCGGAAATGAACATCTTCAATAAGAGAGAATCTAACCCTCTCCTCTTGTCAGTTAATGGCGTTGCCATAGCTAGTATCTCCCACTATCAACGCCTTGGGCGTTGCCATTGACCAAAAACTGAACTGGGCTCGCCATATAAATACTGTGGCTACAAGAGCAGGTCAAAGGCTTGGAATCCTGCAACGGGTAACTCACCACCTGACTCCCCAAAGCCTGTCCACCATCTACAAGGCACAAGTCAGGAGTGTGATGAGATACTCTCCACTTGCCTGAATGTGTACAGATCCATCAGCCTGGAAGCTCGACACTAAAGCAGCCCACTTGATTGGCACCCCAACCATTGCAATAAACATCCACTCGCCCCACCACAGGTGCACAGTGGCAGCCGTGTGTACCATCTACAAGATGCACTGCAGGAACTCGCCACGGCTCCTTCAATAGCATCTTCCAAATCCACGGCCACTACCATCTAGAAAGACGAAGCCAGAATTGTATGGAGACAATACCACCTGCGAGTTCCTCTCCAAGTCCATCCTGACTTGGAAATATATCGCCGTTCCTTCACTATCACTGGATCAAATTCCTATAACTCCTTCCCTAACAGCACTATGGGTGTTCCTACATGACATGGATTGCAGTGGTTCAAGTGGCAAGTTAAGGTGATGTCTTACTGGTATTGTTTTGTAAGTGCCACGAAGAATCCAGCACGAGTTTTAAGGATACAAAATAATAACGTTTATTTACTATAACAATATATACATAACAATAGCAGTAACTTCCCTTGCTACCTTCTCCTTCCTGCTGGTTCCTGAACTGGCCAGCTTATTTATACTAGGAGTTTCTCCGCCCCCCCCTCATTGGGGAAGTTCATACTCCCATAGGATTGTGGGGTAGTCATTAGTCCCCAGACAATCGTAAGTAGGCAGGTTATAACATTTCTCCTCTCTCCCCCCCCCCCCCCCAAAAGTCCAAGGAATCCACCGAAGACCCTGGCGAAGGAAGGCGTCGAACTCGTTTGGCCGCAGGCCGGACGCCATTTGCACGCGGCGCTGGATCGGGCGGCGTGTAACGAGACGGAGACCGGCGCTTCCGTGATGAACGGCGCGGTTGTACATCCACGGCCTGTGGACCCGAGGATTCCCCCTCTGATTCATCCTGTGTCTCCATCTCGGAGTCAGAGTCTGCTGCCTCCGTCATGTCAGCGTCTCTATCTCCATTCGGTCCCGTAACGACCTGCGCAGGCTTCCAGTGAGGCACCAGTGGAAGGTTTTGAGGACTACCTTCCCTTGTCTCTGGTCTTTGCGGCTGTTGAAATGAGCTCCGGGGGCGGGGAATCTTTTGAGGGGATGATCTTCTGGACCGGACGTGGTCTACATGTTTAAGCTGGAGACGACCCTGGGCTTGCACTTGGTAAGATATAGGGCCCGTTTGGCGAAAGATTACACCAGGAACCCATTGGGCACCACCAGCAAAATTCCGCACGAATACTGGGTCACCGGGCGCAAACTGCCGAATCGGACGATGCCGAGACAAACCCTGTCCCTGCCGTTCTTGTGTGCGGCGTACTTTTGCGCCAATGTCCGGGAAGACCATACTAAGGCGGGTGCGAAGTCTTCGGCCCATTAGGAGTTCTGCGGGAGCTACCCCAGTCACTGCATGGGGGGTGGTCCTGTACGTAAACAAAAAGCGAGCCAGTCTCGTGTCCATTGATCCGGAAGACTGCTTCTTTAGGCCTCTTTTGAATCTTTGCACTGCACGCTCTGCCAACCCATTTGAAGCCGGGTGGTAAGGGGCAGTGCGGATATGGCGGATGCCGTTCATCTTTGTAAACCTAGCAAACTCCTCACTCGTGAATGGAGTGTCATTATCCGTGACCAGCACCTCGGGGAGGCCATGCGTACTAAATGATAAACGCATCTTTTCAATTGTTGCGCAGGACGTTGTCCCCTGCATCTTATGCACCTCCACCCATTTGGACTGGGCGTCAATTAGTAGAAGGAACATGGATCCCTGAAAAGGTCCTGCAAAATCTGCATGTAAGCGTGCCCAAGGCCGCCCTGGCCATTCCCAGTGATGTAGGGGCGCGGCCGGCGGAAGCTTCTGATGCTCCTGGCAAATGGAGCAGTTTTGGGCCACCTTCTCAATGTCGGTGTCGAGGCCTGGCCACCAGACATAACTCCGGGCCAACATTTTCATCTTGGTCACGCCCGGATGCCCATTGTGCAAGTCTGATAATATCAGCTCCTGGCCTTTTTCCGGGACAATCACACGCGTCCCCCACAAGAGGATGCCGTCTTCCACGCTGAACTCTGACAGCTTGGAGGAAAATGCCCGCAACTTGCCTGGGAACTGTCTATGCTGCCCACCATACAGGACTATGTGTCGAACCTTTGACAAGACTGGCTCCGTCTGGATCCACGCACGGATCTGTGATGCCGTGACAGGCAAGGTGTCCATAAAATTTAGGGTTGCAACCACCTCACCGGTCGTGGGGGTCGACATGGGGCCGGTCGATAAAGGCAATCGGCTCAGTGCGTCGGCATTTGCTATCTGCGTACCTGGTTTGTGCTCCAGAGAATACTCATATGCAGCAAGCAACAAAGCCCAGCGCTGGATCCGTGCAGAAGCAATGGGCGGTATTGGCTTATCCTCTCTGAAGAGTCCCAGCAGGGGCTTATGATCAGTCACGATAGTGAAATGGCGGCCGCACACATACTGGTGGAAGCGTTTCACCGCGAAAACCACTGCCAGGCCCTCCTCGATCTGCGCGTACTTTTTCTCCGCTGCAGTCAATGTGCGGGAGGCGAAAGCTATCGGTCGCTCGGCCCCGTTCTCCATCTTGTGGGACAGGACAGCCCCAATACCAAACGGGGATGCATCACATGTGACGAGCAAAGGCTTTCCTGGATCGTAGTGGGTTAGTAACCCAGACGACGACAATTGTTGCTTTACCCGCCGGAAAGTGGTTTCTTGCGGCTGACCCCAAACCCAGGTGTGATTTTCAGCATAGTTGCCAGATTGGGGAGGAACTTCCCGTAATAGTTTACGAGACCGAGAAAAGAACGAAGATGCGAAGTGTCAGTCGGGGTGGGGGCATGTTGAATTGCTCGCACCTTCTCTGCGACGGGGTGCAGACCCTCGCGGTCCACCCGATAACCTAGGTAGACTACTTATTTTGCCTGAAATACGCACTTTGTGTGACGTAAACGGACTCCAGCCTCCGAAAGGCGTCTAAGGACAGCCTCCAGATTTTCCAAATGCTCTTGCTCCGATGTCCCTGTAATCAACACGTCATCTAGGTAGACAGCCACACGTGGTAAACCTCTCAAAATGCCCTCCATAACACGTTGAAAAATTGCGCAGGCAGAGGATACTCCAAAGGGCAACCGTGTATATTCATCCAGGCCCCGGTGTGTGTTAATTGTTACATATGGTCGGGAGGCAGGGTCCAGCTTCAACTGCAGGTAGGCGTGACTCATATCTAATTTTGTGAATGAGAGTCCACCTGCAAGTTTCGCGTAGAGATCCTCTATGCGAGGCATTGGGTATCGGTCGAGTCGGGAAACTGTATTCACTGTAAGTTTATAGTCGCCATACAAGCAAACTGTAGCATCTGGCTTCATTACAGGTACAATTGGTGCTGCCCGGTCAGCAAAACGGACGGGCCTGATAATATCCAAACGAGTGAGCTCCCCTTCTACCTTCTCGAGCAAAGCGTAAGGCACTGGGCGCGCCCGGAAATAGCGCGGCGTGGCTCCTGGTTCAAGTTGGATACGGGCTACGGCCCCTTTTATTTTCCACCAAACCAGGCTGGAATACCTCTGGGTATTGTCCTAGCACCTCAGTCAACTCTCCAGAAACTGTATGGAGGATGTGCTGCCATTGCAACCGCAAATGGCGCAACCAGTCCCGACCCAACAGGCTGGGCCCATGGCCACGCACTACGATAAGTGGGAAGCGCCCCTCCTGGCGTCCATAGACAACCGGGGTCATTGTAGTTCCTGCAATGTCCAGTGGTTCCCCCGTGTAGGTGGCCAACCTGGCCTGTGAGTCAGTTAATGTAAGGGTCTGTATACCCTGCTTGATGCGGTCGAATGTCCTCTGGGCGATCACGGAGACCGCTGCGCCAGTATCCAACTCTATCTCCAGCGGGTGGCCATTGACCCGTACTGTCACCTTAATGGGGGCCACACGGGGAGCTGCCACACAATGCAGCTGCAGGCAGTCGTCCTCCGTCTCCACGTCCTCAGGAGTGGTTGCCGCAGGTTCATCCACATGGAAGGTACGGCCTCTGGGCTGGTCCCAGTTACGGCCCCTGGGCTGGTCCCAGTTTCGGTCGGAATGACGGCGCCTCTGGCGTCCCCAGGACCGCCGTCCGCGACGGGGTCGGCGCCTACAAGTCTGACACGGACATGGCTCCTCATCCATTGGCTCTGGGGAAGGCTCCCTTCGGGGGGGCATGTCCGATGGCCACTGGCGTCGGTCCAGTCGTTGCCTCGCCCAAGGTACCGCAGGAGTGCGGGGGGACGTTTTTGGGCGGAAAGGGTTCGCCCCAAGGCATGCACGTCCATTCCCTGTAGCTCCTGTACTCCTCGCTCTGCGCTTTCTCGGGACAAGACTATTTGTATTGCGTGTTGAAAAGTCAATGTTGGCTCCGCTAACAACTTTCTCTGGGTTGCTGCATTGTTAATACCGCAAACCAAACGGTCGCGTAACATTTCTGACAAGGTCTCACCATAGTCACAGTATTCCGCAATCCTGCGTAGCCTGGATAAAAAATCGGCAAGGGATTCTCCAGGGGTCCTCTCAGCGGTATTAAACCGGTAACGCTGGACTATCGTGGACGGGGTTGGGTTAAAGTGTTGCCCCACTATATTCACAAGTTCGTGAAACGTTTTGGTGTCCGGCGCAGCTGGGTACATAAGGCTCCTAATCACCCCAAACGTATGCGGCCCGCAGGCGGTGAGCAATATGACCACCTGGCGCTCGTTTTCAGTGATATTGTTTTCCCGGAAATAGTAACGCATCCGTTGTGTGTACTGGTTCCAGCTTTCCAGCGCAGCATCAAAAACATCCAAACGTCCATACAGAGGCATGGTATAATAGAAAACTTCCAACCTGTATCCAACAAAAATCCAGGGAGGTGGCTTCAGCAGTGTAGACAGCTATTCACTTTTACCTTCGTCGCCAGTTTTGTAAGTGCCACGAAGAATCCAGCACGAGTTTTAAGGATACAAAATAATAACGTTTATTTACTATAACAATATATACATAACAGTAGCAGTAACTTCCATTGCTACCTTCTCCTTCCTGCTGGTTCCTGAAGTGGCCAGCTTATTTATACTAGGAGTTTCTCCGCCCCCCTCATTGGGGAAGTTCATACTCCCATAGGATTGTGGGGTAGTCATTAGTCCCCAGCCAATCGTAAGTAGGCAGGTTATAACATATTGTCACTGGACTCGTAATCCAGAGACCCAGGGTAATGCTCTCGGGACCTGGATTTGAATCTCAGGTGGTGAAATTTGAATTCAGTAAACCATCTGGAATTAAAAGTCTAATGATGATCATGAATAAAAAAACATCTGTTTCGCAAATATTCTTATGGGGTGAAACCTGCCATCAATACCTGATTTGTCCTACATGTGATGGCAGGTCCACCGCAATGTGGTTCAGATTCAAATGCCCTCTGAAATGGCCGAGCAAGCCACTCAGTTAAAGGGCAGTTAGGGATGGGCGATAAATGCTGGCCTAGAAATGACACCCACTTACCACGTAACAATTTTCTTAAGTTCACCATCTCCCTGTTGAGCTCAATTAGGAATGAAGAGTAGGCGCTTTTCACAGTAATATCATTGAAGCCTACTTGTGACAATAAGCGATTTATTATTATTATTATTGCTGTCCTCACCAGTGATACCCCCATCCCATGAACAAATGTCTAAAAAAAGCAATTGGGAAGACCAAGAGGGATGATTAAATTAAATTGTCAAGGAATATAAAATAGTAATTTTTTCACAGACACATCAGTTAAGAAGCTGGGGTGGGAATAGGGCCATTAGGATAATAACACGGTAACAATAAAGAGATGGCAAAATGTCAAATTATTATTGAACTTCGATATTTACTTAGGAAATGGAACTGATGTTGCATGATGAGATAAGTGATCTAATTTCTTTCAAAAAATGAATTTATTAAATAAATAAAACTAACTCAAAAGGATAAAACGCCTGTTTGAATGTATTGTGATATTATTTATATTTTCTTTCTATTATTTGTGTATAGAGGGTGAGGGTTTCTTTAAATGTATTAAAAAGGAAGAGAGAGGATTTAATTCCTCCCCTGTATTTTTTGGCATTAATGGAATGTTCAAAGTATCTTCCACCGTAACGACGGATGCAAAATATCTGTTCAACACCTCTGCCATTTCCTTGCTCCTCTTAACTATATTCCAGATTCATTTTCTCTGGGGCCTATATTCACTTTGACCCATTCAAAGAATAATCTGCCTTCCTATTTTTGTTACCAAAGATAACCTCACATTTATCCACATTATTTGTTGATAAAATCGCTCACATGTACCAAGATACAGTGAAAAGTATTATTCTGCACACAGCCCTGACAGATCACTCGATACATCTGTACAAGTACAACAGAAGAAAATAATTACAACTGTTAAAAAAAGAAAAATGTATACAAGGATGTATTTAATATATGGACAGGCCATTCTAGAGTCTAATAGCTGCAGGAAAAAAGCTTGTTTTGAATCTGTTAAAACGAGTTCTCAAGCTTTTATATCTTCTGCCCGGTGGAAGAGGTTGGAAAAAAGAATAACTAGGATGGGAGGGGTCTTTGATTATGTTGCCCCTTTTCCCAAGGCAGCGGGAAATATAGACAATTGCTAGATGGAAGACGGGCTTGCGTGATGGACTGAGCTTTGTTCACAACTCTGTAATTTTTTACCATCTTGGGCAGAACAGTTGCCATAACCAAGCTGTGAGGCAACCAGATAGAATGGTTTCTATGGTTCATCTATAGAAATTGGTAAGAGTCATTGGGAACCTGCCGCATCTGATCTATACTGCATCTGCCATAAATATGTCCACTCATTCAGCCTGTCCAAATCCCACCCAACTTTGTACCAGCTGCAAATTTGGAAATAATACATTTAGTTGCCTCGTCCAAATCTTTAATATATAATGTGAACAGTTGGGGTCCGAGCATAGATCACTGCGGTACCCCACTGGTCACTATCTGCCAATCAGAAAAAGACCCAGTTATTTCAACTTTTTGCTTCCTGTCTGCTAACCAGCTTTCTATCTATCTAGACACTGCCCACAATCCCATGCACTTTAACTTTACATAGTAATCTGCTATGTGAGACCTTGTCAAAAGCCTCCTGAAAGTCTAAATTAACTAGATCCACTGGTTCTCCCTGGTCAACTCTACTAGTTACATCTTCAAGGAATTCTGATAGATTTGTCAAGCATGATTTCCCTTTCGTAAATCCATGCTGACTTTGTCTGATTACTCCACTTCATTCCAAATGCTGTGCGAGGAAATCCTTGATAATGGAGTCCAGCAACTGCCCCACTACTGACGTTACGCTCACTCGTCTATAGTTCCCTGTTTTCTCTCTCCCTCCCTTTTTGAATAGTGGGGTTACATTCACTATCCTCCAATCTGTATGAACCATTCCAGAGTCCAAAGAATTTTGGAAAATGACCACCAATGGATCTACTATTTCTAGGGCCACTTCCTTAAGTACTCTCGGATGAAGATTGTCCGGGTCTGGAGATTTATTTGCCTTCAATCCTATTAATTTCCCCAAAACCATTTCTTTACTAATACTAATTTCCTTCAGCTCCTCACTGAAACTTGTGTTTCCCACAACTTCCGGTACATTATTCATGTCTCCCTTTGTGAAGGCAGAAGCAAAGTACAAATTTAGTTCCTCAGCCATATTCCCGTTATGAATTCCCCATTTTGTTACTCATTTTCTCTTTCCATATCTATAGAAACTTTTACAATCAGTTTTTATGTTTCCCCACTAGCTTACTTTCATATTGTATTTTCCCCTTCTTAATCAATCCCTTGGTCCGTCTTTACTGAATTTTAAACTGTTCCCAATCCTCCGGTCTACTGCATTTTCTTGCTAATTCTTATGGTATCCACACTTTATTAAGAATCTGGGGAAGAGATGGCTGAGCACGACTCGTTTTTAATAACATGTTAGAAAAAGATGCAGTATCAGAGCATAATTCCCTGTATTTACGGGGGAAAGAACTCATCCAGGGAGTTATAGTGCAGCCAGCTTAATATCAGAGGAGGAAAAATAATGCAATTCCCTCTCTAAATAAAAGAAACTTAGAACATTGCGAAACAAGAATTATATCAAAAAGTCAGCAATGATTTCAAAAGGGAAAGTCTTGCTTGACCAATTTGACTGAATATTTTGAGGAGGGAACAGAGAATAGACTATGGCAATGCAGCAGATGGAATTTCCCTGGATTGTCAAAAGACCTTCGAGAAGGTGACCTATAATAGGCGAGTGAGTAATGTTAGAGAATGTGGAGCCAGGGACAAGTGGCAGAATGGATTGCTAGCTGGCTTCAAGACAGAAAGCAGAAATAAAGGGTAGCTATTGCGAGTGGTGGTATTCCACAAGGATCAGGGCTATTCACAATCTACAATCGGACTTTGCAATCAAAAGCACAGTTTCTAAACTTGCAAATGACATCAGTATAATCAATACTGAGGACATTAAATGTGCAGAGTAGTCAAATAATTGACAGATGAATTTTAACACAAAAATGGGCAATACGGTGGCACAGTGGTTAGCACTGCTGCCTCACAGCACCAGACACCCAGGTTTGATCGTCAGGTGACTGTCTATGTGGAGCTTGCACGTTATCCCCGTGTCTGCAGGTTTCCTCCCACAATCCAAAGATGTGCAGGTTAGGTGGATTGACCACGATAAATTGCCCCTTAGTGTCCAACTGTTAGGTGGGGTTCTGAGGATAAGGTGGGAGATTGAGCCTAGGTGGGGTGCTTTTTCAGACGGTCGATGCAGAAACCGTGTCCACAGGGCTGGTTTAGCTCAGTGCGCTAGACAGCTGGTTTGTGATGCAGAACAAGGCCAGCAGTGTGGGTCCAATTCCCGTACCAGCTGAGAATTTGAATTCTCCCTCTGTGTACCCGAACAGGCGCCAGAAGACTAGGGGCTTTTCACAGCAACTTCATTGCAGTGTTAATGTAAGCCTACTTGTGACAAAGATTTTTTTTTTTTAATTTCTGTGCAGGGTAGATGAATTGGCCATGCTAAATAGCCCCTTAATTGGAAAAAAATATAATTGGGTACTCTAAATTGTTTTTTTTTTTAAAGCACCCACCTGCCCAGTTACCGACCTGTCAGCCACTGAATCAATCTAATTAAAACCCTTAAGGGCAGCACAGTGGCGCAGTGGTTAGCCCTGCTGCCTCACGGCTCCGAGGTTCGATCCCGGCTCTGGGTCACTGTCTGTGGAGTTTCTGCATTCTCCCCGTGTTTGCATGGGTTTTGCCCCCACAACCCAAAGATGAGGACGGTAGATGGATTGAACACGCTAAATTGCCCCTTAACTGGAAAAAAATGAATTGGGTACACTAAATTTATGGGGAAAAACCTTCAGAATTTTGATCAAATTAAATTAATTAAATGTTTTAATTATCTCTGCTTGAGAGGTGGCACGGTGGCACAGTGGTTAGCACTGCTGCCTCACGGCTCCGGGTCACTGTCCGTGTGGTGTTTGCACATTCTCTCCGTGTCTGCTTGGGTATCACCCCCACAACCCAAAGATGTGCAGGGTAGGTGCATTGGCCACGCTAAATTGACCCTTAATTAGAATTTTTCTTTTTAAGATTATCTCTGCTCTAAGGGAAACAATCCCAGCTTTTCTGGTACTGTGACCAGTGCCCTGGGTATAATGGATTATCTCTCTACTCTGAACTCAAGTGATGAATGAGCCTTTTGCTCAACTAACTTTGGTTTCTGTGAATTCCCATTAAACTCCCTGTCCAGAGGATCCCATCGTTCTGCTGCTGGGTCGTGTGATTACAGGTCAGTGAGCACAGTTCCCCTCACTAACATCCCCGCTATCATGGGTGGAAGAGAAAAGCCCAGTTGTTCCCAGGTGGGAGCGAGTTAAAGCCGCTGGTCCTCTTGCACACCTCGTTATGGCTTTTGGGTGCCAGGCGGAGTATCCAAGGCAGCCAGGAAGAATGATTTTCTTTGTTGGGCAAGAGAATTTAAGGGATCTGGAGCCAAGTTGGGTAAATGGGGTTGAAGTACATTGGCCATTATCTAACTGGATGGTGGAACAGATTTGAGGAGCTAAAGGGCCGGATCCTGTTCTGGGAAACCAAAAAGAATTCTAGAACCTTCAACCTGTAATCTTAGACTATTTCAATCTGTACACCACCTGAATGAATCTCTATAATTCATAAAATGCATTATTTTGCAGCACCGTAAACACAACATCTATTCTGTGCCACTGACATCGAACAAGACAGGCAGTTTAATCTTTGTGGTTGTTTGAGGCAGGAATGGTCAAAGCGCTCTGTCCTTGAATAGAGCCGCGGGATCTTTCCTAGCTGTCTGAATTCGAGAAAAGGCAACATGGTCTTGGTTTGCTCACTGGAGAACAAAGAACCAAGTTCATTTCTGCTCGTGTGTCCAGTGTCCTTCAGTCTCCAGATTCACTTTTTTGTTCTTTTCCAGTCCTCTCATGCTAAATGACAGCAGTTCAGCGCATTCCATGCCAAAGTACAATCGCCCATACTCTTTGGAACCCCTGCAAGAATCGTCACCACTGACGGTAGGTGTCATAATGCATGATAAGTATCTGCATGTATGTTTAAATGATGAGTGCGGTGTACACCTTGTTGTTACCTGTGGACAGGTGGTGAAAATATACAGGAGCTGATGATGACCAGAGACTCCAGGAACTTTTCCCAGAGCCCCAACTAAAGCTTGTAACTTGTGACCACCATAACTGGGCACTATTTACGATGCAAGTTCACCCTATTGCCTTTGTTTCAACCCGGTGGCACAGTGGTTAAGGTGATCTGAAGGAAGTGATTGAAAAGGATTCAATACAGTCGATGCAGAGAAGCTGTTTCCTCTGTGGCAAGTTCAGAACAATGGGACAAAATGTCAAATTAGTGCTAGATTGCTTCACAGTGAAAGCAGAGAGCAATTTTCCACACATAGTGAAAATTTAACCCCCTACTCTGTCCAGCCCCCTCATGACGTTGAACATAGACATAGAATTTACAGTGCAGAAGGAGGCCATTCAGCCCATCGAGTCTGCACTGGCTCTTGGAAAGAACACTCTACTTAAGTCCACACCTCCACCCTACCCCTGTAACCCAGCAACCCCATCTAACCTCAGGGTAATTTAGCATGGCCAATCCACCTAACCTGCACATCCTTGGACTGTGGGAGGAAACCGGAGCACCCGGAGGAAACCCACACAGACATGGGGAGAACGTGCAGGTTCCGCACAGACAGTGACCCAAACAGGAATCGAACCTGGGACCCTGGCGCTGTGAAGCCATAGTGCTAACCGCTATGTTACCGTGCTGTCCTATCATCCCCAATCAAATCTGGAATACTGTGTACAGATTTGGTCTCCTTATTTGAAATAATGTTTAACTGCATTAGAAGCAGCTGTGAGAACTTGACTCATTCCTGGGATGAAGGGGTTATCTTATGAAGGAAGATTGGGTCTGTACCCATTGGCGTTTAGAAGAATGAGAGGTGAGCTTAGTGAAACATATAACATCCTGCGGGGATGTGACAGAGTGAATACTGGGAGGATGGTTCCCATTGTAGGGGAGATTAGAACCAGGGAACACCGTCTTAAACAGTAAACCTCTTATTTTTAAACTGAGATCGATTTTTTTTTTTCCTCTGAGGGTCATTCGGCTGTGGAATACTCTATCCCAGAGAGCAGTGGGGGCTGGGTCATTGAATATAGTCCAGGTTGAGTTAGACAGATTTTTCACAGGAAAACGGAGTTGAGACCACAGTTGGATCAGTCATGATCTTATCGAATGACTGAGCAAGTTCAAAAGGAGTGATGGCCCACTCTTGCTCCCAAGACCGATGTTCCTATACCTGAGGTGAACAGATTTTTGTTTTCTGGTGGATTAATACTGAATTTGGAGCAGCAATTGATATATTTGAATTAACTGCCTGATGTAAGTGAATGGTGCAGCAGTGTTGTGGGGCTGAAATGCCCTCCAATTGAATCAACTGAGGAGGTGCCCAATTGTGAACTCACCCAGTGTCCGCGTTCACCTTGTATTGAGCTGAGCTGTGAACTCTCTTGTTTATTTGCTTTCCTTTCGTAGCCAATGTGCCTCTGCCAACGGTTAATCTTGCCCATGCCAATAGCCTCAACACCACATTGGGCAGTACATTTACCAGAGGAGCCCTAGAAAAACTGAGTTTCATGTGCTTATAAGCAGCATGCAGAATCCCATTAGTTTATTGGGTGGTAGAAAGGAGGGGGAAAGCTGAGGGGCAAATTCTTATTTAGTTTTTAGCCACCTGGGTATACTCATCAGCTGTGACCCACTTCATTTTCGTCCCTCCTTCTCTTTCCAGCAGACATCCACAAATTTTCCAGGTAACAACTGCTATTCTTCTGACAACTCTACATCCTCTGGCCCAATTATTTCCGACATAACCGACCTGGCACAGTGTAACCCTTCCCTCGCACCATCTCTAAACGTGGAACGGTAAGTTTGTCAACAGCATCAAGCATCTGTGTATTTTTCTTCACCATCTTTGTTCATCTAGCATCCGTCCAATCAGCACCCTGTACAAGACCAGCAAAATGGTTTCATTTTGTGAGGTTATCCATTTTGGTAGGAATAACAGCAAAATGTATTATTATTTAAATGATAAAATATTAAAACATGCTGCTGTGCAGAGAGACCTGGGTGTGCTAGTGCATGAGTCGCAAAAAGTTAGTTTACAGGTGCAACAGGTGATTAAGAAGGCAAATGGAATTTTTTTTTTTTAAATAATATTTTATTGAAAATTTTTGGTCAACCAACACAGTACATTGTGCATTCTTTACACAACATTGTAACAATACAGATAATAATGACCTTTTTAAATTTAAACAAAAACAACAACAAATAAATAAATATTAAATAACAAAAAATAAAAACTAGCCCTAATTGGCAACTGCCTTGTCTCAGGCCACCCCCCCCCCCCCCAAGTCCTGGGCCGCTGCTGCTGCCTTCTTTGTTCTCCCCCATCTATCTTTCCGCAAGATATTCGACGAACGGTTGCCACCGCCTAGTAAACCCTTGAGCCGACCCCCTTAGGACGAACTTAATCCGCTCTAACTTTATGAACCCCGCCATATCATTTATCCAGGTCTCCACCCCCGGGGGCTTGGCTTCTTTCCACATTAGCAGTATTCTGCGCCGGGCTACTAGGGACGCAAAGGCCAAAACATCGGCCTCTTTCGCCTCCTGCACTCCCGGCTCTTGTGCAACCCCAAATATAGCCAACCCCCAGCTTGGTTCGACCCGGACTCCTACTACTTTCGAAAGCACCTTTGTCACCCCCATCCAAAACCCCTGTAGTGCCGGGCATGACCAAAACATATGGGTATGATTCGCTGGGCTTCTCGAGCACCTCGCACACCTATCCTCCACCCCAAAAAATTTACTGAGCCGTGTTCCAGTCATATGTGCCCTGTGTAATACCTTAAACTGAATCAGGCTTAGCCTGGCGCACGAGGACGACGAGTTTACCCTGTTTAGGGCATCTGCCCACATCCCCTCCTCAATCTCCTCCCCTAGCTCTTCTTCCCATTTCCCTTTTAGTTCGTCCATCATAGTCTCCCCTTCGTCTCTCATTTCCCTATATATATCCGACACCTTACCGTCCCCCACCCATTTCTTTGAGATGACTCTGTCCTGCACCTCTTGTGTCGGGAGCTGCGGGAATTCCCTCACCTGTTGCCTCGCAAAAGCCCTCAATTGCATGTACCTGAATGCATTCCCTTGGGGCAACCCATATTTCTCGGTCAGCGCTCCCAGACTCGCAAACTTCCCATCCACAAATAGATCTTTCAATTGCGTTATACCTGCTCTTTGCCACATTCCATATCCCCCATCCATTCCCCCCGGGGCAAACCTATGGTTGTTTCTTATCGGGGACCCCCCCAGTGCTCCGGTCTTTCCCCTATGTCGTCTCCACTGTCCCCAAATCTTCAGTGTAGCTACCACCACCGGACTCGTGGTATAGTTCCTTGGTGAGAACGGCAATGGGGCTGTCACCATAGCCTGCAGGCTGGTCCCCCTACAGGACGCCCTCTCTAATCTCTTCCACGCCGCTCCTTCCTCCTCTCCCATCCACTTACTCACCATTGAAATATTAGCGGCCCAATAATACTCACTTAGGCTCGGTAGTGCCAGCCCCCCCCTATCCCTACTACGCTGTAAGAATCCCTTCCTCACTCTCGGAGTCTTCCCGGCCCAAACAAAACCCATGATACTCTTTTCTATCCTTTTGAAAAAAGCCTTCGTGATCACCACCGGGAGACACTGAAACACAAAAAGGAATCTCGGGAGGACCACCATCTTAACCGCCTGCACCCTCCCTGCCATTGACAATGCTACCATATCCCATCTCTTGAAATCTTCCTCCATCTGTTCCACCAACCGCGTCAAATTTAGCCTGTGCAATGTGCCCCAATTCTTAGCTATCTGGATCCCCAGGTATAGAAAGTCTCTTGTTACCTTCCTCAACGGTAGGTCTTCTATTTCTCTACTCTGCTCCCCTGGATGCACCACAAACAGCTCACTCTTCCCCATGTTCAATTTATACCCTGAAAAATCCCCAAACTCCCCAAGTATCCGCATTATTTCTGGCATCCCCTCCGCTGGATCCGCCACATATAGTAGCAGATCATCCGCATATAAAGATACCCGGTGTTCTTCTCCTCCCCTAAGTATTCCCCTCCATCCCTTGGAACCTCTCAGCGCTATCGCCAGGGGCTCAATCACCAGTGCAAACAGTAATGGGGACAGAGGACATCCCTGCCTTGTCCCTCTATGGAGCCGAAAATATGCCGATCCCCGTCCATTCGTGACCACACTCGCCACTGGGGCCCTATACAACAGCTGCACCCATCTAACATACCCCTCTCCGAACCCAAATCTCCTCAACACCTCCCACAGATAATCCCACTCCACTCTATCAAATGCTTTCTCGGCATCCATCGCCACTACTATCTCCGTTTCACCCTCTGGTGAGGCCATCATCATTACCCCTAACAACCTCCGTATGTTCGTGTTCAGCTGTCTCCCCTTCACAAACCCAGTTTGGTCCTCATGAACCACCCCCGGGACACATTCCTCTATTCTCATTGCCATTACCTTGGCCAAGACCTTGGCATCTACAGTGAGGAGGGAGATTGGTCTGTAGGACCCGCATTGTAGCGGATCCTTTTCCTTCTTTAAAAGAAGCGATATCGTTGCTTCTGACATAGTCGGGGGCAGTTGTCCCCTTTCCTTTGCCTCGTTGAAGGTCCTCGTCAGTAGCGGGGCGAGCAAGTCCAAATATTTTCTGTAAAATTCAACTGGGAATCCGTCCGGTCCCGGGGCCTTTCCCGTCTGCATGTTCCTAATTCCTTTCACCACTTCCTCTACCGTGATCTGTGCTCCCAATCCCATCCTATCCTGCTCTTCCACCTTGGGAATTTCCAGCCGATCCAAAAACTCCATCATTCTCTCCCTCCCATCCGGGGGTTGAGCTTCATACAATTTTTTATAAAATGTCTTAAACACTTCATTCACTCTCTCCGCTCCCCGCTCCGTCTCTCCATCTTCGTCTCTCACCCCCCCTATTTCCCTCGCTGCTCCCCTTTTCCTCAATTGGTGTGCCAGCAATCTGCTCGCCTTCTCTCCATATTCATACTGTACACCCTGCGCCTTCCTCCATTGTGCCTCTGCAGTGCCTGTGGTCAGCAAGTCAAATTCCACATGCAGCCTTTGCCTTTCCCTATACAGTCCCTCCTCCGGTGCTTCCGCATACTGTCTGTCCACCCTCAAAAGTTCTTGCAACAACCGCTCCCGTTCCTTACTCTCCTGCTTCCCTTTATGTGTCCTTATTGATATCAGCTCCCCCCTAACCACCGCCTTCAACGCCTCCCAGACCACTCCCACCTGAACCTCCCCATTGTCATTGAGTTCCAAGTACTTTTCAATGCATCCCCTCACCCTTAAGCACACCCCCTCATCCGCCATTAGTCCCATGTCCATTCTCCAGGGTGGACGCCCTCTTGTTTCCTCCCCTATCTCCAAGTCTACCCAGTGTGGGGCATGATCCGAAATGGCTATAGCCGTATATTCCGTTCCCCTCACCCTCGGGATCAATGCCCTACCCAACACAAAAAAGTCTATGCGTGAATAGACTTTATGGACATAGGAGAAAAACGAGAACTCCTTACTCCTAGGTCTACTGAATCTCCACGGGTCCACCCCTCCCATCTGCTCGATAAAATCCTTAAGCACCTTGGCTGCTGCCGGCCTCCTACCAGTCCTGGACTTCGACCTATCCAGCCTTGGTTCCAACACCGTGTTAAAGTCTCCCCCCATTATCAGCTTTCCGGTCTCTAGGTCTGGGATGCGTCCTAGCATTCGCCTCATAAAATTGGCATCGTCCCAATTCGGGGCATACACGTTTACCAACACCACCATCTCTCCCTGTAATTTGCCACTCACCATCACGTATCTGCCCCCGTTATCCGCCACTATAGTCTTTGCCTCGAACATTACCCGCTTCCCCACTAATATAGCCACCCCCCTGTTTTTCGCATCCAGCCCCGAATGGAACACCTGCCCTACCCATCCTTTGCGCAACCTAACCTGATCTATCAGTTTCAGGTGCGTTTCCTGTAACATGACCACATCTGCTTTAAGTTTCTTAAGGTGTGCGAGTACTCGTGCCCTCTTTATCGGCCCGTTAAGCCCCCTCACGTTCCACGTGATCAGCCGAGTTGGGGGGCTTCCCACCCCCCCCCCCCCCCCTTGCCGGTTAGCCATCATCTTTTTCCAGCTTCTCGCCCAGTTCCCACGCGGCTGTATTTCTCCCAGACGGTGCCCCCCCGCCCATCCTTTCCCGCACCCACTCCCCCCTTTTCCCAGCAGCAGCAACCCAGTAATTCCCCCCCCCCCCCCCGCTAGACCCCCCGCTAGCCCCCATGTTGCTCCCAGAAGTCAGCAAACTCTGGCTGACCTCGGCTTCCCCCCGTGATCACGGCTCGCCCCGTGCGGCGCCCCCTCCTTCCTGCTTCTCTATTCCCGCCATAATTATCATAGCGCGGGAACCAAGCCCGCGCCTCTCCCTCGGCCCCGCCTCCCATGGCCAACGCCCCATCTCCTCTCCCTCCCCACCTCCCCCCATCACCACCTGTGGGAGAAAGAAAAGTTACCATACCGCAGGATTAATCATACAATCCCTCTTCGCCCCCCCCCCCCCCCCCCCCCCACTCGTCCCACCACTTTGTCCAAACGTTCATTTTCATAGTCCAATCATTCCAATTTTTCTTCTACAATAAAAGTCCACGCTTCATCCGCCGTCTCAAAGTAGTGGTGCCTCCCTTGATATGTGACCCACAGTCTTGCCGGTTGCAGCATTCCAAACTTTATCTTTTTTTTGTGAAGTACCGCTTTGGCCCGATTAAAGCTCGCCCTCCTTCTCGCCACCTCCGCACTCCAATCTTGATAGACGCGGATCACCGCGTTCTCCCATTTACTACACCGAGTTTTCTTCGCCCATCTAAGGACCATTTCTCTATCCTTAAAACGGAGAAATCTCACCACTATGGCTCTGGGAGCTTCTCCTGCTCTCGATCCTCGCACCATAACTCGGTATGCTCCCTCCACCTCCAACGGACCCGTCGGGGCCTCCACTCCCATTAACGAGTGCAGCATCGTGCTCACATATGCCCCGACGTCCGCCCCCTCCACACCTTCAGGAAGGCCAAGAATCCTCAAGTTGTTCCTCCTTGCGTTATTTTCCAGTGCCTCCAACCTCTCCACAGATCGTTTCTGGTGTGCCTCCTGTATCTCCGACTTCACCACCAGGCCCTGTATGTCGTTTTCATTCTCTGCTGCTTTCGCCTTCACGACCCGAAGCTCCTGCTCCTGGGTCTTTTGTTCCTCTTTCAGCCCTTCAATCGCCTGTAATATCGGGGCCAACAACTCTTTCTTCATTTCCTTTTTTATCTCCTCCACGCAGCGTTTCAAAAACTCTTGTTGTTCAGGGCCCCATATGAAACTGCCACCTTCCGACGCCATCTTGGTTTCTGCTTGCCTTCCTTGCCGTTGTTCCAAAGGATCCGCTGCAATCCGGCCACTTTCCTCTCCTTTTTCCATCCGTGTCCAGGGGGAACACCCTTCTGGTTTACCGCACGGTGTTTTCAGCCGTTAAAATTGCCGTTGGGGCTCCTATCAAGAGCCCAAAAGTCCGTTTCACAGGGAGCTGCCGAAACGTGCGACTCAGCTGGTCATCGCCGCACCCGGAAGTCGCAAATGGAATTTTGTCCTTCATTGCTAGAGGGATGGAGTTTAAGACTAGGGAGGTTCTGCTGCAATTGTATAAGGTGTTAGTGAGGCCACACCTGGAGTATTGTGTTCAGTTTTGGTCTCTTTACTTGAGAAAGGATGTACTGGCACTGGAGGGTGTGCAGAGGAGATTCACTAGGTTAATCCCAGAGCTGAAGGGGTTGGATTACGAGGAGAGGTTGAGTAGACTGGGACTGTACTCGTTGGAATTTAGAAGGATGAGGGGGGATCTTATAGAAACATATAAGATTATGAAGGGAATAGATAGGATAGATGCGGGCAGGTTGATTCCACTGGTGGGTGAAAGCAGAACTAGGGGGCATAGCTTCAAAATAAGGAGAAGCAGATTTAGGACTGAGTTTAGGAGGAACTTCTTCACCCAAAGGGTTGTGAATCTATGGAATTCCTTGCCCAGTGAAGTAGTAGAGGCTCCTTCATTAAATGTTTTTAAGATAAAGATAGATAGTTTTTTGAAGAATAAAGGGATTAAGGGTTATGGTGTTCGGGCCGGAAAGTGGAGCTGAGTCCGCAAAAGATCAGCCATGATCTCATTGAATGGTGGAGCAGGCTCGAGGGGCCAGATGGCCTACCCCTGCTCCTAGTTCTTATGTTCTTATTTCATTGTGATGAAACTACTTCGATTGACCAGTTAATTCGGTGGTACTGGTTGACAATGATATTCTCCTTCTGTACTATATCAGTCATTGTCCCATGCCTGTGTCAACACTTTGAGCTGACAAATTAATTGAGTTCTCCTTTGAAATTTGTTAGTGAGTCTGCTTCCTCCACCCTTTTAGGCCGTGAATTCTTGATCATAACTGACTGTGGAAGGAAGGAAAACTCTTCACGTGTCTGTCTAGTCCTTCTGCCAGTAATAATCAAATTTGATCTCTGATTCCTGACCTCATCTACCAATGGAACCAGTTTCTCCTCATGTTTTTATAATACCCTCTCATGATTTTTAACACCTCCTTTGAAAAACAAAAACCATTTCTCTTGTGTAGCCATATGACTGTAGCCTCCCAGTAAATCTCCCTGCACCACCTCTCGGGCTTGACATTCCACCTGCATTCTGGTGCCCAGAATTGAACATATAGTATGCAACTTGAGTATCGCTGAAAAAATACTTTAAGCCTTGCACTCTTAAGGGCAGTTCACAAGAATACCAATGTCAGGGAAAACAAATTTATATTGTATAGGGAAAGAGTGCTGATTGGTTCCCCAGTGGACTCTGATTGGTCGAGGTTTTGCCATGGAGAGTGGACCCGTTTATGGTGATTGACAGTTAACTGCCAAGGATTATTTGAAATTTAAACCAGGCAGCTTGACTCTGGTCAAAGCATTGCCCTGAGGAATGAACCAGAAAATGGCTGTAACTTTGTTTAGTTGAAACAGGCACAATGTGTGTACATGTTCTTTCTATTTGCAAATAACAGGGCCTTGTGTATTAATATATGTAGCTTCCAGTAGGTAAATGTGGCACACTGCGAGTCCGACTGACTACCTTAAATTGGTTGTCAGCTTAATTCTTAGCGCACGGGATTATTTAATGTTGTCCAATCGCAGAACCGCAATTAATGTTGGACATTGTTTTGAGTTTTGCGAGCACGGGCTGGTTTCATACAGTCTGTATAAAAGCAAATTACTGCGGATGCTGGAATCTGAAACCAAAAAGAAAATGCTGTAAAATCTCAGCAGGTTTGGCAGCATCTGTCGGGAGAGAAAAGAGCTAACGTTTCGAGTCCTGATGACCCTGTGTCAAAGCTTTGACAAAGGGTCATCTGGACTCGAAACTTTAGTTCTTTTCTCTTCCTACAGATGCTGCCAGACCTACTGAGATTTTACAGCATTTTCTTTTTGGGTTTGATAAAGTCTGTACCTTGTCCGTTGCGGACAGAGGCTGGGAAGTGCTGTTTGATATGATCCGTCAATCTTTGAAATGTACGGTACATACCAAGCATAACACTGGCACTGAAATTCATAAACCACATTACTCGTGATGGGCGGAACGCCTATTTGGCTTGACAGCAGCATCCTGTTGGTGGTGAATACCACCCGTGTTGCTACTGCATAGTCGCAGTGCGAAACAGCTAGCTTCACCTGTTGCTCCAATCTCTGAGATACCTTGCCAGCCCAAGATAATCTGAGGTAAATTGGGCACTTTCGGGGCTGAAGTGATGGCCTTAGGCCCGTTCTTGAGTTTGTGCAATGTACAGCGCAAAATAATCTGATTGTTCTTTAAAAAGTCTCTCTCTCTATTCCCCCCCCCCCCCCCCCCCCCCGTCTGCCTCTCGCTACCTTCCTTCTGTTTGCCTGTGTCTCTCTCATCACTGTTTCTGCCTTTCTCACTCTGTCCCCTGCCCTCCCTCTCTGCCCACCTCTTCCTCTTTGCCCCCCCCCCCCCCCACTCCTTCCACTCTTTCCTGTCTCTTCCAGGGCTAGTCCTTTAATCCATATTAAAGAAGAGCCTCCAAGTCCTACAACTAACCCAGAGATCGAGGAGGTGAGTCCTGTTGTCAGTGGCACTGAGGAACCCCTCTCACCATCAACCTTCATCGATTCTATTCTGGAAGACAATGAAACGAGCACTGCACAACCTCCGCCCGAGGACCGGTGCCTCAGCGTGGCCTGCCTTGACAAGTAAGCACAGAATGTCGGGAAGAAATTCTCCCTGTGAGAGCTCAGCAGTTTATCGTGGGTTAATGGGTGGGTTCCACTGTCTCCAATTGATACCCAGTGAGTCGATTTTTTAATTCTTTCATGCACTGCGAGCGTCACTGGCAAGGCCAACATTTGTTACGCATCCCTAACTGCCCTTGAGGAGTTGGTGGTGAACCTTGAACCGCTGAAGTCCGTGGGGTGTAGGTACACCCAGTGTGCTGTTAGGGAGAGAAATCCAGGATTTTACCCCAGCGACAGAGAAGGAACGGTGATATATTTCCAAGTCAGGATGGGGAGTGACTTGGGAAGACAATCCCCAGGTGGTGGGGTTCCCAGGTATCTGCTGCCCTTGTCTGAGGTAGTAGAGGCCACTGGTTTGCAAGCTGCTGTTGTTGAGTTGCTGCAATGCACCTTATAGACGGTATTTACTGTTGTCACTGTGGATGGGGTCCAATCAAGGGGGGGCTGCTTTATCTTGCATGGTGTCAAGTTTCTTGAATGTTGTTGGAGCTGCACTCATCCAGACAAGAGGAAAGTATTGCACTTGCACTGCTGACTTGGGTGTCTTAGAACATAGAACATAGAACAATACAGCGCAGTACAGGCCCTTCGGCCCACGATGTTGCACCGAAACAAAAGCCATCTAACCTACACTATTCCATTATCATCCATATGTTTATCCAAGAAACTTTTAAATGCCCTCAATGTTGGCGAGTTCACTACTGTAGCAGGTAGGGCATTCCACGGCCTCACTACTCTTTGCGTAAAGAACCTACCTCTGACCTCTGTCCTATATCTATTACCCCTCAGTTTAAAGTTATATCCCCTCGTGCCAGCCATTTCCATCCGCGGGAGAAGGCTCTCACTGTCCACCCTATCCAACCCCCTGATCATTTTGTATGCCTCTATTAAGTCTCCCCTTAACCTTCTTCTCTCCAACGAAAACAACCTCAAGTCCATCAGCCTTTCCTCATAAGATTTTCCCTCCATACCAGGCAACATCCTGGTAAATCTCCTCTGCACCCGCTCCAAAGCCTCCACGTCCTTCCTATAATGCGGTGACCAGAACTGTACGCAATACTCCAAATGCGGCCGTACCAGAGTTCTGTACAGCTGCAACATGACCTCCCGACACCGGAACTCAATCCCTCTACCAATAAAGGCCAACACTCCATAGGCCTTCTTCACAACCCTATCAACCTGGGTGGCAACTTTCAGGGATCTATGTACATGGACACCTAGATCCCTCTGCTCATCCACACTTTCAAGAACTTTACCATTAGCCAAATATTCCGCATTCCTGTTATTCCTTCCAAAGTGAATCACCTCACACTTCTCTACATTAAACTCCATTTGCCACCTCTCAGCCCAGCTCTGCAGCTTATCTATATCCCTCTGTAACCTGCTACATCCTTCCACACTATCGACAACACCACCGACTTTAGTATCGTCTGCAAATTTACTCACCCACCCTTCTGCGCCTTCCTCTAGGTCATTGATAAAAATGACAAACAGCAACGGCCCCAGAACAGATCCTTCTGGTACTCCACTTGTGACTGTACTCCATTCTGAACATTTCCCATCAACCACCACCCTCTGTCTTCTTTCAGCTAGCCAATTTCTGATCCACATCTCTAAATCACCCTCAATCCCCAGCCTCCGTATTTTTTGCAATAGCCTACCGTGGGGAACCTTATCAAACGCTTTGCTGAAATCCATATACACCACATCAACTGCTCTACCCTCGTCTACCTGTTCAGTCACCTTCTCAAAGAACTCAATAAGGTTTGTGAGGCATGACCTACCCTTCACAAAGCCATGCTGACTATCCCTGATCATATTATTTCACCTTCTCAAAGAACTCAATAAGGTTTGTGAGGCATGACCTACCCTTCACAAAGCCATGCTGACTATCCCTGATCATATTATTATTATCATTGTAGATGGTGGACAGGCTTTGGGGAGTCAGAAGGAGTTACTCACTGCAGAATTCCTCTGACCACTTGCAGCCACAGTTATACGGATGATCCAATTAAGCTTCTGGTCAATGTTGGCCCCCATTCTCTCAAGTTGGAGATGGGTATTACGGTTAGGTCAGATGAGCTTTGATGCACCCAGTCAGCAAGGGGTTATTGCTCAAGACTCATGTTGACTCTTAAGGAAAAGCTGGCAGCAGAGTAGAACTGTACACCAGCAGGTAATACACTGTGAAGAGAAGACGCTTCCATCTCACACTGATCTTTAATCCAACTTGCACTTTACAAGGGAGCTGCCCTAAATGGCGCTCACAATGAATTCCTTATATTCCTTTGAAAAACAAGATGTTAGTCACCTTGCATATTTTACGTCGAATAAACTTGGAGGAGCTGTGGGGTATACCTGTTGGTGTACAAGTGGGATCGCAGTTGTACCTCACTGAGGTGCTCAGGACATCGCCATTTCTAGCAGTTCTGAATCCGAAGTGCAGCAGTGAATGACTCAGCACTGCAGCGGTTTACCAAGGCAATTCATCACAACCGTCATGGTCAATTAGGGAGAGGTAATAATTGCTGCCCTAGCCAGCTACGCCCGTATCCTCTCAACGAATAAATTAAAAAAACTTCGCACTGATCTTGCCCTATCTCTAATACAATGTAATCGGAGAGATGGTGCCACGGTAGTAATGTCATTGGATTAGTAATCCACAGGCCCAGGCTAATGCTCAAATCCCACTATGGCAGCTGTTATGATTTAACTTCAAATAACAAACCTGGAATTGAAAGCGAGCCTCAGTACAGCTTTATTACCAGACCAAACCCCAACAGTGACTGGGATACTGGGCAGAATATATTTTAGTTTAATTTTGCAAAACTGTGAGGACTGGATACCTCGCTCCAGGAGTGATTTCACAAAGAAATAGGGATGTAGTATGTCATATGAGGAGCAGTTGAAGACTCTTGATGGAGTTTAGAAGGTGGTGGGAGAGGGGAACCTCATTGGAACTTACCGAATGCTGCAAGGCCTAGATAGAGTATACGTGGAGAGGATGTTTCCACTTATAGAAAAAACTAGAACAAGGGGACACAATCTCAGACTAAAGGGACAATCCTTTAAAACAGATGAGGAGGAATTTCTTCAGCCAGAGGGTGGCGAATCTGTGGAACTCTTTGCCGCAGAAGGCTGTGGAGGCTGAGTCTCTTTAAGACCGAGATAGATAGGTTCTTGATTAATCAGGGGTTATGGGGACAAGGCAGGAGAATGGGGATGAGAAAAATATCAGCCATGATTGAATGGCGGAGCAGATTCGATGGGCTGAATGGCCTAATTCTGCTTATGTTTTTTTTTTAAATATTAAAACAAACTTTATTACTTACACAGTATTAAAATCTTTAACATCACTGGCGGCACGGTGGAGCAGTAGTTAGCACTGCTGCCTTATGACGCCGAGGACCCAGGTTCGATCCTGGCCCCGGGTCACTGACCGTGTGGAGTTTGCACATTCTCCCCATGTCTGTGTGGGTCTCTATCCCACAACCCAAAGATGTGCCGCGTAGGTGGATTGGCCATGCTAAATTGCCCCTTAATTGGGAAAAAAAAAAGAATTGGGTACTCTAAATTTATTATAAAAAACATCACACCACAAAATAGCTTGCAATTACCCCTTAAACAATACTACTCAACACAGTGAACAACTGCTATTTTTATTCCCACTTAAACAGAATCACTACAGTGCAGAAGGAGGCCATTCGGCCCATCGAGTCTGCAGGGACCCTCCGAAAGAGCCCCCGACCTAGACCCACAGCCCCATCCTATCCCTATTACCCAGTAACCCCACCTAATCTGGTGAACACTAAGGACAATTTGGCATGGCCAATCCACCAAACCTGCACATCTTTGGATTGTGGGAGGAAACCGGAGCACCCGGAGGAAACTCACGCAGACATGGGGAGAAAGTGCAAACTCCACACAGACAGTTACCCAAGGTTGGAATTGAACCCGGATCCCTGGCGCTGTGAGGCAGCAGTGCTAACCACAACTAAACCAACCTATCCCACATAAAACACTATTTTGGCAAAAAGACCAGTAGGCACTGGAATAAAAATGAAAACTGTGGCAAAATGTTCGTCTTAACCGCCTGCACCTGACCTGCCAATGATGGGGGAGGACTGTCCCCCTTGATAGATCCGCCTTGACCCTGCCCGCCAGACTCATAAAGTTCAACTGAGGGAGCCGGGCCCAATCCCGCTGACCCAGTGTTTTATACCGGTTTACCATAACCTCCTTGCTTCTGTACTCTCTACTCTCTTTATAAAATTCTGGAGCCCATGTGTGTTTGAGTTATTAACCAATTTCTCAACTTGTCCTGACACCTTCAGTGATTTGTCAGCAAAGTCTTTGCGATTCAACATGGTATATTTCAAATATTTATTTATCTGACCCTCTTCCCTCACCCAAAGCCACATAGTCAACTCGTCATCAACTCCCCCAGTAAACTGTACAGCAGTAAAGCGTATTCCATTCGGAATAGAGTGCACCGTGCAGAAACAGGCCAATCAGCTCAAGTTGTCCATTCCGGTGTTCATCCTCCACACAAACCTATCATTGAACAATAAACGACCATAACTGCATGTGCTGACATACGTGTTGGTGCGTTACTGAATAGTTTTGCGCAAGAGTTCAGAATTTCCACCAACCTTCATGGAAAAGTGCTGAATAATGTCCTTCCAAAACAGCCTAACTCTAATTTTCAGATTCTGTATTCCGCACCGGAGGAAATAGTTTCTCAGGTTCTATCCCGTTGAACCCCTTAATCATTTTAAATGCCTCTATCAAACCATCCCTCAATGTTTTGAAGCTGGAAAGCATAGCAGGTTTTGTGCAGCAATCCCCTCAGAATATCACAGCTTTGGGAAATTACTTATTTCCATCTCTATTCACAAATCCAGAGAGAATCTACCGATTTCCTTCCGGCCTCTCCATTCACATGGGACCCGAGCGTTCCTAAGGTGAGAAGCCCAATGATGTAGCAGCGCAGAGAGATATTGGAATAAATCAAGAGTAGTAATAATGTGAATTAATAAGACCAGATAGAATGCACACAAAGTACCAAGTGTGGAGTTTGCACATTCTCCCCGTGCCTATGTGGGTCTCACCCCCACAACCCAAAGATGTGCAGGGTAGGTGGATTGGCCACGCTAAATTGACCCTTAATTGGGAGAGAAAAAAAATTGGGTACACTAAACTTTAAAAAAAGGGGAAAAAAAGTTCCACGCTAGTTTCTACAAAAGCAGGGAGATAATAATAATAGCTAATTGTCACAAGTAGGCTTCAATTAAGTTACTGTGAAAAAACCCTAGTCGCCACATTCCGGCGCCTGTTCGGGGAGGCCGGTACAGGGATTGAACCTGCGCTGCTGGCCTTGTTCTGCATTACAAGCCAGCTGTTTAGCCCACTGTGCTAAACCAGCCCAGCGTTACTGAATCGTTTTGTGCAAGAGTTCAGAATTTTCACCAACCTTCATGGAAAAAGTGCTGAATAATTTCCTTCCAAAGCAGCCTAATTCTAATTTGTTAGATTTATCTAGAAGCTTAGTTGGACCAAACTTATTCCTGAATATGTCATTGGCTGTATAACATTTTGAGTCGTCCGGTGGTCATGAAAAGTGCGTTGTAGATGCAAGTCCTTATTAGACTTATGTGCAGGATAGGTGGAGTTGAGGGGAGTGGGTCTAGGTAGGGTGCTCTTTTGGAGGGTTGATCTAGACTCGATGGGCCAATGTTGGACTAAAGTGATAAAAGGGATATGGGGGAAGGTGGGATCAGGATATTGAACTTGATGATCAGCCATAATCATAATGAATGGCATAGCAGGCTCGAAGGGCTGAATGGCCTCCTCCTGCTTCTATTTTCTATGTTCCTATGTATAGGGATTTCTATGTAAAACATCCCACGGAGCATCATCAATTAGCTATGGAACCTTATGAAAAAGGTGGTGTTTGCTGCCACATAGAGTTTTTGAAGCAGATAACGTTGACTCATTTAAGGTGGACTTGTTGCTTGCATAAATGGAATCAAGGATGGAATTGTACTATCAATTTTGTGTGTATAATGCCAGTGTTATATCACCACTGCTGTACCCAATAATCCATTCCCTGTGTGGATTTATCTCCTTCAATGGAGAAGTTTAAAGGACTTGATGGGATTGATAGAGAGAAAGCTTTCCTCTGGTGGGGAACTCCAGAACAAGAGGGCTGAACCTTAAACTTACTGCTGGGGCAATGAGGGCTGATGTCGGGAAGCATTTCTTCACACAAAGCGGAGTGGAAATCCGGAACAATTTCTCCCCAAAGAAACTGGTGAAGCAGCAAATTTCAACGGTGACGTTGCTGAAATTTTGTTAGGCAAGAATATTCAGGATTGTATCGCCAAGGCAAGCAGGTGGAGTTGAGATTTGGATCACCCACGATCTAACTAAATGCCAGAACAGGCTTGAAGGCTGAATGACCTCCTCTTTGATTGGTCGATCAATCTCTCTCTCATACAAATATTTTTGGGGAATTTTCACATCTTTTATTTCACAATTCATAAGTTTCATATTACAAACTGGACCAAAAAAGGAAAATGAAAAAGACAAACCAAAATATTTACAGGCATTTGTCTTCCCTCCCACTACGGCCGTGTTCCCCCTTCAGCCTGTATACATCTGTTACAATCCCCAGTGTGGGGACAGCAGTTCAGTTTGGGCTTCATCTTGCCCTCCGACCAGTGTCCTGCAGCTTTGTCCCTTATCCCTCTCATTTTCTTTCCGTGCCTTCGCCGCTTCCCTCTTTTCCACCCTACCTGCCCCCTTTCCTTGTCCCGTGGCTCACTTGTGACATGCGCCCCCCCCCCCCCCCCCACACCCTTTGTTTGTGAGCGGCTTCCGATCCCCGGATGGCAAATTTAATTTTCTCCAGCCTGAGAAAGTCCGCCAGGTCGGACAGCCATTCTGCAACTTTGGGTAGTGCTGCCAATCGCCAGCCAAGCAGGATCCTCCGGTGGACGATCAGGGAGGCGAAGGCTAGGGCATCGGACCCCCTCCCCATAAAGAATTCTGGCTGATCTGAAACCCCAAAGACGGCCACTTTTGGGCATGGCTTCACCCTCACTCCCACAACCCTGGACATTGCCTCAAAAAAGATTGTCTAGTACCCGACAAATCTGGGACAAGCCCAGAACATTTGGGTGTGGTTGGCAGGGCCTCCCTGGCACTGTTCACATTTGTCCTCCGCCCCCAGGAGGAACACACTCATTCAGATTCTGGTTAGGTGCACTCTGCGCACCATCTTTAGCTGCGTTAGGCCCAGCCTTGCACATGTGGAGGTGAAGATCGCCCTGTGCAGTGCTTCAATCCAGATTCCTCCCCCTATCTCTGCCTAGTTCCTCCTGTCATTTTATCCTTGTCTCGTTCAGGTAGAGCGTATCTCACCCAACCGGCGCCTGTACAGGTCCCATAAGACATAGGAGCAGAATTAGGCCACTCAGCCCATCGAGTCTGCTCCGCCATTCAATCATGGCTGATATTTTCTCATCCCCATTCTCCTCTCTTCTCCCCATAACCCCTGATCCCCTTATTAATCAAGAACCTATCCATCTCTGTCTTAAAGACACTCAGTGAATTGGCCTCCACAGCCTTCTGCAGCAAAGAGTTCCACAGATTCACCACCCTCTGGCTGAAGAAATTCTTCCTCATCTCTGTTTTAAAGGATCGTCCCTTTAGTCTGAGATGGTGTCCTCTGGTTCTAGTTTTTCCTACAAGTGGAAACATCTTCTCCACGTCCACTCTATCCAGGCCTCCCAGTATCCTGTAAGTTTCAATAAGATCCCCCTCATCCTTCTAAACTGCAACGAGTACAGACCCAGAGTCCTCAAACGTTCCTCATACGACAAGTTCTTCATTCCAGGGATCATTCTTGTGAATGTGAACTGTCCCCACAGTTTCCCTTCCCTAGGTCGCCCCCATACAGCAATTCTTCCATAGAACCATGGAAAAGGTACAGCACAAGAGGCCATTTGGCCCATCTTCCCCATGCCAGCTCAAGGACACCCAGGTGTCCTTTTTTTAATGTATTTTAGTACAAACATGTATCAAAACAGGTAACTGTAAATAAACACCCCAGTAAAACATACTTCCCAGCAATCAGCTATGTAGTCCGTACAACTTTCCCCCCTTTTTCACTCTCTTTACCCCCCCCCACCCCATTATCCTGGCTCGGACCTCGAACACTCACGCCCATCATTTTTCACAGCCCCAAAACATGTGCGCGTGATTTGCTGGTCCCCGCCCACACCTCTCAATCATCTGCTACCTCCTGGGAGAACCCCCTCATTCTCGCCAAGTCATATGCACCCTGTGCACCACCTCAAACTGTATCAGGCTCATCCTTGCACAAGACCAGGTCTCGTTTACCCTACGCAGTGCCTCACTCCATAATACCTCACCACCCATTCGCCTCCCTACTCCCCCAGCCACTTGTGTATATATCCCCAATTCTTCCCTCCCCTTCCACATCCGGAAGCAGCAGTCACTCCAGCAGGGTGTATCCCGGAACCTAGGGAATCCCCTCCAGACCTTTCGCGCAAAGTCCCTAACCTGCAGAGACAAAAATTCACTCCCACTCGGCAGCTCTACCCTCTCCCTTAGCTCCTCCAGACTGGCGAACCCTTCCTCCAAATACAGATTCCTTGCCTTGAGCATCCCCACTTCCCTCCACCTCCTGTATACACTGTCCACCCCCCCCAACTCAAAGCTATGATTCTCGCACAGCGGTGTTAACACCGACATCCCTTCCACCCTAAAATGCCGCCTCAACTGATTCGAAAACTTCACCGTGGACTGTACCACCGGGCTCCCTGAATACCCACTCGGAGCCATTGGCAATGCTGCCGTCACCATAGCCCTCAAATGGGACCCCTTACAAGATTCCTCCTCCATCCTAACCCACTCTACCCTTTCTCCTTCCCACCACCGCTGCACCTTATTCACGTTCACCACCCAGTAATAATGAAGCAGGTTTGGCAATGCCAACCCCCCCTGCTGCCTCTGTAGCAGGGCCCTCCCCACCCTTGGCCCCTCCTCCACCCATACAAAGTCAAAAATAATCGTGTCCAATTTCCGAAAAAAGACATTTGGTATAAAGATCGGGAGATCTGAAAAATAAACAAGAACCTCGGTAGAATATTCATTTTCACCACTTGGACCCCACCAACGGCAACCACAGTGTATCCCACCTCTTAAGATCCTCCCTGGCCTACCCAGTTGCCCTTTCTAATCCCACCTTCCTACACCGGTCCATAACCCTGTAGCTGAGAGCACTTAAGGTCCAGGGACGAAGAGTTTAGGGTCTGTGCCTCCACCACCAATCTGGACAGCGAATTCCAGACACCCTCTACCCTCTGTGTATAAAGGTTCTTCCTCATGTCCCTCTACTATCGAGTGTCCTGGTAGCTGGCGGTATAGAACATAGAACAATACAGCGCAGTACAGGCCCTTCGGCCCACGATGTTGCACCGAAACAAAAGCCATCTAACCTACACTATACCATTATCATCCATATGTTTATCCAATAAACTTTTAAATGCCCTCAATGTTGGCGAGTTCACTACTGTAGCAGGTATGGCATTCCACGGCCTCACTACTCTTTGCGTAAATAACCTACCCCTGACCTCTGTCCTATATCTATTACCCCTCAGTTTAAGGCTATGTCCCCTCGTGCTAGCCATTTCCATCCGCGGGAGAAGGCTCTCACTGTCCACCCTATCTAACCCTCTGATCATTTTGTATGCCTCTATTAAGTCTCCTCTTAACCACCTTCTCTCTAACGAAAACAACCTCAAGTCCATCAGCCTTTCCTCATAAGATTTTCCCTCCATACCAGGCAACATCCTGGTAAATCTCCTCTGCACCCGTTCCAAAGGCTCCACGTCCTTCCTATAATGCGGTGACCAGAACTGTACGCAATACTCCAAATGCGGCCGTACCAGAGTTCTGTACAGCTGCAACATGACCTCCTGACTCCGGAACTCAATCCCTCTACCAATAAAGGCCAACACTCCATAGGCCTTCTTCACCACCCTATCAACCTGGGTGGCAACTTTCAGGGATCTATGTACATGGACACCTAGATCCCTCTGCTCATCCACACTTTCAAGAACTTTTCCATTAGCCAAATATTCCACATTCCTGTTTTTCCTTCCAAAGTGAATCACCTCACACTTCTCTACATTAAACTCCATTTGCCACCTCTCAGCCCAGCACTGCAGCTTATCTATATCCCTCTGTAACATGCTACTTCCTTCCACACTATCGACAACACCACCGACTTTAGTATCGTCTGCAAATTTACTCACCCACCCTTCTGCGCCTTCCTCTAGGTCATTGATAAAAATGACAAACAGCAACGGCCCTGGAACAGATCCTTGTGGTACTCCACTTGTGACAGAACTCCATTCTGAACATTTCCCATCAACCACCACCCTCTGTCTTCTTTCAGCTAGCCAATTTCTGATCCACATCTCTAAATCACCCTCAATCCCCAGCCTCTGTATTTTCTGCAATAGCCTACCGTGGGGAACCTTATCAAACGCTTTGCTGAAATCCATATACACCACATCAACTGCTCTACCCTCGTCTACCTGTTCAGTCACCTTCTCAAAGAACTCGATAAGGTTTGTGAGGCATGACCTACCCTTCACAAAGCCATGCTGACTATCCCTGATCATATTATTCCTATCTAGATGATTATAAATCTTGTCTCTTATAATCCCCTCCAAGACTTTACCCACTACAGACGTGAGGCTCACCGGTCTATAGTTGCCGGGGTTGTCTCTGCTCCCCTTTTTGAACAAAGGGACCACATTTGCTATCCTCCAGTCCTCTGGCACTATTCCTGTATCCAATGATGACATAAAAATCAAAGCCAATGGTCCAGCAATCTCTTCCCTGGCCTCCCAGAGAATCCTAGGATAAATCCCATCAGGTCCCGGGGACTTATCTATTTTCAGCCTGTCCAGAATTGCCAACACCTCTTCCCTATGTACCTCAATGCCATCTAATCTATTTACCTGGAGCTCAGCATTCTCCTCCACAACATTATCTTTTTCCTGAGTGAATACTGACGAAAAATATTCATTTAGTATCTCGCCTATCTCTTCAGACTCTACACACAACTTCCCATCCCTGTCCTTGACTGGTCCTACTCTATCCCTAGTCATTCGCTTATTCCTGACATACCTATAGAAAGCTTTTGGGTTTTCCTTGATCCTTCCTGCCAAATACTTCTCATGTCCCCTCCTTGCTCGTCTTAGCTCTCTCTTTAGATCCTTCCTCGCTACCTTGTAACTATCCATCGCCCCAACTGAAACTTAACACCTCATCTTCACATAGGCCTCCTTCTTCCTCTTAACAAGAGATTCCACTTCTTTGGTAAACCACGGTTCCCTCGCTCGGCACCTTCCTCCCTGCCTGACCGGTACATACTTATCAAGAACACGCAGTAGCTGATCCTTGAACAAGCTCCACTTATCCACTGTGTCCAACACTTGCAGCCTACTTCTCCACCTTATCCCCCCCAAGTCACGTCTAATGGCATCATAATTTCCCTTCCCCCAGCTATAACTCTTGCCCTGCGGTGTATACTTATCCCTTTCCATCCTTAACGTAAACGTCACCGAATTGTGGTCACTGTCCCCAAAGTGCTCACCTACCTCCAAATCCAACACCTGGCCTGGTTCATTACCCAAAACCAAATCCAATGTGGCCTCGCCTCTTGTTGGCCTGTCAACAAACTGTGTCAGGAAACCCTCCTGCACACACTGTACAAAAAACGACCCATCTAATGTACTCAAACTATATCTTTTCCAGTCAATATTTGGAAAGTTAAAGTCTCCCATAATAACTACCCAGTTATTTTCGCTCTTATCCAGGATCATCCTCGCCATCCTTTCCTCTACATCCCTAGAACTATTTGGAGGCCTATAGAAGACTCCCAACAGTGTGACCTCTCCTTTCATGTTTCTAACCTCAGCCCATACTACCTCGGAAGATGAGTCCCCATCTAGCATCCTCTCTGCCACCGTAATACTGCTCTTGACTAGCAGCGCCACACCTCCCCCTCTTTTGCCTCCTTCTCTGAGCTTACTAAAACACCTAAACCCCGGAACCTGCAACATCCATTCCTGTCCCTGCTCTATCCATGTCTCCGAAATGGCCACAACATCGAAGTCCCAGGTACCAACCCATGCTGTCAGTTCCCCTACCTTATTTCGTATACTCCTGGCATTGAAGTAGACACACTTCAAACCACCTACCTGAACACTGGCCCCCTCCTGCGACGACAAATCTGAGCTCCTGACCTCTGTACTCTCATTCTCCCTTACCCTAAAACTACAATCCAGGTTCCCATGCCCCTGCTGCATTAGTTTAAACCCCCCCAAAGAGCACTAACAAATCTCCCCCCCCAGGATATTTGTGCCCCGCAGGTTCAGATGTAGACCATCCTGTCTGTAGAGGTCCCACCTTCCCCAGTTATCCAGAAATCTGAATCCCTCCCGCCTGCACCATCCCAGTAGCCACGTGTTTAATTGCTCTCTCTCCCTATTCCTCATCTCACTATCACGTGGCACGGGCAACAACCCAGAGATAACAACTCTGTTTGTTCTAGTTCTGAGCTTCCATCCTAGCTCCCTGAAAGCCTGCCTGACATCCTTATCCCCTTACCTACCTATGTCGTTAGTGCCAATGTGGACCACAACTTGGGGCTGCTCCCCCTCCCCCTAAGGACCCGGAAAACGCGATCCGAGACATCACGTACCCTTGCACCTGGGAGGCAACATACCAAACGTGAGTCTCTCACGCTCCCACAAAATCTCCTATCTGTGCCCCTGACTATAGAGTCCCCAATTACTAATGCTCTGCTCCTCTCCCCACGTCCCTTCTGAGCAACAGGGACAGACTCTGTGCCAGAGGCCCGTACCCCATGGCTTACCCCTGGTAAGTCGTCCCTCGTCTCCCCCCCCCCCCCCCCCCCCCCCCACAAGTATCCAAAGCGGTATACTTGTTTCTCAGGGGAACGACCGCAGGGGATCCCTGCACTGACTGTTTTTTCCCAGTCCCTCTTACAGTTACTCATCTATCTCCAATCTTTGGTGTAACTAATTCCCTGAAGCTGCTATCTATGACCCCCTCTGCCTCCCAAATGATCCGAAGTTCTTCCAACTCCAGCTCCAGTTCCCTAACTCGGTCTTGGAGGAGCTGGAGATGGCAGCACTTCCTGCAGGTAAAATCAGCAGGGACACTAACGGCATCCCTCACCTCAAACATCCTGCAGGAGGAACATTGCACTCCCTTCCCTGCCATTCCTCTAACTTTCTACCAAGATCTGGCTAACAACTAAATTAAATTTTTTATATAAAAAAACAAAAAAATTATTAATAACAAGAATAAAATATGGTACTTACCTCACACCAAAGGGTTTTATTATTAGGTTAGAGGAGGAGGGCGGGTGGGAGACACTACACGTGTAGTGTCTCGGGTTTCCTCTCCACCAGAATTTATTGGTGAGGGTCTTCCCAGAAGTCCGCGGGTCGACTTCCTGTTCCCACCTTAAACACTAGAATTTTTAAAAAAAATTTAAAGGAGAAACTTACCTCCCAGAAATCACTTCCGCACTGCCCCCGCTGAAATGGACTAGCCTGCTCCGCTCCTGCTGAAATCGACTTGGCCTGCAAGGTAAGTAAGTTGTTAATCTGTACTCACCTCACCACAGACAGCGACCTTTTAAATGGTCCCCTCTGCCTCGCAGCCCCCGCGCTTTTTCAAAATTCCCGCGCTGATTCTAAGGTCCCAGCTCTCACTCCCGAACTCAACAGCTGACCTGCAAGGTAAGCAAGTTAATCTGTACTCACCTCACCACAGACAGCGACCTTTTAAATGGTCCCCTCTGCCTCGCAGCCCCCGCGCTTTTTCAAAATTCCCGCGCTGATTCTAAGGTCCCAGCTCTCACTCCCGAACTCAACAGCCGACCTGCAAGGTAAGCAAGTTCATCTGTGTTGTTTCCTCACGGAGGAGGTTTTTGACCTGAATGGGTCTTGGGTTGTTTCCTTATCGGAACTGGAACCTCGCTGTGATTTTGCCCAGAGTCGCTACTTATCGTCCTTGCACATGTCCCTAACCATCAGTACCCCCTCATCCTGCCTCCATTATTGCGGGATTAAACCTGTTGCAGATCAGGGCCATGGTGGAGATTTCGGATAGGCCGAAGGGCTGACTCATTTGGTACCACATCACTGTTTCTGCGGTGGCCGCCCAGTGGTAGAACTGAAGGTTCGGGAGGGTCAGTCCTCCCACATTTCATTTCCATTGTCGGACCTTCTTTTGGATCCTCTGGTTCTTCCTATACCACCACGCGCGCGCCCACACACACACAGTATGATTGGTTAGACTGTGTTGAAAAAGGCCTTGGGGATGTAGATAGTGAGGGATCTGAAGAGGAACCTGGGCAGTACATTCATTTTGATCATCTGTAATCTCCCTGCCACTGGGAGTGGGCCCCACCCCTGCAGGTACCTTGTGACTTCCTCCACCAGCCTCGGGTTCCATTTCTCCAGACATGGGCTATTTAGATCCCCAGGTAGCGGAATTTGGTCAGTGGGCACCCCCCCCCCCCCCTCTCTGTTTTTCAAACTTTTTCCCCGCAACCTATTTTTACAGAATGGCCAACTCTCGTGACCCACGCAACATTCACAATAGATTCTCCATAGTTACTTTTAGAAACGTCACACTCATTGGTACTTCTGTATTATCAACTGTTAAAATTATAATTTGTGCTGCTGTTTCACCTTGAAGGACAGCTCCACCCTGACACCTTGCTAAAGGGGGTAACTCAAGATTATTTGATTATTTTATATCTTCACACCCATGGTTAGCATTTGGAGAATTGCGAGTAAGCACTGGAAAGATTAACAGGCTCAATATTACACAGTTTTAACATCATATTCACTTGTTCAAAACCTAACCTAACCTAACCTCGGAAAGAAAATTAAACTTAAAAACTTCCACTTCAGAAACAGGAGCCCTAACTGCTGAACTAAAAACACTGTTAGTCAGAATGTCACTGAACAGGGCAACATGGTGGTGCAGTGGTTAGCACTGCTGCCTCACGGCACTGAGGACCCAGGTTCAATCCCAGCCCCGGATCACTGTCCATGGGGAGTTTGTACATTCCCCCTGTACCTGCATGGGTCTCACCCCCACAGCCCAAAAAGATGTGCAGATTAGGTGGATTGGTCACACTAAATTGCCCCTTAATTGGGAAAAAAAAGAATTGGGTATTAACATTTATTTAAAAAGCAAAAGAATGTCACTGGACGCCTGTCAGTACCGATCCCAGATAAATGTGTAACAGACTGAATCCCTGCTTAAAAATAACCAATGCTGGGCACAATGGTTGGTGTGTTGCCTCCCAGGTGCCAGGGTGCGTGATGTCTCGGATCGTGTTTTCGGGATCCTTAAGGGGGAGGGGGAGCAGCCCCAAGTCGTGGTCCACATAGGTACCAACGACATCGGTAGGAAAAGGGATAGGGATGTGAGGCAGGAATTCAGGGAGTTAGGGTGGAAACTTAGACCTAGGACAAACAGAGTTATTATCTCTGGGTTGTTACCCGTGCCACGAGATAGCGAGACGAGGAATAGGGAGAGAGAGGAGTTGAACACGTGGCTACAGGGATGGTGTAGGAGGGAGGGTTTCAGATTTCTGGATAATTGGGGCTCATTCTGGGGTCTGTGGGACCTCTACAAATGGGATGGTCTACACCTGGACCAGAGGGGTACCAATATCCTGGGGGGGAAATTTGCTAATGCTCTTCGGGAGGGTTTAAACTCGTTCAGCAGGGGCTTGGGAACCTGAATTGTAGCTCCAGTATACAGGAGGTTGAGAGTAGTGAGGGCATCAGTCGGGTTTCAAAGTTGCAGGAGTGTACCGGCAGGCAGGAAGGTGGTTTAAAGTGTGTCTTCTTCAATGCCAGGAGCATCCGGAATAAGGTGGGTGAACTTGCAGCATGGGTTGGTACCTGGGACTTCGATGTTGTGGCCATTTCGGAGACATGGATAGAGCAGGGATAGGAATGGTTGTTGCAGGTGCCGGGGTTTAGATATTTCAGTAAGCTCAGGGAAGGTGGTAAAAGAGGGGGAGGGATGGCATTGTTAGTCAAGGACAGTATTACGGTGGCAGAAAGGACGTTTGATGAGGACCCGTCTACTGAGGTAGTATGGCCTGAGGTTAGAAACAGGAAAGGAGAGGCCACCCTGTTAGGGGTTTTCTATAGGCCTCCGAAAAGTTCCAGAGATGTAGAGGAAAGGATTGCAAAGATGATTCTGGATAGGAGCGAAAGCAACAGGGTAGTTGTTATGGGGGACTTTAACTTTTCAAATATTGATTGGAAACGCTATAGTTCGAGTACTTTACATGGGTCCGTTTTTGTCCAATGTGTGCAGGAAGGTTTCCTGACACAGTATGTAGATAGGCCAACAAGATGCGAGGCCATATTGGATTTGGTACTGGGTAATGAACCAGGACAGGTATTAGATTTGGAGTTAGGTGAGCACTTTGGTGATAGTGACCACAATTCCATTGCGTTTACTTTAGTGATGGAAAGGGATAGTTATATACCGCAGGGCAAGAGTTATATTGGATTGGATTTGCTTATTGTCACGTGTACCGAGGTACAGTGAAAAGTATTTTTCTGCGAGCAGCTCAACAGATCATTAAATACATGGGAAGAAAAGGGAAGAAAATAAAATACATAATAGGGCAACACAACATATACAATGTAACTACATAAGCACTGGCATCGGATGAAGCATACAGGGAGTTGTGTTAATGAGGTCAGTCCATAAGAGGGTCATTTAGGAGTCTGGTGACAGTGGGGAAGAAGCTGTTTTTGAGTCTGTTTGTGCGTGTTCTCAGACTTCTGTATCTCCTGCCCGATGGAAGAAGTTGGAAGAGTGAGTAAGCCGGGTGGGAGGGATCTTTGATTATGCTGCCCGCTTTCCCCAGGCAGCGGGAGGTGTAGATGGAGTCAATGGATGGGAGGCAGGTTCGTGTGATGGACTGGGCAGTGTTCACGACTCTCTGAAGTTTCTTGCGGTCCTGGGCCGAGCAGTTGCCATACCAGGCTGTGATGCAGGATGCTTTCTATGGTGCATCTGTAAAAGTTGGTAAGGGTTAATGTGGACATGCCGAATTTCCTTAGTTTCCTGAGGAAGTATAGGCGCTGTTGTGCTTTCTTGGTGGTAGCGTCGACGTGGGTGGACCAGGATAGATTTTTAGAGATGTGCACCCCTCGCAATTTGAAACTGCTAACCATCTCCACCTCGGCCCCGTTGATGGTGACAGGGGTGTGTACAGTACTTTGGTTCCTGAAGCCAATGACCAGCTCTTTAGTTTTCCTGGCATTGAGGGAGAGATTGTTGTCGCTACACCACTCCACTAGGTTCTCTATCTCCCGCCTGTATTCAGACTCATCGTTATTCGAGATCCGGCCCATTATGGTCGTATCGTCAGCAAACTTGTAGATGGAGTTGGGACCAAGTTTTGCCACGCAGTCGTGTGTGTACAGGGAGTAGAGTAGGGGGCTAAGTACGCAGCCTTGCGGGGCCCCGGTGTTGAGGACTATTGTGGAGGAGGTGTTGTTATTCATTCTTACTAATTGTGGTCTGTTGGTCAGAAAATCGAGGATCCAGTTGCAGAGTGGGGAGCCAAGTCCTAGGTTTTGGAGCTTTGATATGAGCTTGGCTGGGATTATGGTGTTGAAGGCGGAGCTGTAGTCAATAAATAGGAGTCTGATGTAGGAGTCCTTGTTTTCGAGATGCTCTAGGGATGAGTGTAGAGCCAGGGAAATGGCGTCTGATGTGGACCGGTTGCAGCGGTGTGCGAATTGCAGTGGATCAAGGCGTTCTGGGAGTATGGAGGTGATGCACTTCATGATCAACCTCTCAAAGCACTTCATTATGACTGAAGTCAGGGCCACTGGACGGTAGTCATTGAGGCACGTTGCCTGGTTCTTCTTTGGTACCGGTATGATGGTGGTCTTCTTGAAGCAGGTGGGGACCTCTGAGTGGAGTAGGGACAGGTTAAAGATGTCCGCAAACACCTCTGCCAGCTGGTCCGCGCAGGCTCTGAGTGCACGACCAGGGATCCCGTCCGGGCCCGTCGCCTTCCGAGGGTTCACTTTCAAGAAGGCCAATCTGACTTTGAAAGCTGTGATGGTGGGTATGGATGAATTATGGGCTGCTGGGGCACTCGCCAGCGGATTGTTGGTTACCTGCTCGAACCGAGCATAGAATGCATTGAGTTCATCGGGGAGGGGTGTGCTGCTGCCAGAGATACTGTTCGGCTTCGCTTTGTAGCCCGTTATGTTGTTTAGTCCTTGCCACAACCGCCGAGAGTCTGTCTGACTCTAGCTTGGTTTGATATTCTCTCTTGGCATCTCGGATGGCTTTGCGGAGGTCGTACCTGGATTTCTTGTATCGGTCAGGATCGTCTGTCTTGAACTCCTCAGATCTGTCCTTCAGTAGGGAGTCAATCTCGCGATTGAGCCATGGTTTCCGGTTGGGGAACGTACGTACTGCTTTCTTTGGCACGCAGTTGTCCACACATTTGCTGATGAAGTCTGTGACGGTGGTGGCATACTCATTTAAGTTGGTCGCTGAGTTCTTAAATATGGACCAGTCCACTGTCTCTAAGCAGTCACATAAGAGCTCTCCTGTCTCCTCGGACCAGCACTGCACAACCTTCTTAGCTGGATTCTCCCGCTTGAGTTTCTGCTTGTATGCCGGGAGAAGGAGCACCGTCTTATGGCCTGATTTCCCAAAGTCCGGTCGGAGGAAGGAACGGTAGGCGCCCTTGAATTTTGAGTAGCAGTGGTCAAGAGTGTTGTCGCCCCTGGTGGGACAGGAGATGTGCTGGTGGAATTTTGGCAGTACACTCTTGAGGTTGGCCTTGTTGAAGTCTCCGGCCACGATGAACAAGGCCTCCGGGTGTTCTGTTTCGTAGTTGTTTATTACTGTGTATAGTTCGGCCAGCGCCTTCCTCACTTCTGCCTGGGGTGGGATGTAGACCGCTGTGATGATAATGGCTGAAGTGAACTCACGTGGAAGATAATATGGGTGGCACTTCACGGTCAGATATTCCAGGTCTGGGAGCAGTAGGTCGCCACATCCAAGCACCAGGAGCAGTTGATGAGGAGGCACACCCCTCCATCCTTCGCTTTGCCTGATGATGCCGTGCGGTCCGCCCGGTGAATTGAGAAGCCTTCGGGTTGTATGGCACAGTCCGGTGAGGCGGGGGGTGAGCCATGTATCTGTGAAACAGAGCACACAGCAGGGGGAAAGGCACACATATCTGGGGGAAAGGCAATTATGATGTGATGAGGCAAGACTTAGGATACATCGGATGGAGAGGAAAACTGCAGGGGGTGGGCACAAAGGAAATGTGGAGCTTGTTCAAGGAACAGGTACTGCTTGATAAGTATGTACCTGTCTGGCAGGGAGGAAGTGGTCGAGCAAGGGAACCGTGGTTTACTAAAGCAGTCGAAACACTTATCAAGAGGAAGAAGGAGGCTTATGTAAAGATGAGACATGAAAGTTCAGTTCGGGCGCTCGAGAGTTACAAGTTAGCTAGGAAGGACCTAAAGAGAGAGCTAAGAAGAGCCAGGAGGGGACATGAGAAGTCTTTGGCAGATAGGATCAAGGATAACCTTAAAGCTTTCTATAGATATGTCAGGAATAAACAAATGACATGGGTAAGAGTAGGGCCAGTCAAGAACAGTAGTGGGAAGTTGTGCTTGGAGTCCGAGGAGATAGGAAATGAAATGAAAGAGGTGCTAAATGAATATTTTTCGTCAGTTTTCACACAGGAAAAAGACAGTGATGTCGAGAAGAATACTGAGATTCAGGCTACTAGACTAGAAGGGCTTGAGGTTCATAAGGAGGAGGTGTTAGCAATTCTGGAAAATGTGAAAATAGATCAGTCCCCTGAGCCGGATGGGATTTATCCTAGGATTCTCTGGGAAGCTAGGGAGGAAATTGCTGAGCCATTGGCTTTGATCTTTAAGTCATCTTTGTCTACAGGAATAGTGCCAGAAGACTGGAGGACAGCAAATGTTGTCCCTTGTTCAAGAAGGGGGATAGAGACAACCCCGGTAACTATAGACCAGTGAGCCTTACTTCTGTTGTGGGCAAAATCTTGGAAAGGTTTATAAGAGATAGGACGTATAATCATCTGGAAAGGAATAATTTGATTAGAGATAGTCAACACGGTTTTGTGAAGGGTAGGTCGTGCCTCACAAACCTTATTGAGTTCTTTGAGAAGGTGACCAAACAGGTGCATGAGGGTAAAGCAGTTGATGTGGTGTATATGGATTTCAGTAAAGCGTTTGATAAGGTTCCCCACGGTAGGCTACTACAGAAAATACGTAGGCATGGGACTCGGGGTCATTTAGCAGTTTGGATCAGATATTGGCTAGCTGGAAGAAGACAAAGGGTGGTGGTTGATGGGAAATGTTCAGACTGGAGTCCAGTTACTAGTGGAGTACCACAAGGATCTGTTTTGGGGCCGCTGCTGTTTGTCATTTTTATAAATGACCTGGAGGAGGGCGTAGAAGGATGGGTGAGTAAATTTGCAGATGACACTAAAGTCGGTGGAGTTGTGGACAGTGCGGCAGGATGTTACAAGTTACAGAGGGACATAGATAAGCTGCAGAGCTGGGCTGAGAGGTGGCAAATGGAGTTTAATGCAGAAAAGTGTGAGGTGATTCATTTTGGAAGGAATAACAGGAAGACAGAGTACTGGGCTCATGGTAAGATTCTTGGCAGTGTGGATGAGCAGAGTGATCTCGGTGTCCATGTACATAGATCCCTGAAAGTTGCCACCCAGGTTAAGAGGGTTGTTAAGAAGGCGTACGGTGTGTTAGCTTTTATTGGTAGAGGGATCGAGTTTTGGAGCCATGAGGTCATGTTGCAGCTGTACAAAACTCTGGTGCGGCCGCATTTGGAGTATTTCTGGTCGCCGCATTATAGGAAGGATGTGGAAGCATTGGAAAGGGTGCAGAGGAGATTTACCAGAATGTTGCCTGGTATGGAGGGAAGATCTTATGAGGAAAGGCTGAGGGGCTTGAGGCTGTTTTCATTAGAGAGAAGAAGGTTAAGAGGTGACTTATTTGAGGCATACAAGATGATCAGAGGATTGGATAGGGTGGACAGTGAGAGCCTTTTTCCTCTGATGGTGATGTCTAGCACGAGGGGACATAGCTTTAAATTGAGGGGAGATAGATATAAGACAGATGTCAGAGGTAAGTTCTTTACTCCGAGAGTAATAGGGGTGTGGAATGCCCTGCCTGCAACAGTAGTGGACTCGCCAACACTAAGGGTATTCAAATGGTCATTGGATAGACATATGGACGATAAGGGAATAGTGTAGATGGGCTTTAGAGTGGTTTCACAGGTCGGCGCAGCATCGAGGGCCGAAGGGCCTGTAATGCGCTGGAATGTTCTATGTTCTACGACTCAGTTGACCAATATGCAAAACGTGCAGACACATTCCATTCATCTGCAACATTTTACCAGTTCCTGTATACAGGAGACTGGTTTAATCGTCAGCAAACAACTGAAGTCCAGGTAAAGCTAGAAGCAAAGGTCCTTGCTGCATAGGAACCAATTCAGCTGATGGAGTCCAGGGAGCCATATGACAGAGACGGGTGCTTGGGAACGAGTACCTGGGAAGAGGGGGCGGATAGAGCGCCTGGGAAAAGGAGGTGGTTAGAGCACCTGGGAAGAGGGGGGGGATAGAGTATCTGGGAAGAGGGGGTGGATGGAGTACCTGGGAAGAGGGGGGGATAGAGTACCTGGGAAGAGGGGCTGGATAGAGTACCTGGGAAGAGGGGGGGGGATAGAGTACCTGGGAAGAGGGAATGGATAGAGTACCTGGGAAGAGGGGATGGATAGAGTACCTGGGAAGAGGGGGTAGATAGAGTACCTGGGAAGAGGGGGCGGATAAAGTATCTGGGAAGAGAGGGTGGATAGAGTACCTGGGAAGAGGGGATGGATAGAGTACCTGGGAAGAGGGGGGGGGTAGAGTACCTGGGAAGAGGGGATGGATAGAGTACCTGGGAAGAGGGGATGGATAGAGTATCTGGGAAGAGGGGATGGATAGAGTACCTGGGAAGATACGTGGGCAGCACGGTAGCATTGTGGATAGCACAATTGCTTCACAGCTCCAGGGTCCCAGGTTCGATTCCGGCTTGGGTCAATGTCTGTGCGGAGTCTGCACATCCTCCCCGTGTGTGCGTGGGTTTCCTCCGGGTGCTCCGGTTTCCTCCCACAGTCCAAAGATGTGCAGGTTAGGTGGATTGGCCATGATAAATTGCCCTTAGTGTCCAAAATTGCCCTTAGTGTTGGGTGGGGTTACTGGGTTATGGGGATCGGGTGGAGGTGTTGACCTTGGGTGGGGTGCTCTTTCCAAGAGCCGGTGCAGACTCGATGGGCCGAATGGCCTCCTTCTGCACTGTAAATTCTATGAAGAGGGGGGTGATAGAGCACCTGGGAAGAGGGGGTGGATAGAGTACCTGGGAAGAGGGGGGGGATAGGGTATCTGGGAAGAGGGGGCGGATAGAGTATCTGGGAAGAGGGGGGGATAGAGTATCTGGGAAGAGGGGGCGGATAGAGTATCTGGGAAGAGGGGGCGGATAGAGTATCTGGGAAGAGGGGGCGGATAGAGTATCTGGGAAGAGGGGGCGGATAGAGTATCTGGGAAGAGGGGGCGGATAGAGTATCTGGGAAGAGGGGGCAGATAGAGTATCTGGGAAGAGGGGGGGATAGAGTACCTGGGAAGAGGGGGTAGATAGAGTACCTGGGAAGAGGGGGGGATAGAGTATCTGGGAAGAGGGGGGGGGATAGAGTACCTGGGAAGAGGGGGGGATAGAGCACCTGGGAAAAGGGAGCGGATAGATTATCTGGGAAGAGGGGCGCGATAGAGCACCTGGGAAGAGGGGGGGGATCGAGGCAGCGGAGGAGGAAATGCAAAAAAAGACACGTTCTTGATGGACAAGAGTCCCAGTGTGGAGAGAGAATTCGGAAGTGGAATGAGTGGACATAGGGGCTTGTAGGGGTGCAGAAGGCTGGGCGTCCGGATTAACTGAGACAATGATAAAGGACGTACGGGGTATGTTAATGACACACTGAACTCAAGAAATAATACAGAACCCGACGCTGATCACAGTAACAGGAAATGCCACCCGAAGAGAATTGTGCAGGTCACTGGTTGCAAACTGCCCCAACTACATTGTGGCCCAGCGAGGCAAGGAATCCATGGCACCGGCGTCTACATCAGCCCCATGTGGTCATACACTGTACTGCAGTGAGAATTTACCCAGAGAGATAGCTGAAAAAATGGTCAGGCGAACTTTGGGGATCATTTTTGGTGACCTTTTGGCGACCCATTCTACACCATCCCAAGACCCATCTGCAGGTCAAGAACCTCACTCACTGGCCTAACGGGTGTGACTACCTCCTGAAATACTGTGACCAGGTACCTCTCCCCCGCCCTGATGTGTCCTAAGCTCAGAATCCAGCTCATCACACTTGCATTTATTAGCTGAGGCATAGAGCTTTCAGAATGAATAGAGCAGGGAGGTTATGCTGGAACTGTATAAAATGTCAGGCCACAGCTGTATGCAGTTCTGGAATCCACGTTACAGGAGAGATGTGATAGCAGTGGAAAGGGTGCGGAGGAGATTTACCAGGATGTTGTCTGGCCTGAAGAGCGTTAGGAAGAGAGATCCAATAGACTGGGGTTGTTTCCCTTGGAGCAGAGGAGACGGAGGGGGGACATGATTGGGATGTATAAACTTATGAGGAGCAGAGATGGAGTCTGCACGTTCTCCCCGTGTGTGCGTGGGTTTCCTCCGGGTGCTCCGGTTTCCTCCCACAGTCCAAAGATGTGCAGGTTAGGTGGATTGGCCATGCTAAATTGCCCATAGTGTCCAAAATTGCCCTTGGTGTTGGGTGGGGTTACTGGGTTATGGGGATAGGGTGGAGGTGTGGGGTGCTCTTTCCAAGAGCTGGTGCAGACTCGATGGGCCGAATGGCCTCCTGCACTGTAAATTCCATGATTCGATGAGTAGGCAGAAACAAACGTTTCCCCTTGATGCAGGGGTTAATGACCTGGGGGCATAAATCAAGGTAAGAGACAGGAGGTTTAGAGAGGATATGAGGAAAAACGATGGACGTGGGAGTTTGGAATTCGCTGCCTGAAAGGGGCAGAGACCCTCAGAACATTTAAGAAGTATTTAGATGTGCACTTGCGATGCTAGGGCAGACACGGCTTTGGGCCAAGTGCTGGGAAATGGCATCAGAATGGTTAGGTGGCTGCTTTTGAACGGCGTAAACGGGATGGGCAAATGGCTTTTTCTATGCTATGGGGCTTTGACAAAGGGTCATCTGGACTCGAAACGTTTGCTCTTTTCTCTCCCTACAGATCCTGCTAGACCTGCTGAGATTTTCCTGCATTTTCTCTTGGGCCTTTTCTATGCTGTACGATTCTATTTTTTTTTTCTAGTTTTCCAAATAAGGGGTAATTTGGCGTGACCGGTCCACCTACTCTGCACATCTTTGGATTGTGGGAGTGAGACCCACGCAGACGCAGGGGGAATGTGCAAACTCCACACGGACAGTGACCCGGGGCCGGGATCGAACCCAGGTCCTCGGTGCTGTGAGGCAGCGGTGCTAACCACTGCGCCACCATGCCGCCTTGCTGTATGATTCTATGACTCTCAGTCATCTGTTCTGGGCACCTGAGGCATAACTGCATTGGTGGATGATGTACAACTTTCTCAGCTGGGAATGCGAACAAGAAACAAAAACCCATAATGACACTAAAAAATGTAAGTTGCAATAAGAAAACCTTCCAAATGGATACAGACTGGTTCGGTGAGTGGGCAAAAATGTAGCAGATGGACTTCCGATGACGGTGGGCGGGAGGCAGCAGCACGTTGGAGGGCTCCCGTTCGGGAACGGCATTGTCGGGGGTTAACGCCCGGTCCTCGGGACAGCGAAGGCAGTAAAAGTCGGGAGACAACACAGAGGAGGGGAATGTCGAAGACCAGCAAAAAAAAGCAGCTGAAAGTCCGTCGGGGAGTGGAAAGGTCACCGCGGGGTCAGTAAAGAAAATGGAGGCTGGAGCACCAGGGGAGGCCGCATTGCTTACGGCTGAAGAAATAACTAAGGTGATGGCTGCGGAATTCGAAAAGCAGTTTGCAAAATGCATGGAGGCGGTGAGGAAGGAGATGAGGGAGGTTTTGAGTGCGCTGGTGGAGGAGGCGATTTCCCCGGTGATGACGGCGGTGGCGAGCGCAGTGGCGGAGGTGCGAGAGCAAGGGGAGGCGCTGAAGGAAGTGGAGGAGACGGTATTGCAGCACGGTGATCAACTTGCCTCGATGGGGAAGGAGATGCGGAAGGTGATGGACATTAACAAGGATCTGCGAGGAAAAATGGAAGACCTGGAAAACAGATCCAGGCGACAGAATTTGAGGATTGTGGGGCTGCCCGAAGGAGTTGAAGGACCGAAGCTGACTGAGTATTTTGCCGCGATGTTGGCGAAACTATTGGGGGAGGGGGAGGATCCCTCCCGATATGAACTGGATCGGGCTCATCGGTCGTGGAGGCCTGTACCAAAGGCAAGTGAGCCGCCAAGGGCAGTGACTCTGTGCTTCCGTAGGTACGGTGTGACGGAGAAGGTCCTGAGCTGGGCCAAGCAGAAGCGGGTGGTGCAGTGGGCTGGAGCTGGTATACGTGTATACCAGGACTTTACGGTGGAGCTGGCGAGGAGGCGGGCTGCCTTCAACCGGGTGAAGAGGGCACTGTACATTAGCAAGGTGCAGTGCGGCATTGTATATCCAGCGAAGCTGAGGGTGACTTATAAGCTCGGGGACTTTTATTTTGGAACGGCGGAAGCAGCGGAGGAGTTTGCAAAGGCAGAAGGACTGTGGCAGAACTGACAAATTGAGGAATGGCCATGTGCCGATGTAACCTCATGACTGTATTTTCTTCTTTTTTGTTTCATGCGTGCGAGTGTAAGGGCTAAAGGAGCCAATGTTGTATATATTTGGACAAGGGAAGGGACGGGACTTTCGCTCGAAAGGAGGGCTCTTTGGGGTGTAGGTGGATATGCGGGGTTTGTGTGCTAAAAGGGGATCTTTGGGCTTTCCTAGGGCCGGGCAAGTGGGAAAGGGACCCGGGGCGGGGGGGGGGGGGGGGGGGTTACAACTCTTGGGTATCATGTACGGTACTCTTTCAGAGGTTGGATGGCGTTGAGTGGGGGGGGGCGGGGGGGGGGGGGGGGGGGGCGGGGGGCGGGGGTGGACTCTATAGATGAATGGTGACCATGGGCGGTCCCGGACTCCTTTTTCTTTTTCTCCTGTGCTTTTTGTTTCCACCGTGGGAGGGTTTGTTTTATTGGATGCATATATTGACAGGTGGGGTGGTGGGAGGATGGGATCGTTGGTATTGTTAAGGGGATTGATTTTGTATTTGTTACTGTTTACTGTTTGTGGGTGGGGTGTAAATGTTTGAAGGAAAATGTGAAAATGTAGAATAAATAAAAAAAATGTTTTTAAATGTAGCAGATGGAGTTTAACGTTGATAAGTGTGAGGTCATCCATTTTGGTCACAAAAATGGAAAGGTAACTTATTATCTAAATGGGGAGAGACTTTGGGGTGCTCCGGTGCAGAGGGATCTGGGTGTACTTGTGCATGAGTCACAGAAAACTAACATTGCAGGTACAGCGGGTAATAAAGAAAGTGAATGGAATGTTGACATTTATACAGAGAGACAAGCCCTCCGTATACACAGGATCTGCTTGACGAGGAGGAACGTAACAGACATCTACAGATGCTGAAAGATGCCCTCGTAAGAACGGGATATGGCGCTCGACTCATCGATCGACAGTTCCAACGCGCCACAGCAAAAATCCGCACCAACCTCCTCCTAAGACACGATTGACAGAGTACACTTTGTCGTCCAGTACTTCTCTGGAGTGGAGAAACTAGGACATCATCTTTGCAGCATTCAACACGTCATCGATGAAGACGGACATCTTGCCAAGGCCACATCCCCACTCCTTTCCTTCAAACAACTGCGCAACCTCAAACAGACCATTGTTTGCAGCAAACTACCCAGCCTTCAGGAGAACAGCGACCACGACACCACGTAACCCTGCCATGGCAACCTCTGCAAGACGTGCCAGATCATCGACACGGGTACCACCATTACATGTCAGAACACCACCCACCAGGCACGCGGTACATACTCGTGCTACTCGGTCATACGCTGCAAGGAAGGATGTCCCGAGGCGTGGTACATCGGCGAGATCATGCAGACACTGCGACAACGGATGAAGGACATCGCGCGATAATTACCAGGCAGGAATGTTCCCTTCCAGTGTACACTTCAGCAGTCAAAGGCATTCGGCCTCTGATCTTCGGGTAAGCGTTCTCCAAGGTGGCCTTCAGGATGCATGACCATGCAAAATTGCCAAGCAGAAACTTATAGCCAAGTTTTGCATGCATGATTACGGCCTCAACTGGGATCTTGGATCGCTACATTTAACCCCCCACCTGCCTTGAGACAATTCACACCTCTTTAAACTGTGATGATCCCTCTCTCCAGCCGCACCGTCTGGACCTGTAAAGACTTAATTACCTGCAAAGACTCTTATTCAAAGTATCACCTTGCATCATTGGCTTTGTCTATATATGCTGTGTTTGTGTAACCTGCCTCTTCATTCGCCTGATGAAGGGGCTATGCTCTGAAAGCTCGTGATTCCAAACAAACCTGGTGTTGTAAGACTTCTTACTGTGCCCAACCCAGTCCAACGCCGGCACCTCCATATTATCCCTTTAGCTATAAAGTGACGGAGTATGCAGGTAAGGAAGTGTTGTTGCAGCTATAGAAGGCATTGGTGAGGACGCACATGGAGTATTGTGCACAGTTTTGGTCCCCTTATTTGAGGAAAGATGTAGTGGCGTTGGAGGCAGTTCACAGGAGGTTCACTCGATTGATTCCAGAGATGAGGGGTTTGTCATTTGAAGCGAGATTTAGCAGTTTAGGCCGATACTCTCTAGAGTTTAGAAGAATGAGGGGAGATCAAATTGAGGTATACAAGATGGTAAAAGGTGTGGATACAGTGGACGTGTAGCTGATGCTTCCTCTTGTGGGGCATTCCAGAACGAGAGGTCATCGTCTCAGGAAAGAGGTAGCAATTTTTTTTAAAAATAATTTTTATTGAAGTTTTCACAAAATATCAACAACAAAATGAAAAAGGAGCCCAATAGAATTAAATACAAAACAAAATAAAACAACCCCCGCGCCCCCCCCTCCCCCATACATAAATAAATTAACACCCCGAATTAACATATAACAAATATATACACCCCCTCCGATCCCCCAGTGTAGACAAACAAAAATACAATAGGCCCCCCCCCCGGGTTGCTGCTGCTGCTGACCATTGTCTACCGTTCTGCCAGGAAGTCCAAGAACAGTTGCCACTGCCTGAAAAATCCTTGCACCGATCCCCTTCAGGCAAATTTCACCCTCTCCAATTTAATAAACCCCGTCATGATCCAGGATTCCATGCTTGGGGGGCCTCACATCCTTCCACTGAAGAAGAATCCTTCGCCGGGCTACCAGGGATGCAAAGGCCAGAATACCAGCCTCTTTCGCCTCCTGCAGTCCCGGCTCACCTGCAACCCCAAATATTGCGAGCCCCCAGCCCGGTTTGACCCTGGATCCTACCACCCGTCCTTGCTAAGCCCTTCCAAAACTCCTCCAGCGCCGGGCATGCCCAGAACATACGGGTGTGGTTTGCTGGGCTCCCTGAACACCGTACACACCTGTCCTCACCCCAAAAAAAACCAGCTCATCCTTGTTCCGGTCATGTGTGCCCTGTGCAGCACCTTAAACTGTATGAGGCTGAACCTCGCGCACGAAGAGGACGAGTTCACCCTCCCATGGGCATCTGCCCACGTCCCTTCTCGATCTCTTCCCCAACTCCTCCTCCCACTTACCTTTCAACTCCACCACCGAGGCCTCCTCCTCCTCCTGCATCACCTGGTAAGTTGCCGAGATCTTCCCCACTCCCACCCAACCCCCCCGAGAGCACCCTGGCCTGTACCGTGCGTGGCAGTAGCAGCGGGAATTCCACCACTTGCCGCCTGGCAAACGCCCTTACCTGTAGATACCTAAAGGTGTTCCCCGGGGGGGCGCCCATACTTCTCCTCCAGCTCACCCAGGCTCGCAAACTTCCCATCCACAAACAGGTCCCCCAACCTTCTTATCCCTGCCCTGTACCACCCCGAAAACCCTTCTATTCTCCCTGGGACAAACCGGTGGTTCCCCTGTATTGGGATCCACACTAAGGCCCCCACTTCCCCCCCTGTGCCGCCTCCACTGCCCCCAGATTTTGAGGGTAGCTGCCTCCACCGGGCTCGTGGTATACCTCATTGGATGGAGCGGCAGCGGCGCCGTTGCCAGCGACTCCAGACTCGTACCCTCACAAGATGCCGTCTCCAGCCTCTTCCATGCAGCCCCCTCCCCCTCCATCACCCACTTGCGCACCATCGCCACATTGGTGGCCCAGTAGTACCCACAGAGGTTGGGCAGTGCCAGCCCCACCCCCACATCCCTACTCCGCTCCAGGAACACCCTTCTCACCCTCGGAGTCCCTCGCGCCCACACAAACCCCGTTATGCTCCTGTTGACCCGCCTAAAGAAGGCCTTCGGGATAAGAATGGGGAGGCACTGGAACAGGAACAAAAACCTTGCGAACACCGTCATCTATTTTTTAAAAAATAATTTTTATTAAAGGTTTTCATAAAATATCAATAACGGACTTCCGGGTGCGGCGATGACCAGCTAAGTCGCACGTTTCAGCAGCTCCCGTTGGAACGGACTTTTGGGCTCTTAATAGGAGCCCCAACGGCAATTTAAACGGCCAAAAACACAGTGCGGTAAACCAGAAGGGAATCCCCCCGGACACGCATGGATAAGGGAGAGGATAGCGGCTGGAGCAGCGGCAAGGAAGGGAAGCTCAAAGCAAGATGGCGTCGGAAGGTGGCCATTTGTTATGGGGCCCGGACCAACAAGAGTTCCTGCGGCGCTGTGTGGAAGAGCTGAAAAAGGAGTTGCAGAAGGAGCTGTTGGCACCGATATTACAGGCGATTGAAGGGCTAAAGGAGGAGCAGAGGACCCAAGAGCTGGAGCTTCGGGTCGTGAAGGCAAAGGCTGCTGAAAATGAAGACTAAATACAGGGCCTGGTGGTGAAGACAGAGACGCACGAGGCACAGCACAAAAGGTGTGTGGAAAGGTTGGAAGTACTGGAGAATAATTTGAGGAGGAAGAATCTAAGAGTTCTGGGTCTTCCCGAAGGCGCAGAAGGGGCGGACGTCGGGACATATGTGAGCACGATGCTTCACTCGCTAATGGGATCGGAGGCCCCGACGGGCCCTTTGGAGGTGGAGGGAGCTTATCGAGTTCTGGCGCGAAGACGGAAGGCTGGAGAAATACCTCGAGCTATAGTGGTGAGGTTTCTCCGCTACAATGACAGAGAGACGGTCCTCAGATGGGCGAAGAAAACTCGGAGCTGTAGGTGGGAGAACGCGGCGATCCGCGTATACCAGGATTGGAGTGCGGAGGAGGGCAAGTTTTAATCGGGCTAAGGCGGTGCTTCACAAAAAGAAGATCCAGTTTGGAATGTTGCAACCGGCGAGATTGTGGGTCACACACCAAGGGAAGCACCACTACTTTGAGACGGCAGAAGAGGCGTGGACATTCATTGTGGACGAGAAGCTGGAATAGTCTGGCGAGAGAAAGAACCTTTGGGACAAAGTGGTGGGGTGATTATGTGGGGCGAGAAAAACGGGGGGGGGGCTGATTTTTTAATTTTGTTAATTTTGCGATCCTGTAACTTTTCTCTCTTCCCCATGTTGGGGGGGGGGGGGGGGAAAGTATGAGGATCTGTGGGCGCCGGCCATTAGGGGCAGGGCCGAGTGGGAAACGCGGGCTTTGTTCCCGCGCTATGGTAATTATGGCGGGAACAGGGACGCAGGAAGGAGGGGGCCGAGGACAAGGGGGGAAGCCGAGGTCAGCCAGAGTTTGCTGACTTCTGGGAGCAACATGGGGGGTGCAACTACGCTCGAGGGGGATCTAGCGGAGGGGGGGGGTTAACTGGGTTGCTGCTGCTAAGGAGAAGGGGGAGCTGTTATGGGATGGGGTGGTCGAGGCGGGAGGGCGCCGTCGGGATATACGGGTACGTGGGAACCGAGTGAGGAGCTGGGTTAAAAAAGGGGATGGCTAGTCGACAAGGGGGGGGGGGGTAAAGAGCCCCCCAACCCGGCTGATCACGTGGAACGTGAGAGGGCTGAACGGGCCGATTAAAAGGGCACGGGTACTCGCACACCTAAAGAAATTAAAGGCAGATGTGGTTATGTTGCAGGAGACGCATCTGAAACTGATAGACCAGGTCAGACTACGTAAAGGATGGGTGGGGCAGGTGTTTCATTCTGGTTTAGATGCGAAGAACAGGGGGGTGGCTATCTTAGTGGGGAAACGGGTACTGTTTGAGGCAAAGACCATAGTGGTGGATAGTGGGGGTAGATATGTGATGGTGAGTGGCAGATTGCAAGGGGAGGCGGTGGTTCTGGTGAACGTATACGCCCCGAACTGGGATGATGCAAATTTTATGAGGCGTATGTTGGGACGTATCCCGGACCTGGAGGCGGGAAAGTTGGTAATGGGGGGAGACTTCAATACGGTGCTTGATCCAGGGCTGGACCGGTCGAGGTCCAGGACCGGGAGGAGGCCGGCAGCGGCCAGGGTGCTCAAGGACTTCATGGAGCAGATGGGAGGAGTAGACCCCTGGAGATTTAGTAGGCCTAGGAGTAAGGAGTTCTCATTTTTCTCCCATGTTCACAAAGTATACTCACGGATAGACTTCTTTGTCTTGGGAAGGGCACTGATTCCGAAGGTGACAGGGACGGAATATACGGCCATAGCCATTTCGGACCACGCTCCACATTGGGTAGACCTGGAGGCAGGAGAGGAAAAAGAACAGCACCCACTCTGGAGAATGGATATGGGCTTATTGGCGGATGAGGGGGTATGTTTAAGGGTGAGGGGGTGCATCGAAAGGTACTTGGAGCTTAATGACAATGGAGAGGTTCAGGTGGGAGTGGTCTGGGAGGCGTTGAAGGCGGTGGTTAGAGGGGAACTGATATCCATAAGGGCACATAAAGGGAAGCAAGAGGGTAAAGAAAGGGAGCGATTGCTGAAAGAACTTTTGAGGGTGGACAGGCAATATGCGGAGGCACCGGAGGAGGGACTGTACAGGGAAAGACAAAAGCTACATGTGGAATTTGACCTGCTGACCACTGGTAAGGCAGAGGCACAGTGGAGGAGGGCACAGGGTGTACAGTATGAGTATGGAGAGAAGGCGAGTCGGCTACTGGCCCACCAATTGAGGAAGAGGGGAGCAGCGAGGGAGATAGGTGGGGTGAGAGATGAGGAGGGAGAGATGGAACGGGGAACGGAGAGAGTGAACGGGGTGTTCAAGGCATTTTATGAGAGGTTATATAAGGCTCAGCCCCCGGAAGGGAAGGAGGGAATGATGTGTATCTTGGATCAGCTGGAATTCCCTAAGGTGGAGGAGCAGGAGAGGGCGGGACTGGGAGCACAGAGTGAGGTGGAGGAGGTGGTAAAAGGGATTGGGAGCATGCAGGCGGGGAAGGCCCCGGGACCGGACGGATTCCCGGTGGAATTTTATAGGAAGTATATGGACCTACTGGCCCCGCTTTTGACGAGAACCTTTAATGAGGCCAGGGAAAGGGGGCAGCTGCCCCCGGCTATGTCGGAGGCAACGATATTGCTACTTTTGAAGAAGGAAAAAGACCCGCTGCAGTGTGGGTCCTACAGGCCCATTTCCCTTTTAAATGTAGATGCTAAGCTCCTGGCCAAGGTGATGGCGACGAGGATAGAGGACTGTGTCCCGGGGGTGGTCCACGAGGATCAAACTGGGTTTGTTAAGGGGAGACAGCTGAACACGAACATACGGAGGTTGCTAGGGGTAATGATGATGCCCCCACCAGAGGGGGAGGCGGAGATAGTGGTGGCGATGGACGCCGAGAAAGCATTCGACAGAGTGGAATGGGATTATCTGTGGGAGGTGCTGAGGAGATTTGGTTTTGGAGAAGGGTTTATCGGATGGGTACAGCTGCTGTATAGGGCCCCGGTGGCGAGCGTGGTCACGAACAGAGGTCTGACTACTTCCGTCTTCATAGAGGGACGAGGCAGGGGTGTCCCCTGTCTCCGTTACTGTTTGCATTGGCGATTGAGCCCCTGGCCATAGCACTGAGGGGCTCCAGGAAGTGGAGGGGAGTACTCAGGGGAGGAGAAGAACACCGGGTATCTTTGTATGCAGATGATTTATTGCTGTATGTTGCGGACCCAGTGGAGGGGATGCCTGAGATAATGCAGACACTCAGGGAGTTTGGGGAATTTTCGGGGTACAAATTGAATATGGGGAAGAGTGAGTTGTTTGTGGTGCATCCGGGGGAGCAGAGCAGGGGAATAGATGACTTACCGCTGAGGAAGGCAACAAGAGATTTCCGGTACTTAGGGATTCAGATAGCCAGGAGTTGGGGAACCTTACATAGGCTTAATTTAACAAGATTGGTGGAACAGATGGAGGAGGATTTTAAGAGATGGGACATGGTGCCCCTGTCACTGGTGGGTAGGGTGCAGGCGGTCAAAATGGTAGTCCTCCCGAGATTCCTTTTTGTGTTTCAGTGCCTTCCGGTGATGGTCACGAAGGCTTTTTTCAAGAGAATTGAGAAAAGTGTCATGAGTTTTGTGTGGGCCGGGAAGACCCCGAGAGTGAGGAGGGGGTTCTTGCAGCGTAGCAGGGATAGGGGGGGGCTGGCACTACCGAGCCTAAGTGAATACTACTGGGCCGCCAATATCTCAATGGTGTGTAAGTGGATGGGAGAAGGGGAGGGAGCGGCGTGGAAGAGATTGGAGATGGCGTCCTGCAAAGGAACCAGCCTACAAGCAATGGTGACGGCGCCGTTGCCGTTCTCCCCGAAGAAATACACCACAAGTCCAGTGGTGGTGGCAACACTAAAAATTTGGGGGCAGTGGAGACGACATAGGGGAAGGACGGGAGCCTCGGTGCGGTGTGGGAGATGCTCGAGAAGCCCAGCAAACCACACCCACATGTTTTGGTCATGCCCGGCACTGCAGGGGTTCTGGGCGGGGGTGGCAAAGGTGCTTTCGAAGGTGGTGGGGGTCCGGGTCGAGCAAGGCTAGGGTTTGGCTATATTCGGGGTTGCAGGAGGCGAGAGAGGCTGATGTTTTGGCCTTTGCGTCCCTAGTAGCCCGGCGAAGGATATTGCTTATGTGGAAGGAAGCCAAATCCCCGGGCGTGGAGACCTGGATAAATGACATGGCAGGGTTTATAAAACTAGAACGGATAAAGTTTGCACTAAGGGGTTCGGCTCAAGGGTTCACCAGGAAGTGGCAACCGTTCATTGACTACCTCGCATGGCCCGGGCGGGTCCTCAGGGGTGTTTTTGTATAGATATGTGTATTAGGTTATGTATGTTGGATTGTTTGATTTTATTATTTGGGAGAGTTATTTTTGTTATGGCAGTTGCCATTTAGGTTATATATTATTTATTTATTTATTAAAACGGCCACTGTTATTTATATTGTTTTATTGTTGTAAAAAGGAAAACCTTTGTATTGTTTTGTTTGGCCAAAAAATTTGAATAAAATATATATGTTTTAAAAATAAAAATAAAATATCAATAACAAAATGAGGAGAAAAAAAGGAACCAACAGGGTGAAGCACAAAACACAGTCTAGAAAAGCAACCCTCCATACCCCCCTCCCCCCTGTACATAAATAATAATAAATTAACATTAGCACCCCGGCTTAACATAACAGGTATATACCCCCCTCAGTGAATAACAAAAACTGTGATAAAGTAACCCCCTGCTGCTGCTGCCATTGACCAATGTCTATCGTTCTGCCAGAAAGTGTAAGAACGGTTGCCACTGCCTGAAGAACCCTTGTACCGACCTTCTCAAGGTGAATTTCACCCTCTCCAATTTAATGAACCCTGCCATATCGCTGATCCAGGATTCCACGCTTGGGGGCCTCACGTCCTTCCACTGAAGAAGAATCCTTCGCCGGGCTACCAGGGACGCAAAGGCCAGAATTCCGGCCTCTTTCGCCTCCTGCACTCCCGGCTCCTCTGCCACCCCAAATATTGCGAGCCCCCAGCCCGGTTTCACCCTGGATCCTACCACCCTCGACACCGTCCTCGCTACGCCCTTCCAAAATTCCTCCAGCGCTGGGCATGCCCAGAACATATGGGTGTGTTTTGCTGGGCTCCCTGAGCACCTAACACACCTGTCCTCACCCCCAAAGAACCGGCTCATCCTTGTCCCGGTCATGTGTGCCCTGTGCAGCACCTTAAACTGTATGAGGCTGAGCCTCGCGCACGATGAGGAAGAGTACACCCTCCCCAGGGCATCTGCCCACGTCCCTTCCTCAATTTCCTCTCCCAACTCCTCCTCCCACTTGCCTTTTACCTCCACCACCGAGGCCTCCTCCTCCTTCTGCATCACCTGGTAAGTTTCCGAGATCTTCCCCCCCAACCACCCCCCACCCCCCCCGAGAGCATCCTGTCCTGTACTGTGTGTGGCAGTAGCCGCGGGAATTCCACCACCTGCCGCCTGGCAAACGCCCTTACCTGTAAGTACCTGAAGGTGTTCCCCGGGAGGAGCCCGTACTTCTCCTCCAGCTCACCCAAGCTCGCGAACTTCCCATCCACAAACAGGTCCCCCAACTTTCGTATTCCTGCCCTGTGCCACCCCGAAAACCCTCCACCCGTTCTCCCTGGGGCAAACCGGTGGTTCCCCCGTATTGGGGTCCACGTCGAGGCCCCAACTTCCCCCCCCCCCCCCCCCCCCCTATGCCGCCTCCACTGCCCCCAAATTTTGAGGGCAGCCGCCACCACCGGGCTCGTGGTATACCTCCTTGGAGGGAGCAACAGCGGCGCCATTGCCAGCGCCCCCAGACTCGTACCCACACAGGACACCATCTCCAGCCTCTTCCATGCAGCCCCCTCCTGGTCCCCTGGGTGAACCACGTACGAACAACTTGCTCTTCCCCATGTTGAGCTTGTACCCTGAGAAATCCCCGAACTCCCTGAGGATCCTCATTACCTCCGGCATTCCCCCCCACCGGGTCCACCACATATAGCAGCAAGTCGTCCGCATAGAGCGACACCCTATGCTCCTCCCATCCCGCACCAACCCCCTCCAGTTCCTCGACTCCCTCAGTGCCATAGCCAGGGGTTCAATCGCCAGTGTGAAGAGCAGGAGGGACAGGGGACACCCCTGCCTCGTCCCTCGATGCAACCATAAGTACTCCGACCTCCTCTTGTTCGTGGCCACACTCGCCATCGGGACCTCGTACAACAGCCTAACCCACCTGACGAACCCCTCCCCAAACCCGAACCTCTTCAGCACCTCCCACAAGTACCCCCACTCTACCCTATCGAAGGCCTTCGCAACGTCCATCGCCACCACTATCTCCCCCTCCCACGCCGGCATCATAATAATTTTCAGGAGTCTCCGCATATTCGCGTTCAACTGCCTCCCCTTCACGAACCCCGTCTGGTCTTTGTGGATCACCAGTGCCCGGGACATCGTCGGGGGCAAAGCCCCCCCCGCCCTGGCCTCATTGAAGGTCCTAACCAGCAACGGGCCCAACAGGTCCACATATTTTTTGTAGAATTCGACCGGGAAACTGTCTGGCCCCGGTGCCTTCCCCACCTGCATGCTCCCTATTCCTTTGGTCAGCTCCTCCAGCCCAAGCGGGGCCCCCAATCCCACCACCAGTCCCCCCTCCACCTTCGGGAACCTCAATTGGTCCAGAAAGCGGCCCATCCCTCCCTCCTCCAGTGCGGGCTCGGACCAAGACAATTCCTCATAAAAGTCCCTGAAGACCCCATTGATGCTAACCCCACTCCGCACCACACTCCCTCCCCTATCCTTAACTCTCCCGATCTCCCTAGCTGCATCCCGCTTTCGAAGCTGATGCGCCAGCATCCGACTTGCCTTTTCCCCATATTCATAAATCGCCCCCTGGGCCTTCCTCCACTGCGCCTCCCTGGTGGTCAACAGGTCGAATTCGGCCTGGAGGCTACGTCTCTCCCTCAACAGTCCTTCCTCAGGCTCTTCCACATACCTCCTGTCTACCCTCACCATCTCCCCCACCAGCCTCTCCCTCTCCCTCTGCTCTCTCCTCTCCTTGTGGGCCCTAATGGAGATCAGCTCTCCTCTAACCACCGCCTTCAGCGCCTCTCAGACCATCCCCACTCGGACCTCCCCATTATCGTTGGCCTCCAGGTATCTCTCTATGCTTCCTCGGACTCGCTCACTCACCTCCTCGTCCACTAACAGCCCCACCTCCAAGCGCCACAACGGGCGCTGGTCCCTCTCCTCCCCCAGCTCTAGGTCTACCCAATGGGGGCGTGATCTGAAATGGCTATCGCCGAGTACTCGGTATCCTCTACTCTCTCTATCAGCGCCCTGCTCATAATAAAAAAGTCGATCCGGGGAGGTAGCAAATTTAAAACAGCGATGAGGAGAAACTGCTTCTCCCAAAGGGCTGTGAATCTGTGGAATTCGCTACCGCAGAGTGCAGTGCATGCTGCGACAGAGTACATTTAAGATTGAGTCAGATTTGTAATTAGTAATGTGTGGAAGGGTTATGGAGAATTAGCAGGACGGTGGAGTTGAGACCATGAGGTCAGCCATGACCATATTGAAAGCTGGAGCAGGTTCGAGAGATTAAATTGTCTGCTCCTGCTTCTAGTTATTATATTATGTTCTAAGAAAGAAGTATTCTGTCTAATTCCAGCTCTTGGTCTGTAGCTCTGTAGGTAATAGCACCCCAGCACAAATCTGTTCTTGATCAATCCGGGGATTCCTCGATCAATCCGGGGATTCCTCGATCAATCCGGGGATTCCTCGATCAATCCGGGGATTCCTTGATAAAAAGGGGATCAGGGGTTTCGGGGAGACAGCAGGAGAATGGGGATTAGAAACTTATCAGCCATGATTGAATGGCGGAATAGACTCGAAGGGCGGAATTGCCTAATTCTGCTCCTATATCTTATGGTCTAAACGTGCAACTTTGTACTGAACCTTACTGTTTTAAAATATTATTTTTTATTCATTGATTGGATGTGGGTGTCGCTGGCTATGCTGGTATTTCTTGCTCATTTCTGGGAAAGCAGTGGCATAGTGTTACTGTCACTGGCTTAGTAATCCAGAGACCTCGGGTAACACTCTGGGGACCCCGGTTCGAATCCCACCGTGGCAGATGGTGAAATTTGAATTCAGTAAAAATCTGGAATGAAGAATATAAGTCATGAAACCATTGTCGATTGTCGTAAAAACCACATCCGGTTCACTAATGCCCTTTAGGGAAGGAAATCTGCTGTCCTTACCCGGTCTGGCCTACATGTGACTCCAGACCCACAGCAATGTGGTTGACTCTTAACTGCCCTCAGGGATGGGCAATAAATACTGACCCAGCCAACGACGGCCACATCCGATGAACGAATTTTTAAACATTATCCTTGAACTGAGTTGCATGCTAGGCTACTTCAGAGGGGAGTTGAGAGTCAACCACATGGCTGTGGTTCCAGACTCACATGTAGGCCAGACCAGGTAAGGATGGCAGATTTCAGAGCATCCTGTTCCATGTGCAGTCGTGCATGTGACCTTTGTTTCTGCCCCTTGCACGGCTGTGGTCTGTTCATCCACGTGCCCGCAGCCCGACACCACACCCCAATAAAGTTGTATCTACTCGCAATTGCCCACCGAAACAAGACCCGGAGAACACAACTTTTTTTTTTTTGTCAACTACCAAAAAGGTCAAGACTTCCAACAGCCCTCCCAGTTAGAACCCCATGTCCTGTTTGACCAACGCCTTGAGCCTAGGCAATATGTCATGTTTGCACTTGTATTTCCTACTTGCCCCTGTCCTGGAGGGAGGTTTGGAAAAGGCACCTCTTTGAGTGCTGTTGCCTCTTGGGTGGCTGCTTCCTAACTGGGTGATGACAATCCGTCGGCATCAGCCGCCTGTGATGTACGGAAATTAAAGGGATGGGATTTGAAATTTAGGGGAGGACCGCACAGTCCCATGGTAAATACCTGAGCAACCCACAGAATCAAAAACGTTTGCATTAACTCTCGAGCAACCCTTAAATACATTTATAATGTGTATCTTTTACCACACACTTGAAAGGCTGTAGTAAGGTTGTTCAAGAAATGTTGATGGGGTTTGGGAAATGGTTGCTGCTGTCTCTCATAGTGTCTAGCATGACCTTCTGTTTCTATCTTTCAGTTTGATTCAAGCCCAGCAGATGTCAGAGGTCAATTGTGTTATCTCCAGTCTTACCTCCTCTACTCGCCCCAGAGCACTGATAGGGTTAGCATTTCTATTGCACTGCTGTCTCCCTGATATGCACAACGTGTCTCTGTATTAAACCCTCAGCTTACCAACAATACGCCATGGGTTGGAGGCAAGTCTCCTTGTTGTTCTTATTTGAATATCTTATTTACCAATACACAGGGAGGGAGGGGGGGGGGGGGGGTTTGAATACCATTAAAGTCAGTGACCCACCCCCACCCCCTTCATCATCCCATTGCTCCACCAGTGACATGCCAGTGCTTGAAGGCTTCTTCAGCAGTCTTAAGAGAAAGGCCTTTTTAAATTGCAGTGCTCAGTGCCAAGGGATGTGGTGTGAAAATGTCATGCCCTGTAGGTGCACAGAAACACCATTAAGAGTAATATAGAATATTTCCCCAAGTGCTAATGGACACGGTGACGTATTATCAAGAGAAAAAGCAGAATTCCTGTGTTGTGGATATTTTTTCAAATGTGTTGATATTCTACTAAACCCTGTACTAGTTGTTTATGTTTAGTGTATTCTGACCGCTCTCCTCATAGTGCGCTCTCTGTACGGTGACCCTGTGGCGTGAGGCACTACTGGCTCTATTGAGTGAGAAGCCTCTGGAAGCCCTGTCACACGCCTCTGTTCTACATTAAGCGTTAGTCATAGGAATCACTGTTTGTTGGTGGTGTCACGAGCCAAAGTTATTTGATTGAAGTAAACGCTGTAACACAAACGCTTCACACTGGTTACCTTTTGAATGCGTTCGCTGTCCTGTAGGTAGGTACAGCAGTGTCCAAAGATAGCTACAAGATTGAGTGCTCCTGTTTTTGAAAGTTGATCAAGGGGCTGAGTTTCGGTCACCCAAAGTTGCAGGAAACTCATTTTAACATCTGCTGATCCCTGACTCCGCACGTTTCTGTACGTCTAGGATTTCGCCCACAAATTATTGTAGGTCTCACTTAAAATTTGTGGAGTCTGGCCAGTTTTGAACAATTCAAAGTTAAATTGATCATTGCCCCATATTTGGCCCACTGACCAGGCATTGCGTCTCTCTTCCCCTCCACCTTGTCACACGAGCATTTCTTCCCCTATCTAGTTCATGTTGGTATTTTATTCCCAATTCCTCCAAATAAAATCTCGTCCTGTACCCTCAGCATCATTTCCTGTCCCCCTTGTTGCTAGGAGATGATTAAGGTGGGGACTCTGAGCACAGTTTTGCGAGGTGAAGATTTTCTATCACTGAAAGCTTTTCATCTTGTACTCATCAGGACAAACACAAGAATACCAAATTTCAAACTTTGAACAAAGCGTGCTGATCGGTTGGCAAGTCAACTCCGGCTGAGGTGTTACCATGGAGAATGCAACAGGGAACCATGCCGGAAAGTGTCAGCCGATCAGCACCTTTTTTGCCTGTAGTATAAATTGTCACCGTTTGAAATTTGCCATTCTTGTGTTTGCCCAGGTGAGACAAGAAACGTGGGCAACATATTTCTCTTTTCCACACGATTCAAGATTTCTTACTCCACAAACAGTTTATGAATTCCCACTCAAAACATCCTTTCACCCAAGAGAAGGAGCGGGAAATGACCCATGGAAAAAATGCGTCGAAGTACATACACATTTCACCCACCTGGTTACACCTGTGGGCCAAACTCCCAGAGGGCAGGAGTGCCAGCCTCGAGCGTTTTAGGGTGATGTTAGTGTTTACCCCCAGTGCCAGCTTCTATTTTTTTGAAATTCATTTAGGGGATGTTGGCGTCACTGGTTATGCCAGCATTTATTGTCCATCCCTAGTTGCTGTTCAGGAGGTGTTGGTGAGTTGCCTTCTTGAACTGCTGCAGTCTTTCAGGTGTAGGTACACCCATTGTGCTGTTAGGGAGGGAGTTCCAGCCTACAGCCATACTAGTCTGAAAACGTCTGATCTCAGAAGCTAAGCAGACTCAGGCCTGGTTCGTACTTGGATGGGAGGGAGGGAGTTCCAGGATGTTGCCCCAGCGACAGTGAAGGAATGGGGATACATTTCCAAGTCAGGGTGGTGAGTGACTTAGATGGGAACCTCCAGGTGGGTGGGGTTCCCGGGTATCTGCTGCTCTTGTCCTGCTAGATGGTAGTGGTCGTGGGTTTGGAAGGTGTTGTCTAAAGAACGTTGGTGAGTTACTGCAGTGCATCTTGTAGATGGTACACACGGCTGCCACTGTTTGTCGGTGGTGGAGGGTTTGAATGTTTATGGAAAGGGGAGCAATCAAGCGGGGCTGCTTTGTCCTGGATGGTGTTGAGCTTCTTGAGTGTTGTTGGAGCTGCGCTCATCCAGGCAAGTAGTGAATATTACATTACATTCCTGACTTGTGCCTTGTAGATGGTGGACAGGCTTTGGGGGTCAGGAGGTGAGATATTCGCCGTAAGATTCCTAGCCTTTGACCAGCCCTGGTAGCCACAGTATTAATGTGGCTAGTCCAGTTCAGTTTCTGATCAATGGTCACTCCCAGGATGTTGAGTGTGGGGGATTATGCAACGGTAATGCTATTGAATGCCATGAGGTGGTGGTTCGATCCTCTCTTGTAGGAGATGGTCATTGCCTGGCACTTGTGTGGTGCGAATGTAACTTGCCACTTGTCAGCCCCGAGCCTGGATAGTGCCCAGGTCTTGTTGCATTATTCAGCACTTCCGACACCCCAAAAAGCACCATGGGGTCTGGCTTGACCTCCACCCCCACTATCTTGGATAGCATTCCAAACACCGCCTCCCACTCGCTCTCCAGCTTCTCGAAGCCCTAGAACATATGATAATCTTTATTGTCACAAGTAGGTTTACATTAACACTGCAATGTAGTTACTGTGAAAAGCCCCTAGATGTCACACTCCGGAGCTTGTTTGAGTACACCGAGGGAGAATTCAGAATGTCCAAACTACCGAACAGCATGTCTTTGGACTGTGGGAGGAAACCCGGAGGAAATCCGCGCAGACACGGGGATAATGTGCAAACTCTGCACAGACCGTGACCCAAGCTGGGAATCGAATCTGGGACCCTGACACTGTGAAGCAATAGTGCTAACCACTATGCTACCATGCCATCCCCAATATGCGCATGATTTGCCGGCCCCCACCGACACTCATCGCACCCTTCAGCCAACCCACTCATCCTCGTCCAAGTCATGTGTACCCTATGCATCACCTTGAACTGAATCAAACTCCTCTTTGTGCAGGAGGAGGTTGGGTTTACCCATCGCGTCGCCTAGCACCACAGCCCCTAACCCATTTCCCTCCCCAACTCCTCCTCTTGATCCTCACCACCTGTACCCTGGATGTGATGCAGTCAGTCTTTCTCCCAAGGGTGTGGTGAGTGCATTATGTCCAGTTCCAGCCTCTACCATGTAAGTATCCTTGCACTCTGTCTCTGTGGCATTCCTTCCATTGAATCACCATCCATGCAACTTTGAAGGCTCCGTGTCTGACGTGGGAATCTGTCCTCACTCGACAATCAGATTAAAATGATGCCAGTGACAGCCCTGCCATAAATTGCCTTGGTTTTTCTTTTCTTTAGTCTATGATTTCCCCCCCCCCCCCCCCCAATCCGGTGAGCCTTGCCAGGGTAGAGTTCAGTAGGCAGTGTTAATTGGTCCCCTTCCTCCCCTTTCTATCAGGGATCAAGCGGGGGGATTGTTCTTGATAGAAAGTTCACTTCCCAATTTGTCCTAGTTTGATGACTATTCCCTTTTCTGTTTATTTGCCAATACTTGATTTGATGTTGAATATGGAAAATAAATGTGGGTGTTAGGATTACAGGCAAAATTGCATTGTTCTCGTCAGCGGGCAACGAAACCCCGAGGAAACTGATGCAGCATTTGTGTTGTCCAGCTGAGTGTATTCGGGTTTGGTTCAAACATTGGACCTTCTGTTCTCTGTGACTCTGCAACACAGCAGTCAGCGCTCCAGTGAATTGGGTTTTAAATATTTTAACACCTTTACTAACCAGTCCATTAGAAGCTGAAATCATTCGTCGTTGTTTGTTTGATTGAAATAAATCCACAATGAGAAACGGCGATTCAGCCCATTTTATCGAGAGTCTCTGTAATTATTGTGTGGTGCAATGCACTTCCTACCCTCCTGTGAAAAACATTCTAATGCAAGGGTGTTCCTGAGTCATGCCCCATCTACAGCTGGGAGTCGGCCACCTTCTGACTTCGACCTGGCGCAGTCCTTTCAGGGCACATCATTGAATTGTGGCAATTCAACAGAGTTGCAAAGGAAGGGAAGTATCCTCCTCCATGCAGTCCATCGAGTCTGCCCTGACTCTGAAATAGTACTCCACCCATCTCACTCCCCATCCCAATAACCCCGTCACCTACAGATTTCTTTTGGACACTAAGGAGCAATTTCGCAAAGCCAGTCCACTTAACACGCACATATTTGGATGTGGGATCTTACGTGTGTGTCTTTATCGATATGTTTCAGTCTCCATGTGTCTCTGTTTCTCTCTCACTCTCGCTGTCTCTCTCTCTCTCTCTCTCTCACACATGCGCTCTCTCTCTCACGCGTTCTCTCTCTCTCTCACGCGTTCTCTCACGCGCGCATTCTCTCTCGCGCGCACGTTCTCTCTCGCGCGCGCTCTCTCACGGGCGCGCGCTCTCTCACGGGCGCACGCTCTCTCACGGGCGCGCGCTCTCTCACGGGCGCGCGCTCTCACGGGCGCGCGCTCTCACGGGCGCGCGCTCTCTCTAGGGGCTGGTTTAGCACACTGGACTGAATTGCTGGCTTTTGAGGGCAGCACGGTAGCCTTGTGGATAGCACAATTGCTTCACAGCTCCAGGGTCCCAGGTTCGATTCCAGCTTGGGTCACTGTCTGTGCGGAGTCTGCACGTCCTCCCCGTGTGTGCGTGGGTTTCCTCCAGGTGCTCCGGTTTCCTCCCACAGTCCAAAGATGTGCAGGTTAGGTGGATTGGCCATGATAAATTGCCCTTAGTGTCCAAAATTGCCCTTAGTGTTGGGTGGGGTTACTGGGTTGTGGGGATAGGGTGGCGGTGTTGACCTTGGGTAGGGTGCTCTTTCCAAGAGCCAGTGCAGACTCGATGGGCCGAATGGCCTCCTTCTGCACTGTAAATTCTATTCTATGATAAAGCAGGCCAGCAGCACGGTTCGATTCCTGTACCAGCCTCCCCGAACAGGTGCGGGAATGTGGCGACTAGGGGCTTTTCACAGTAACTTAATTGAAGCGTACTCGTGACAATAAGCGATTTTCATTTTTCTTTTCATTTCTCACACTCTCCCTCTCTCTCGCGCTCTCTCTAACACTCGCGCTCTCTCTCTCTCTCCCTCGCGCTCTCTCTCTCTCTCTCCCTCGCGCTCTCTCTCTCTCTCCCTCCCTCGCTCTCTCTCTCTCTCTCTCTCTCTCTCTCCCTCGCGCTCTCTCTCTCTCTCCCTCGCGCTCTCTCTCTCTCTCTCCCTCGCGCTCTCTCTCTCTCTCTCCCTCGCGCTCTCTCTCTCTCTCCCCCTCGCGCTCTCTCTCTCTCTCTCCCTCGCGCGCTCTCTCTCTCTCCCTCGCCCGCTGTCTCTCTCTCCCTCGCGCGCTCTCTCTCTCTCTCTCCCTCGCGCTCTCTCTCTCTCTCTCCCTCGCGCTCTCGCTCTCTCTCCCTCGCGCTCTCCCTCCCTCGCGCGCTCTCTCTCTCCCTCCCTCGCGCGCTCTCTCTCTCCCTCCCTCGCGCGCGCTCTCTCTCTCCCTCCCTCGCGCGCTCTCTCTCTCCCTCCCTCGCGCGCTCTCTCGCCCCCTCACTCTTTCTCCCTCTCTCAGCCACCAGTCTCTCTAGGCATGGATTCTTTCCCTGCAATGGTTCTATTAAGATTGAGTGGGGGTTTTGTTTTGGTGGCTGGTGTTGTGGCTTGTCTCCAAACACTAACTGGAGAGGCGACAGAAACAATGACAGGTAGAGTGCGGCCTCCTTTGGGAGTTACACTTTTAACATGATGTTGACTAAATACATATAACAAATGTTTACATTCAGTAAATAGTTTTATACGAACGACACGTTCATTCAATCAGTTTGAACTGGCCACTTTAGTGCATGGTTCTGTATTGTGAGATACCTCTGTCTGGGACATGAGGTTGATTTCTTCCACTCACTGAGTTCCCATCTCTGCTGTGCTAACACAGAGGAAGCAACTGCTGATGAGGTAGCTCCACGAACGAGGAAGGGCCTCAACTCAAGCTCAGTCTCTCACTCCCTCAGCTACAGGAAAATTGCACTCTAAAGTAAACAAGGTTTAGAAATTGGTGGGACAGTTCTTTATGTTTTCTAAATTCACACTTTGCTTTTATGCCCCTCCGGGAGTTATTTTGAAACGGTGAGGAGAGTAATTCAGTATCAAGGATCACGGAAAAGAAAATTTCAAATATTGACATTACGAAATTACTTTTTCCCTTTCCTTTACCTGTGTAGAAACGACATCTACAATCACTTGGATAGAATTGATTCGAGTTTGGATAACCTACAGAACTTACTATCGGGGCAGACGTTCAACATGGAATCCAGCACGCTCTTAGATGTGAGTTTGTTTCCACTGTCTTCCAAATCTTCTATTGTGAACAATTAAATTAAATTCTCCAGAATTTTAATTTATTTAAATAAATGTGGAATAAAAGAGGAGTCTCGGTAATAATAACCATGAAACTCTGGCTTGTTGTAAAAACCCACCAGGTACCAATGCCCTCTAGCTAAGGAAATCTGCCGTCCTTACCTGGTCTGGTCTGTGTACTTTATAAAAATGTATTTTGTTACAAACATGTATCAAAACAGGTTACAACAAATAAACACTCTGGGAAACATACTTCCCAGGAACCAACTATACAGCCTGTACAACTTTTTTCCCCTTTTCCACCCTATCACCACCCAAGGGTCCAGCTCCACGCCCCCCTCCACTATCCTGGCTAAGACCGCAAGCACTGCCACCCAGAATCCTCCCAATTTTTCCCAACCCCAAAACATGTTTGTGTGATTCGCTGGCCCCCGCCGACACCTCTCTCACACATCTGCTACCCTCTGAAAGAACCCACTCATTCTCGCCAGAGTCATATGCACCACCTTAAACTGTATCCGGCTCATCCTTGCACAGGAGGAGGTCCCGTTTACCCTACGCAGTGCCTCACTCCATTCTCCCTTCCCATTTCTCCTTGATCTTCACCACCCGCTCCCCTCCCTGCTCCCCCAGACACATATATATCCCCAATTCTTCCCTCCCCTTTCACATCCAGAAGCAGCAGTCACTCTAGCAGGGTGTATCCCGGCAACCTAGGGAACCCCCTCCAGACCTTTCATGCAAAGTGCCTAACCTGCAGATACCTGAACTCTCTCCCCCTCAGCAGCTCTACCCTCTCCCTTAGCTCCTCCAGACTGGCGAGCCCTTCCTCCAAATACAAATCCCTCACCATGACTAGCCCCACTTCCCTCCACCTCCTGTATATGCTATCCATCCACCCGCTCTACCCCTTCTCCTTCCCACCATCACCGCACCTTATCCATATCCAGGGGCAGCACGGTAGCATTGTGGATAGCACAATTGCTTCACAGCTCCAGGGTCCCAGGTTCGATTCGGGCTTGGGTCACTGTCTGTGCGGAGTCTGCACATCTTCCCCCGTGTGTGCGTGGGTTTCCTCCGGGTGCTCCGGTTTCCTCCCACAGTCCAAAGATGTGCAGGTTAGGTGGATTGGCCATGATAAATTGCCCTTAGTGTCCAAAATTGCCTTTAGTGTTGGGTGGGGTTACTGGGTTATGGGGATAGGGTGGAGGTGTTGACCTGGGGTAGGGTGCTCTTTCCAAGAGCCGGTGCAGACTCAATGGGCCAAATGGCCTCCTTCTGCACTGTAAATTCTATGATCTATGATACTATATTTGCCACCAATAATAATGAAGCAAATTCGGAAACACCAAACCCCACGCTGCCTCTGAGCAGGTTCCTCCCGACCCTCGGAACCTTCCCCACCCATACAAACTCCAAAAAGATAGTTTCCAATTTCTGAAAAGTCCCTAAGGGGGCAGCACGGTGGCACAGTGGTTAGCACTGCTGACTCACGGCGCCGAGGCCCCAGATTCGATCCCAGCTCTGGGTCACTGTCTATGTGGAGTTTGCACATTATCCCAGTGTTTGTATGGGTTTTGCCCCCACAACCCAAAGGTGTGCAGGGTAGGTGGATTGGCCACGCTAATTTGCTCTTCAATTAGAAAGAAACTATTGGGTACTCTAAATAAAAGCGTTTGGTATAAAGGAGAGCCTGAAAAATAAACCAGAACCTCGGGCAGAATATTCATTTTCACCACTTGGACCCTCCCTGCCAACGTCAACTGCAGTGTATCCCATCTCCTGAGATCCCTCCCCCCGAATTCCTCCACCAGCTTCGTCAAGTTCCATTCCCTTGCTACCTGAATCCCCAAATACCTAAACCTACCCCTCGCTACCGTAAATGGCAACCCCCCAAAATTAGCCCGCTGTTCCAGCTAATTCACTGGGAAAACCTCACTTTTTTTCTACATTCAGCTTGTCCCCTGAGAACCCTCCAAACCTCCCCAACAGGCCCATAATCCTTCCCACACTCTCCAACAGATCCGAAACATACAGTAAGGGGTTATCGGCTTAGAGCGACACCCGATGCTCCCTCTGTCCCCTCGTTATCCCCTGATCACTCTGCCGACCCCCTGAGAGTCATCGTCAATGGCTCTATGGCCAGCGCAAACAGCAGCGGCGACAGCGGGCACCCCTGCCTCGTACCCCTGTGTAAGTCAAAGCGTCGCAAACTCACATTATTTGTCCTCACCCGCGCCCTCTATGCCACATACAGCAATCACACCCATGCCACAAATCTCGGCCCAAACCCAAACCTTCCCAAAACCTCGAACAAGTACCCCCCCTCCACCCGATCAAATGCCTTTCCACATCCATGGACACCATCACCTCTGGTACCAGAGCCCCCGACGGATTCAACAGCCGTCTTACCCACGAGCTGCCTGCCCTTCACGAAGCCTGTTTGATCACCTGCAACCACCCCCGGACACAATTCTCCAGATCCCCGCCAACAACTTATCCAATACTTTCACATCCATGTTCAATAGTGTTATGGGCCTATACGACCCGCATTCCACCGGGTCCTTCCCCTTTTTCGGGATTAGTGTGATTACTGCCTGCGTCATCGTCTCCGGCAACTCCCCCTTCTCCAGCACTTCATGAAACGCCCCCAACAGGTGTGATGAAAGATCGGTCGCAAATTCCTTATAAGATTCTGCCGGGTACCCGTCTGGCCTCGGGCCTTCCCTGACTTCATACCCCTGATACTAGCCAGCACCTCCCTCAGCCCCAGGGGCTCCTCCATCTGGGGAAATTCCAGCTCGTCCAGAAACCGCTCTTGTCCCCCTCCTCTCCCCCTGGGTCTGGCTCAACACATCAATTCCCCCAACTGTCCTTGAGTGGTCCAATCCTTTCCCTGGCCACCCTCTTGTTTTTTACATATGAATAAAAAGCTTAATCCTACTTGCCAAGGACTTTTTATGACCCCTCCTAGCCCTCCTAACTTCCCGCTTCAGTACTTTCCTTATATTCCCCTACGTTCCTACTTTCTTTATACTCCTCAAGGGTTTTGACTGTCCCCACCTTTCTAGACCGTACAAAAGTCTCCTTTGCCTTTTTGACGAGATTCACAATATCCCTCGTTATCCAAGGCTCCCTAACTTCCCAGACTTATCCTTTGTTCTCTCAGGAACATGACTTTGTTGAATCCTAATCAACTGTCGCTTGAAAGACTCACACATGTCCGATGTTGATTTACCCTCCAACAGCCGCACCCAATCCAAATTCTTCAATTCCTGTCTTAATATTATCATAATTTGCCTTTCCCCAGTCTAATACCTTAACATGAGGGTTACCCTCAAACCTGTCTAAAAATACCCTAAAAATTACAGAATTGTGGTCACTACTCCCAAAATGTTCCCCTACTGAAAGCTCAACCACCTGTCCAGGCTCATTCCCCAATACCAGGTCCAGTACTGCCCCTTCCCGAGTTGGACTATCTACTTATTGCATCAAGAAGCCTTCCTGGATACTCTTTACAAACTCCGCCCCATCCAACCCCGAGCACTAAGTGAGTTCCAGTCAATATAGAGGAAATTAAAATCCCATAACAAAACAACCCTGTTACTTTTGCACCTATTCAAAATCTCTCTACCTATCTGCTCCTCTATCTCTCGCTGGCAGTTGGGGGGCCTGTAATAAACCCCTAATATTGTGATTCCCCCCTTCCTGTTCCTAAGCTCTACCCAGATTGCCTCATTGTATGAGCCCTCCGAGATGTCCTCCCGCAGTACGGCTATAATATTTTCCTTAACCAGTAATGCTACTCACCCACCCCTTTTACATCTCCCTCTATCTCTCCTGAAGCATCTATATCCTCCAACGTTCAGCTGCCAATCCCGCCCTTCCTTTAACCACGTTTCCTTCATTCACCTGAGGAAGGAGCAGCGCTCCGAAAGCTAGTGATTTGAAACAAACCTGTTGAACTTTAACCTGGTGTTGTAAGACTTCTTACTGTGCTTACCCGCTATACTTCTGGCATTGAAACAAATATATTTCAAACCACTGCATTTGAGCAGACAAGGTTCGCTATTTCTTACTTTTCTCATTTTTGTTCTTTATTTCCCCTTCAGTTATTATACCTTCGAAGCTAGTGCTCTGGTTTGCATTCCCCTGCCATACTAGTTTAAACCCTCCTGAGTGACTCTGGGCCTTAACATAGAACATAGAACGATACAGCGCAGTACAGGCCCTTCGGCCCACGATGTTGCACCGAAACAAAAGCCATCTAACCTACACTATGCCATTATCATCCATATGCTTATCCAATAAACTTTTAAATGCCCTCAATGTTGGCGGGTTCACTACTGTTGCCGGTAGGGCATTCCACGGCCTCACCACTCTTTGCGTAAAGAACCTACCTCTGGCCTCTGTCCTATATCTATTACCCCTCAGTTTAAAGTTATGTCCCCTCGTGCTAGCCATTTCCATCCGCGGGAGAAGGCTCTCACTGTCCACCCTATCTAACCCCCTAAGTAGAAGCTGAGAAACTAACTTTGGCTTCTTTCCTTGACAGCTGTTCCATCCCTCGCTTTCTGCCATTGATTTGAGCTTGCCAGATGTGGAGGGTAACTTAGCGGAAGTAAGTAGAGTAATTCCTCACTGGACGTAGTTGCATTTATGATGTGTGAATTTAAATAAAACTATGTTAAGCAAATTGAATTCTCCATTACAGGTAATGATAAAGCTTTAGTTAGGGTTCTATAGGAATTTCTAGTCAGACAACAGCATTACAATAACCAGAAAATATTGCAGATTTAGATTTGATCTATTGTCCTGTGTACCGAGGTACAGTGAAAAGTAATGTTCTTCGTACAGTCCAGACCGATCGCTCCATACATGGTAAACATAGGACATACGATAAATACACACCGTAAATACATAGACACAGGCATTGGGTGAAGCTTACCTAGCGTAGTGCTCGGTAGAGAAAATGTGTGAAGAGATCAGTTCAGTCCATAAGAGTGTCATTCAGGAGTCCGGTAACAGTGGGGAAGAAGATGTTTTTGAATCTGTTAATGCGTGTTCTCAGACTTTTGTATCTCCTGCCCGATGGAGGAGATGGAAGACAGAATAACCTGGGTGGGAGGGGTCTTTCATTATGCAAGAAATATTCAGATCTGGCAGCATCTGGTAAAAGGAAGAGAGTTAACATTTCAAATTCAAAATGATTCTTCAGAATAAACCCACACCAGACAGGGCTCCTACTCTCTGTATAACTCCACACTGAGCTGAAATAAACCCACACCAGACAGAGCTCCTACTCTCTGTATAACTCCACACGGAGCTGAAACAAACCCACACCAGACAGGGCTCCTACTCTCTGTATAACTCCACACGGAGCTGAAATAAACCCACACCAGACAGAGCTCCTACTCTCTGTATAACTCCACACGGAGCTGGGAAATAAACCCACACCAGACAGAGCTCCTACTCTCTGTATAACTCCACACGGAGCTGGGAAATAAACCCACACCAGACAGGACTCCTACTCTCTGTATAACTCCACACGGAGCTGGGAAATAAACCCACACCAGACAGAGCTCCTACTCTCTGTATAACTCCACACGGAGCTGAAATAAACCCACACCAGACAGAGCTCCTACTCTCTGTATAACTCCACACGGAGCTGAAATAAACCCACACCAGACAGGGCTCCTACTCTCTGTATAACTCCACACGGAGCTGGGAAATAAACCCACACCAGGCAGAGCTCCTACTCTCTGTATAACTCCACACGGAGCTGAAATAAACCCACACCAGACAGGGCTCCTACTCTCTGTATAACTCCACACGGAGCTGGGAAATAAGCCCACACCAGACAGAGCTCCTACTCTCTGTATAACTCCACACGGAGCTGGGAAATAAACCCACACCAGACACGGCTCCTACTCTCTGTATAACTCCACACGGAGCTGGGAAATAAGCCCACACCAGGTACAGCTCCTACTCTCTGTATAACTCCACACGGAGCTGAAATAAACCCACACCAGACACGGCTCCTACTCTCTGTATAACTCCACACGGAGCTGAAATAAACCCACACCAGACAGAGCTTCTACTCTCTGTATAACTCCACACGGAGCTGAAATAAACCCACACCAGACAGGGCTCCTACTCTCTGTATAACTCCACACGGAGCTGGGAAATAAACCCACACCAGACACGGCTCCTACTCTCTGTATAACTCCACACGGAGCTGAAATAAACCCACACCAGACACGGCTCCTACTCTCTGTATAACTCCACACGGAGCTGAAATAAGCCCACACCAGACAGGGCTCCTACTCTCTGTATAACTCCACACGGAGCTGAAATAAACCCACACCAGACACGGCTCCTACTCTCTGTATAACTCCACACGGAGCTGAAATACACCCACACCAGACAGGGCTCCTACTCTCTGTATAACTCCACACGGAGCTGAAATAAACCCACACCAGACAGAGCTCCTACTCTCTGTATAACTCCACACGGAGCTGGGAAATAAACCCACACCAGACAGAGCTCCTACTCTCTGTATAACTCCACACGGAGCTGAAATAAACCCACACCAGACAGAGCTCCTACTCTCTGTATCACTCCACACGGAGCTGGGAAATAAACCCACACCAGACAGGGCTCCTACTCTCTGTATAACTCCACACGGAGCTGAAATAAACCCACACCAGACAGGACTCCTACTCTCTGTATAACTCCACACGGAGCTGGGAAATAAACCCACACCAGACAGAGCTCCTACTCTCTTTATAACTCCACACGGAGCTGAAATAAACCCACACCAGACAGAGCTCCTACTCTCTGTATAACTCCACACGGAGCTGGGAAATAAACCCACACCAGACAGGGCTCCTACTCTCTGTATAACTCCACACGGAGCTGAAATAAACCCACACCAGACAGGGCTCCTACTCTCTGTATAACTCCACACGGAGCTGAAATAAACCCACACCAGACAGGGCTCCTACTCTCTGTATAACTCCACACGGAGCTGAAATAAACCCACACCAGACAGAGCTCCTACTCTCTGTATAACTCCACACGGAGCTGGGAAATAAACCCACACCAGACAGAGCTCCTACTCTCTGTATAACTCCACACGGAGCTGAAATAAACCCACACCAGACAGAGCTCCTACTCTCTGTATAACTCCACACGGAGCTGGGAAATAAACCCACACCAGACAGGGCTCCTACTCTCTGTATAACTCCACACGGAGCTGGGAAATAAACCCACACCAGACAGAGCTCCTACTCTCTGTATAACTCCACACGGAGCTGAAATAAACCCACACCAGACAGAGCTCCTACTCTCTGTATAACTCCACACGGAGCTGAAATAAACCCACACCAGACAGGGCTCCTACTCTCTGTATAACTCCACACGGAGCTGGGAAATAAACCCACACCAGACAGGGCTCCTACTCTCTGTATAACTCCACACGGAGCTGGGAAATAAACCCACACCAGACAGAGCTCCTACTCTCTGTATAACTCCACACGGAGCTGGGAAATAAGCCCACACCAGACAGGGCTCCTACTCTCTGTATAACTCCACACGGAGCTGAAATAAACCCACACCAGACAGAGCTCCTACTCTCTGTATAACTCCACACGGAGCTGAAATAAACCCACACCAGACAGAGCTCCTACTCTCTTTATAACTCCACACGGAGCTGAAATAAACCCACACCAGACAGAGCTCCTACTCCCTGTATAACTCCACACGGAGCTGAAATAAACCCACACCAGACAGAGCTCCTACTCTCTGTATAACTCCACACGGAGCTGAAATAAACCCACACCAGACAGGGCTCCTACTCTCTGTATAACTCCACACGGAGCTGGGAAATAAACCCACACCAGACAGAGCTCCTACTCTCTGTATAACTCCACACGGAGCTGGGAAATAAACCCACACCAGACAGGGCTCCTACTCTCTTTATAACTCCACACGGAGCTGAAATAAACCCACACCAGACAGAGCTCCTACTCTCTGTATAACTCCACACGGAGCTGGGAAATAAACCCACACCAGACAGGGCTCCTACTCTCTGTATAACTCCACACGGAGCTGAAATAAACCCACACCAGACAGGGCTCCTACTCTCTGTATAACTCCACACGGAGCTGAAATAAACCCACACCAGACAGAGCTCCTACTCTCTGTATAACTCAACACGGAGCTGGGAAATAAACCCACACCAGACAGAGCTCCTACTCTCTGTATAACTCCACACGGAGCTGAAATAAACCCACACCAGACAGAGCTCCTACTCTCTGTATAACTCCACACGGAGCTGGGAAATAAACCCACACCAGACAGGGCTCCTACTCTCTGTATAACTCCACACGGAGCTGGGAAATAAACCCACACCAGACAGAGCTCCTACTCTCTGTATAACTCCACACGGAGCTGAAATAAACCCACACCAGACAGAGCTCCTACTCTCTGTATAACTCCACACGGAGCTGAAATAAACCCACACCAGACAGGGCTCCTACTCTCTGTATAACTCCACACGGAGCTGGGAAATAAACCCACACCAGGCAGAGCTCCTACTCTCTGTATAACTCCACACGGAGCTGAAATAAACCCACACCAGACACGGCTCCTACTCTCTGTATAACTCCACACGGAGCTGAAATAAACCCACACCAGACACGGCTCCTACTCTCTGTATAACTCCACACGGAGCTGAAATAAACCGACACCAGACAGAGCTCCTACTCTCTGTATAACTCCACACGGAGCTGGGAAATAAACCCACACCAGACAGGGCTCCTACTCTCTGTATAACTCCACACGGAGCTGGGAAATAAACCCACACCAGACACGGCTCCTACTCTCTGTATAACTCCACACGGAGCTGAAATAAACCCACACCAGACAGGGCTCCTACTCTCTGTATAACTCCACACGGAGCTGGGAAATAAACCCACACCAGACACGGCTCCTACTCTCTGTATAACTCCACACGGAGCTGGGAAATAAGCCCACACCAGACACGGCTCCTACTCTCCGTATAACTCCACACGGAGCTGAAATAAACCCACACCAGACAGGGCTCCTACTCTCTGTATAACTCCACACGGAGCTGAAATAAACCCACACCAGACACGGCTCCTACTCTCTGTATAACTCCACACGGAGCTGGGAAATAAGCCCACACCAGACAGAGCTCCTACTCTCTGTATAACTCCACACGGAGCTGGGAAATAAACCCACACCAGACACGGCTCCTACTCTCTGTATAACTCCACACGGAGCTGGGAAATAATCCCACACCAGACAGAGCTCCTACTCTCTGTATAACTCCACACGGAGCTGGGAAATAAACCCACACCAGACAGGGCTCCTACTCTCTGTATAACTCCACACGGAGCTGGGAAATAATCCCACACCAGACAGAGCTCCTACTCTCTGTATAACTCCACACGGAGCTGGGAAATAAACCCACACCAGACAGGACTCCTACTCTCTGTATAACTCCACACGGAGCTGGGAAATAAACCCACACCAGACAGAGCTCCTACTCTCTGTATAACTCCACACGGAGCTGAAATAAACCCACACCAGACAGAGCTCCTACTCTCTGTATAACTCCACACGGAGCTGAAATAAACCCACACCAGACAGGGCTCCTACTCTCTGTATAACTCCACACGGAGCTGGGAAATAAACCCACACCAGGCAGAGCTCCTACTCTCTGTATAACTCCACACGGAGCTGAAATAAACCCACACCAGACACGGCTCCTACTCTCTGTATAACTCCACACGGAGCTGAAATAAACCCACACCAGACACGGCTCCTACTCTCTGTATAACTCCACACGGAGCTGAAATAAACCGACACCAGACAGGGCTCCTACTCTCTGTATAACTCCACACGGAGCTGGGAAATAAACCCACACCAGACAGGGCTCCTACTCTCTGTATAACTCCACACGGAGCTGGGAAATAAACCCACACCAGACACGGCTCCTACTCTCTGTATAACTCCACACGGAGCTGAAATAAACCCACACCAGACAGGGCTCCTACTCTCTGTATAACTCCACACGGAGCTGAAATAAACCCACACCAGACAGGGCTCCTACTCTCTGTATAACTCCACACGGAGCTGGGAAATAAACCCACACCAGACACGGCTCCTACTCTCTGTATAACTCCACACGGAGCTGAAATAAACCCACACCAGACACGGCTCCTACTCTCTGTATAACTCCACACGGAGCTGGGAAATAAACCCACACCAGACACGGCTCCTACTCTCTGTATAACTCCACACGGAGCTGGGAAATAAGCCCACACCAGACAGAGCTCCTACTCTCTGTATAACTCCACACGGAGCTGGGAAATAAACCCACACCAGACACGGCTCCCACTCTCTGTATAACTCCACACGGAGCTGGGAAATAAACCCACACCAGACACGGCTCCTACTCTCTGTATAACTCCACACGGAGCTGGGAAATAAGCCCACACCAGACACGGCTCCTACTCTCTGTATAACTCCACACGGAGCTGAAATAAACCCACACCAGACACGGCTCCTACTCTCTGTATAACTCCACACGGAGCTGAAATAAACCCACACCAGACAGAGCTTCTACTCTCTGTATAACTCCACACGGAGCTGAAATAAACCCACACCAGACAGGGCTCCTACTCTCTGTATAACTCCACACGGAGCTGGGAAATAAACCCACACCAGACACGGCTCCTACTCTCTGTATAACTCCACACGGAGCTGGGAAATAAGCCCACACCAGACACGGCTCCTACTCTCTGTATAACTCCACACGGAGCTGAAATAAACCCACACCAGACACGGCTCCTACTCTCTGTATAACTCCACACGGAGCTGAAATACACCCACACCAGACAGGGCTCCTACTCTCTGTATAACTCCACACGGAGCTGAAATAAACCCACACCAGACAGAGCTCCTACTCTCTGTATAACTCCACACGGAGCTGGGAAATAAACCCACACCAGACAGAGCTCCTACTCTCTGTATAACTCCACACGGAGCTGAAATAAACCCACACCAGACAGAGCTCCTACTCTCTGTATAACTCCACACGGAGCTGGGAAATAAACCCACACCAGACAGGGCTCCTACTCTCTGTATAACTCCACACGGAGCTGAAATAAACCCACACCAGACAGGACTCCTACTCTCTGTATAACTCCACACGGAGCTGGGAAATAAACCCACACCAGACAGAGCTCCTACTCTCTTTATAACTCCACACGGAGCTGGGAAATAAACCCACACCAGACAGAGCTCCTACTCTCTTTATAACTCCACACGGAGCTGAAATAAACCCACACCAGACAGAGCTCCTACTCTCTATATAACTCCACACGGAGCTGGGAAATAAACCCACACCAGACAGGGCTCCTACTCTCTGTATAACTCCACACGGAGCTGAAATAAACCCACACCAGACAGGGCTCCTACTGTCTGTATAACTCCACACGGAGCTGAAATAAACCCACACCAGACAGAGCTCCTACTCTCTGTATAACTCCACACGGAGCTGGGAAATAAACCCACACCAGACAGAGCTCCTACTCTCTGTATAACTCCACACGGAGCTGAAATAAACCCACACCAGACAGAGCTCCTACTCTCTGTATAACTCCACACGGAGCTGGGAAATAAACCCACACCAGACAGGGCTCCTACTCTCTGTATAACTCCACACGGAGCTGGGAAATAAACCCACACCAGACAGAGCTCCTACTCTCTGTATAACTCCACACGGAGCTGAAATAAACCCACACCAGACAGAGCTCCTACTCTCTGTATAACTCCACACGGAGCTGAAATAAACCCACACCAGACAGGGCTCCTACTCTCTGTATAACTCCACACGGAGCTGGGAAATAAACCCACACCAGACAGAGCTCCTACTCTCTGTATAACTCCACACGGAGCTGGGAAATAAGCCCACACCAGACAGGGCTCCTACTCTCTGTATAACTCCACACGGAGCTGAAATAAACCCACACCAGACAGAGCTCCTACTCTCTGTATAACTCCACACGGAGCTGAAATAAACCCACACCAGACAGAGCTCCTACTCTCTTTATAACTCCACACGGAGCTGAAATAAACCCACACCAGACAGAGCTCCTACTCTCTGTATAACTCCACACGGAGCTGAAATAAACCCACACCAGACAGAGCTCCTACTCTCTGTATAACTCCACACGGAGCTGAAATAAACCCTCACCAGACAGGGCTCCTACTCTCTGTATAACTCCACACGGAGCTGGGAAATAAACCCACACCAGACAGGGCTCCTACTCTCTTTATAACTCCACACGGAGCTGAAATAAACCCACACCAGACAGAGCTCCTACTCTCTGTATAACTCCACACGGAGCTGGGAAATAAACCCACACCAGACAGGGCTCCTACTCTCTGTATAACTCCACACGGAGCTGAAATAAACCCACACCAGACAGGGCTCCTACTCTCTGTATAACTCCACACGGAGCTGAAATAAACCCACACCAGACAGAGCTCCTACTCTCTGTATAACTCCACACGGAGCTGGGAAATAAACCCACACCAGACAGAGCTCCTACTCTCTGGATAACTCCACACGGAGCTGAAATAAACCCACACCAGACAGAGCTCCTACTCTCTGTATAACTCCACACGGAGCTGGGAAATAAACCCACACCAGACAGGGCTCCTACTCTCTGTATAACTCCACACGGAGCTGGGAAATAAACCCACACCAGACAGAGCTCCTACTCTCTGTATAACTCCACACGGAGCTGAAATAAACCCACACCAGACAGAGCTCCTACTCTCTGTATAACTCCACACGGAGCTGAAATAAACCCACACCAGACAGGGCTCCTACTCTCTGTATAACTCCACACGGAGCTGGGAAATAAACCCACACCAGGCAGAGCTCCTACTCTCTGTATAACTCCACACGGAGCTGAAATAAACCCACACCAGACACGGCTCCTACTCTCTGTATAACTCCACACGGAGCTGAAATAAACCCACACCAGACACGGCTCCTACTCTCTGTATAACTCCACACGGAGCTGAAATAAACCGACACCAGACAGGGCTCCTACTCTCTGTATAACTCCACACGGAGCTGGGAAATAAACCCACACCAGACAGGGCTCCTACTCTCTGTATAACTCCACACGGAGCTGGGAAATAAACCCACACCAGACACGGCTCCTACTCTCTGTATAACTCCACACGGAGCTGAAATAAACCCACACCAGACAGGGCTCCTACTCTCTGTATAACTCCACACGGAGCTGGGAAATAAACCCACACCAGACACGGCTCCTACTCTCTGTATAACTCCACACGGAGCTGAAATAAACCCACACCAGACACGGCTCCTACTCTCTGTATAACTCCACACGGAGCTGGGAAATAAGCCCACACCAGACAGAGCTCCTACTCTCTGTATAACTCCACACGGAGCTGGGAAATAAACCCACACCAGACACGGCTCCTACTCTCTGTATAACTCCACACGGAGCTGGGAAATAAACCCACACCAGACACGGCTCCTACTCTCTGTATAACTCCACACGGAGCTGGGAAATAAGCCCACACCAGACAGAGCTCCTACTCTCTGTATAACTCCACACGGAGCTGGGAAATAAACCCACACCAGACACGGCTCCTACTCTCTGTATAACTCCACACGGAGCTGGGAAATAAGCCCACACCAGACACGGCTCCTACTCTCTGTATAACTCCACACGGAGCTGAAATAAACCCACACCAGACACGGCTCCTACTCTCTGTATAACTCCACACGGAGCTGAAATAAACCCACACCAGACAGAGCTTCTACTCTCTGTATAACTCCACACGGAGCTGAAATAAACCCACACCAGACAGGGCTCCTACTCTCTGTATAACTCCACACGGAGCTGGGAAATAAACCCACACCAGACACGGCTCCTACTCTCTGTATAACTCCACACGGAGCTGGGAAATAAGCCCACACCAGACACGGCTCCTACTCTCTGTATAACTCCACACGGAGCTGAAATAAACCCACACCAGACACGGCTCCTACTCTCTGTATAACTCCACACGGAGCTGAAATACACCCACACCAGACAGGGCTCCTACTCTCTGTATAACTCCACACGGAGCTGAAATAAACCCACACCAGACAGAGCTCCTACTCTCTGTATAACTCCACACGGAGCTGGGAAATAAACCCACACCAGACAGAGCTCCTACTCTCTGTATAACTCCACACGGAGCTGAAATAAACCCACACCAGACAGAGCTCCTACTCTCTGTATAACTCCACACGGAGCTGGGAAATAAACCCACACCAGACAGGGCTCCTACTCTCTGTATAACTCCACACGGAGCTGAAATAAACCCACACCAGACAGGACTCCTACTCTCTGTATAACTCCACACGGAGCTGGGAAATAAACCCACACCAGACAGAGCTCCTACTCTCTTTATAACTCCACACGGAGCTGGGAAATAAACCCACACCAGACAGAGCTCCTACTCTCTTTATAACTCCACACGGAGCTGAAATGAACCCACACCAGACAGAGCTCCTACTCTCTATATAACTCCACACGGAGCTGGGAAATAAACCCACACCAGACAGGGCTCCTACTCTCTGTATAACTCCACACGGAGCTGAAATAAACCCACACCAGACAGGGCTCCTACTCTCTGTATAACTCCACACGGAGCTGAAATAAACCCACACCAGACAGAGCTCCTACTCTCTGTATAACTCCACACGGAGCTGGGAAATAAACCCACACCAGACAGGGCTCCTACTCTCTGTATAACTCCACACGGAGCTGGGAAATAAACCCACACCAGACAGAGCTCCTACTCTCTGTATAACTCCACACGGAGCTGAAATAAACCCACACCAGACAGAGCTCCTACTCTCTGTATAACTCCACACGGAGCTGAAATAAACCCACACCAGACAGGGCTCCTACTCTCTGTATAACTCCACACGGAGCTGGGAAATAAACCCACACCAGACAGGGCTCCTACTCTCTGTATAACTCCACACGGAGCTGGGAAATAAACCCACACCAGACAGAGCTCCTACTCTCTGTATAACTCCACACGGAGCTGGGAAATAAGCCCACACCAGACAGGGCTCCTACTCTCTGTATAACTCCACACGGAGCTGAAATAAACCCACACCAGACAGAGCTCCTACTCTCTGTATAACTCCACACGGAGCTGAAATAAACCCACACCAGACAGAGCTCCTACTCTCTTTATAACTCCACACGGAGCTGAAATAAACCCACACCAGACAGAGCTCCTACTCTCTGTATAACTCCACACGGAGCTGAAATAAACCCACACCAGACAGAGCTCCTACTCTCTGTATAACTCCACACGGAGCTGAAATAAACCCACACCAGACAGGGCTCCTACTCTCTGTATAACTCCACACGGAGCTGGGAAATAAACCCACACCAGACAGGGCTCCTACTCTCTTTATAACTCCACACGGAGCTGAAATAAACCCACACCAGACAGAGCTCCTACTCTCTGTATAACTCCACACGGAGCTGGGAAATAAACCCACACCAGACAGGGCTCCTACTCTCTGTATAACTCCACACGGAGCTGAAATAAACCCACACCAGACAGGGCTCCTACTCTCTGTATAACTCCACACGGAGCTGAAATAAACCCACACCAGACAGAGCTCCTACTCTCTGTATAACTCCACACGGAGCTGGGAAATAAACCCACACCAGACAGAGCTCCTACTCTCTGTATAACTCCACACGGAGCTGAAATAAACCCACACCAGACAGAGCTCCTACTCTCTGTAACTCCACACGGAGCTGGGAAATAAACCCACACCAGACAGGGCTCCTACTCTCTGTATAACTCCACACGGAGCTGGGAAATAAACCCACACCAGACAGAGCTCCTACTCTCTGTATAACTCCACACGGAGCTGAAATAAACCCACACCAGACAGAGCTCCTACTCTCTGTATAACTCCACACGGAGCTGAAATAAACCCACACCAGACAGGGCTCCTACTCTCTGTATAACTCCACACGGAGCTGGGAAATAAACCCACACCAGGCAGAGCTCCTACTCTCTGTATAACTCCACACGGAGCTGAAATAAACCCACACCAGACACGGCTCCTACTCTCTGTATAACTCCACACGGAGCTGAAATAAACCCACACCAGACACGGCTCCTACTCTCTGTATAACTCCACACGGAGCTGAAATAAACCCACACCAGACAGGGCTCCTACTCTCTGTATAACTCCACACGGAGCTGGGAAATAAACCCACACCAGACAGGGCTCCTACTCTCTGTATAACTCCACACGGAGCTGGGAAATAAACCCACACCAGACACGGCTCCTACTCTCTGTATAACTCCACACGGAGCTGAAATAAACCCACACCAGACAGAGCTCCTACTCTCTGTATAACTCCACACGGAGCTGGGAAATAAACCCACACCAGACACGGCTCCTACTCTCTGTATAACTCCACACGGAGCTGGGAAATAAACCCACACCAGACACGGCTCCTACTCTCTGTATAACTCCACACGGAGCTGGGAAATAAGCCCACACCAGACAGAGCTCCTACTCTCTGTATAACTCCACACGGAGCTGGGAAATAAACCCACACCAGACACGGCTCCTACTCTCTGTATAACTCCACACGGAGCTGGGAAATAAGCCCACACCAGACAGAGCTCCTACTCTCTGTATAACTCCACACGGAGCTGAAATAAACCCACACCAGACACGGCTCCTACTCTCTGTATAACTCCACACGGAGCTGAAATAAACCCACACCAGACAGAGCTTCTACTCTCTGTATAACTCCACACGGAGCTGAAATAAACCCACACCAGACAGAGCTTCTACTCTCTGTATAACTCCACACGGAGCTGAAATAAACCCACACCAGACAGGGCTCCTACTCTCTGTATAACTCCACACGGAGCTGGGAAATAAACCCACACCAGACACGGCTCCTACTCTCTGTATAACTCCACACGGAGCTGGGAAATAAGCCCACACCAGACACGGCTCCTACTCTCTGTATAACTCCACACGGAGCTGAAATAAACCCACACCAGACACGGCTCCTACTCTCTGTATAACTCCACACGGAGCTGAAATACACCCACACCAGACAGAGCTCCTACTCTCTGTATAACTCCACACGGAGCTGGGAAATAAACCCACACCAGACAGAGCTCCTACTCTCTGTATAACTCCACACGGAGCTGAAATAAACCCACACCAGACAGAGCTCCTACTCTCTGTATAACTCCACACGGAGCTGGGAAATAAACCCACACCAGACAGGGCTCCTACTCTCTGTATAACTCCACACGGAGCTGAAATAAACCCACACCAGACAGGACTCCTACTCTCTGTATAACTCCACACGGAGCTGGGAAATCAACCCACACCAGACAGGGCTCCTACTCTCTTTATAACTCCACACGGAGCTGAAATAAACCCACACCAGACACGGCTCCTACTCTCTGTATAACTCCACACGGAGCTGGGAAATAAGCCCACACCAGACAGAGCTCCTACTCTCTGTATAACTCCACACGGAGCTGGGAAATAAACCCACACCAGACACGGCTCCCACTCTCTGTATAACTCCACACGGAGCTGGGAAATAAACCCACACCAGACACGGCTCCTACTCTCTGTATAACTCCACACGGAGCTGAGAAATAAGCCCACACCAGACACGGCTCCTACTCTCTGTATAACTCCACACGGAGCTGAAATAAACCCACACCAGACACGGCTCCTACTCTCTGTATAACTCCACACGGAGCTGAAATAAACCCACACCAGACAGAGCTTCTACTCTCTGTATAACTCCACACGGAGCTGAAATAAACCCACACCAGACAGGGCTCCTACTCTCTGTATAACTCCACACGGAGCTGGGAAATAAACCCACACCAGACACGGCTCCTACTCTCTGTATAACTCCACACGGAGCTGGGAAATAAGCCCACACCAGACACGGCTCCTACTCTCTGTATAACTCCACACGGAGCTGAAATAAACCCACACCAGACACGGCTCCTACTCTCTGTATAACTCCACACGGAGCTGAAATACACCCACACCAGACAGGGCTCCGACTCTCTGTATAACTCCACACGGAGCTGGGAAATAAACCCACACCAGACAGAGCTCCTACTCTCTGTATAACTCCACACGGAGCTGAAATAAACCCACACCAGACAGAGCTCCTACTCTCTGTATAACTCCACACGGAGCTGAAATAAACCCACACCAGACAGGGCTCCTACTCTCTGTATAACTCCACACGGAGCTGAAATAAACCCACACCAGACAGAGCTCCTACTCTCTGTATAACTCCACACGGAGCTGGGAAATAAACCCACACCAGACAGAGCTCCTACTCTCTGTATAACTCCACACGGAGCTGAAATAAACCCACACCAGACAGAGCTCCTACTCTCTGTATAACTCCACACGGAGCTGGGAAATAAACCCACACCAGACAGAGCTCCTACTCTCTGTATAACTCCACACGGAGCTGAAATAAACCCACACCAGACAGGGCTCCTACTCTCTGTATAACTCCACACGGAGCTGAAATAAGCCCACACCAGACAGGGCTCCTACTCTCTGTATAACTCCACACGGAGCTGGGAAATAAACCCACACCAGACAGGGCTCCTACTCTCTGTATAACTCCACACGGAGCTGAAATAAACCCACACCAGACAGGACTCCTACTCTCTGTATAACTCCACACGGAGCTGAAATAAGCCCACACCAGACAGGGCTCCTACTCTCTGTATAACTCCACACGGAGCTGGGAAATCAACCCACACCAGACAGGGTTCCTACTCTCTGTATAACTCCACACGGAGCTGGGAAATAAACCCACACCAGACAGAGCTCCTACTCTCTGTATAACTCCACACGGAGCTGAAATAAACCCACACCAGACAGAGCTCCTACTCTCTGTATAACTCCACACGGAGCTGGGAAATCAACCCACACCAGACAGGGCTCCTACTCTCTTTATAACTCCACACGGAGCTGAAATAAACCCACACCAGACAGAGCTCCTACTCTCTGTATAACTCCACACGGAGCTGGGAAATAAACCCACACCAGACAGGGCTGCTACTCTCTGTATAACTCCACACGGAGCTGAAATAAACCCACACCAGACACGGCTCCCACTCTCTGTATAACTCCACACGGAGCTGGGAAATAAACCCACACCGGACAGGGCTCCTACTCTCTGTATAACTCCACACGGAGCTGAAATAAACCCACACCAGACAGGGCTCCTACTCTCTTTATAACTCCACACGGAGCTGAAATAAACCCACACCAGACAGGGCTCCTACTCTCTGTATAACTCCACACGGAGCTGGAATAAACCCACACCAGACAGAGCTCCTACTCTCTGTATAACTCCACACGGAGCTGAAAATACCCACACCAGACAGAGCTCCTACTCTCTGTATAACTCCACATGGAGCTGAAATAAACCCACACCAGACAGGGCTCCTACTGTCTGTATAACTCCACACGGAGCTGAAATAAACCCACACCAGACAGAGCTCCTACTCTCTGTATAACTCCACACGGAGCTGAAATAAACCCACACCAGACAGAGCTTCTACTCTCTGTATAACTCCATACGGAGCTGAAATAAACCCACACCAGACAGAGCTCCTACTCTCTGTATAACTCCACACGGAGCTGAAATAAACCGACACCAGACAGGGCTCCTACTCTCTGTATAACTCCACACGGAGCTGAAATAAACCCACACCAGACAGGGCTCCTACTCTCTGTATAACTCCACACGGAGCTGGGAAATAAACCCACACCAGACACGGTTCCTACTCTCTGTATAACTCCACACGGAGCTGAAATAAACCCACACCAGACAGGGCTCCTACTCTCTGTATAACTCCACACGGAGCTGGGAAATAATCCCACACCAGACAGAGCTCCTACTCTCTGTATAACTCCACACGGAGCTGGGAAATAAACCCACACCAGACAGGGCTCCTACTCTCTGTATAACTCCACACGGAGCTGGGAAATAATCCCACACCAGACAGAGCTCCTACTCTCTGTATAACTCCACACGGAGCTGGGAAATAAACCCACACCAGACAGAGCTCCTACTCTCTGTACAACTCCACACGGAGCTGAAATAAACCCACACCAGACAGGGCTCCTACTCTCTGTATAACTCCACACGGAGCTGAAATAAACCCACACCAGACAGGGCTCCTACTCTCTGTATAACTCCACACGGAGCTGAAATAAACCCACACCAGACAGGGCTCCTACTCTCTGTATAACTCCACACGGAGCTGGGAAATAAACCCACACCAGACACGGCTCCTACTCTCTGTATAACTCCACACGGAGCTGAAATAAACCCACACCAGACACGGCTCCTACTCTCTGTATAACTCCACACGGAGCTGGGAAATAAGCCCACACCAGACAGAGCTCCTACTCTCTGTATAACTCCACACGGAGCTGGGAAATAAACCCACACCAGACACGGCTCCTACTCTCTGTATAACTCCACACGGAGCTGGGAAATAAACCCACACCAGACACGGCTCCTACTCTCTATATAACTCCACACGGAGCTGGGAAATAAGCCCACACCAGACAGAGCTCCTACTCTCTGTATAACTCCACACGGAGCTGGGAAATAAACCCACACCAGACACGGCTCCTACTCTCTGTATAACTCCACACGGAGCTGGGAAATAAGCCCACACCAGACAGAGCTCCTACTCTCTGTATAACTCCACACGGAGCTGGGAAATAAACCCACACCAGACACGGCTCCCACTCTCTGTATAACTCCACACGGAGCTGGGAAATAAACCCACACCAGACACGGCTCCTACTCTCTGTATAACTCCACACGGAGCTGAGAAATAAGCCCACACCAGACACGGCTCCTACTCTCTGTATAACTCCACACGGAGCTGAAATAAACCCACACCAGACACGGCTCCTACTCTCTGTATAACTCCACACGGAGCTGGGAAATAAACCCACACCAGACAGAGCTCCTACTCTCTGTACAACTCCACACGGAGCTGAAATAAACCCACACCAGACAGGGCTCCTACTCTCTGTATAACTCCACACGGAGCTGAAATAAACCCACACCAGACAGGGCTCCTACTCTCTGTATAACTCCACACGGAGCTGGGAAATAAACCCACACCAGACAGGGCTCCTCCTCTCTGTATAACTCCACACGGAGCTGAAATAAACCCACACCAGACAGAGCTCCTACTCTCTGTATAACTCCACACGGAGCTGGGAAATAAACCCACACCAGACACGGTTCCTACTCTCTGTATAACTCCACACGGAGCTGAAATAAACCCACACCAGACAGGGCTCCTACTCTCTGTATAACTCCACACGGAGCTGGGAAATAAACCCACACCAGACAGGGCTCCTACTCTCTGTATAACTCCACACGGAGCTGGGAAATAAACCCACACCAGACAGGACTCCTACTCTCTGTATAACTCCACACGGAGCTGAAATTAACCAACACCAGACACGGCTCCTACTCTCTGTATAACTCCACACGGAGCTGGGAAATAAACCCACACCAGACAGAGCTCCTACTCTCTTTATAACTCCACACGGAGCTGGGAAATCAACCCACACCAGACAGGGCTCCTACTCTCTTTATAACTCCACACGGAGCTGAAATAAACCCACACCAGACAGGGCTCCCACTCTCTGTATAACTCCACACGGAGCTGGGAAATAAACCCACACCAGACAGAGCTCCTACTCTCTGTATAACTCCACACGGAGCTGGGAAATAAACCCACACCAGACAGAGCTCCTACTCTCTGTATAACTCCACACGGAGCTGGGAAATAAACCCACACCAGACAGGGCTCCTACTCTCTGTATAACTCCACACGGAGCTGAAATAAACCCACACCAGACACGGCTCCCACTCTCTGTATAACTCCACACGGAGCTGGGAAATAAACCCACACCGGACAGGGCTCCTACTCTCTGTATAACTCCACACGGAGCTGAAATAAACCCACACCAGACAGGGCTCCTACTCTCTTTATAACTCCACACGGAGCTGAAATAAACCCACACCAGACAGGGCTCCTACTCTCTGTATAACTCCACACGGAGCTGGAATAAACCCACACCAGACAGAGCTCCTACTCTCTGTATAACTCCACACGGAGCTGAAATACACCCACACCAGACACGGCTCCTACTCTCTGTATAACTCCACACGGAGCTGGGAAATAAACCCACACCAGACAGGGCTCCTACTCTCTGTATAACTCCACACGGAGCTGAAATAAACCCACACCAGACAGAGCTCCTACTCTCTGTATAACTCCACATGGAGCTGAAATAAACCCACACCAGACAGGGCTCCTACTGTCTGTATAACTCCACACGGAGCTGAAATAAACCCACACCAGACAGAGCTCCTACTCTCTGTATAACTCCACACGGAGCTGAAATAAACCCACACCAGACAGAGCTTCTACTCTCTGTATAACTCCATACGGAGCTGAAATAAACCCACACCAGACAGAGCTCCTACTCTCTGTATAACTCCACACGGAGCTGAAATAAACCGACACCAGACAGGGCTCCTACTCTCTGTATAACTCCACACGGAGCTGAAATAAACCCACACCAGACAGGGCTCCTACTCTCTGTATAACTCCACACGGAGCTGGGAAATAATCCCACACCAGACAGAGCTCCTACTCTCTGTATAACTCCACACGGAGCTGGGAAATAAACCCACACCAGACAGGGCTCCTACTCTCTGTATAACTCCACACGGAGCTGGGAAATAATCCCACACCAGACAGAGCTCCTACTCTCTGTATAACTCCACACGGAGCTGGGAAATAAACCCACACCAGACAGGACTCCTACTCTCTGTATAACTCCACACGGAGCTGGGAAATAAACCCACACCAGACAGAGCTCCTACTCTCTGTATAACTCCACACGGAGCTGAAATAAACCCACACCAGACAGAGCTCCTACTCTCTGTATAACTCCACACGGAGCTGAAATAAACCCACACCAGACAGGGCTCCTATTCTCTGTATAACTCCACACGGAGCTGGGAAATAAACCCACACCAGGCAGAGCTCCTACTCTCTGTATAACTCCACACGGAGCTGAAATAAACCCACACCAGGCACGGCTCCTACTCTCTGTATAACTCCACACGGAGCTGAAATAAACCCACACCAGACACGGCTCCTACTCTCTGTATAACTCCACACGGAGCTGAAATAAACCGACACCAGACAGGGCTCCTACTCTCTGTATAACTCCACACGGAGCTCGGAAATAAACCCACACCAGACAGGGCTCCTACTCTCTGTATAACTCCACACGGAGCTGGGAAATAAACCCACACCAGACACGGCTCCTACTCTCTGTATAACTCCACACGGAGCTGAAATAAACCCACACCAGACAGGGCTCCTACTCTCTGTATAACTCCACACGGAGCTGAAATAAACCCACACCAGACAGGGCTCCTACTCTCTGTATAACTCCACACGGAGCTGGGAAATAATCCCACACCTGACAGAGCTCCTACTCTCTGTATAACTCCACACGGAGCTGGGAAATAATCCCACACCAGACAGGGCTCCTACTCTCTGTATAACTCCACACGGAGCTGGGAAATAAACCCACACCAGACAGAGCTCCTACTCTCTGTACAACTCCACACGGAGCTGAAATAAACCCACACCAGACAGGGCTCCTACTCTCTGTATAACTCCACACGGAGCTGAAATAAACCCACACCAGACAGGGCTCCTACTCTCTGTATAACTCCACACGGAGCTGGGAAATAAACCCACACCAGACAGGGCTCCTCCTCTCTGTATAACTCCACACGGAGCTGAAATAAACCCACACCAGACAGAGCTCCTACTCTCTGTATAACTCCACACGGAGCTGGGAAATAAACCCACACCAGACAGAGCTCCTACTCTCTGTACAACTCCACACGGAGCTGAAATAAACCCACACCAGACAGGGCTCCTACTCTCTGTATAACTCCACACGGAGCTGAAATAAACCCACACCAGACACGGTTCCTACTCTCTGTATAACTCCACACGGAGCTGAAATAAACCCACACCAGACAGGGCTCCTACTCTCTGTATAACTCCACACGGAGCTGGGAAATAAACCCACACCAGACAGAGCTCCTACTCTCTGTATAACTCCACACGGAGCTGAAATAAACCCACACCAGACAGAGCTTCTACTCTCTGTACAACTCCACACGGAGCTGAAATAAACCCACACCAGACAGGGCTCCTACTCTCTGTATAACTCCACACGGAGCTGAAATAAACCCACACCAGACAGAGCTCCTACTCTCTTTATAACTCCACACGGAGCTGAAATAAACCCACACCAGACAGAGCTCCTACTCTCTGTATAACTCCACACGGAGCTGAAATAAACCCACACCAGACAGAGCTCCAACTCTCTGTACAACTCCACACGGAGCTGAAATAAACCCACACCAGACAGGGCTCCTACTCTCTGTATAACTCCACACGGAGCTGAAATAAACCGACACCAGACAGGGCTCCTACTCTCTGTATAACTCCACACGGAGCTGGGAAATAAACCCACACCAGACAGGGCTCCTACTCTCTGTATAACTCCACACGGAGCTGGGAAATAAACCCACACCAGACAGGGCTCCTACTCTCTGTATAACTCCACACGGAGCTGAAATAAACCCACACCAGACAGAGCTCCTACTCTCTGTATAACTCCACACGGAGCTGAAATAAACCCACACCAGACAGGGCTCCTACTCTCTGTATAACTCCACACGGAGCTGAAATAAACCCACACCAGACAGAGCTCCTACTCTCTGTATAACTCCACACGGAGCTGAAATAAACCCACACCAGACAGAGCTCCTACTCTCTGTATAACTCCACACGGAGCTGGGAAATAAACCCACACCAGACAGGGCTCCTACTCTCTGTATAACTCCACACGGAGCTGAAATAAACCCACACCAGACAGGGCTCCTACTCTCTGTATAACTCCACACGGAGCTGAAATAAACCCACACCAGACAGAGCTCCTACTCTCTGTATTACTCCACACGGAGCTGAAATAAGCCCACACCAGACAGCCAGACACGGCTCCTACTCTCTGTATAACTCCACACGGAGCTGGGAAATAAACCCACACCAGACACAGTTCCTACTCTCTGTATAACTCCACACGGAGCTGGGAAATAAACCCACACCAGGCAGAGCTCCTACTCTCTGTATAACTGCACACGGAGCTGGGAAATAAACCCACACCAGACAGAGCTCCTACTCTCTGTATAACTCCACACGGAGCTGAAATAAACCCACACCAGACACGGCTCCTACTCTCTGTATAACTCCACACGGAGCTGAAATAAACCCACACCAGACACGGCTCCCACTCTCTGTATAACTCCACACGGAGCTGGGAAATAAACCCACACCGGACAGGGCTCCTACTCTCTGTATAACTCCACACGGAGCTGAAATAAACCCACACCAGACAGGGCTCCTACTCTCTTTATAACTCCACACGGAGCTGAAATAAACCCACACCAGACAGGGCTCCTACTCTGTATAACTCCACACGGAGCTGGAATAAACCCACACCAGACAGAGCTCCTACTCTCTGTATAACTCCACACGGAGCTGAAATAAACCCACACCAGACAGAGCTCCTACTCTCTGTATAACTCCACATGGAGCTGAAATAAACCCACACCAGACAGGGCTCCTACTGTCTGTATAACTCCATACGGAGCTGAAATAAACCCACACCAGACAGAGCTCCTACTCTCTGTATAACTACACACGGAGCTGAAATAAACCGACACCAGACAGGGCTCCTACTCTCTGTATAACTCCACACGGAGCTGAAATAAACCCACACCAGACAGGGCTCCTACTCTCTGTATAACTCCACACGGAGCTGGGAAATAAACCCACACCAGACACGGTTCCTACTCTCTGTATAACTCCACACGGAGCTGAAATAAACCCACACCAGACAGGGCTCCTACTCTCTGTATAACTCCACACGGAGCTGGGAAATAATCCCACACCAGACAGAGCTCCTACTCTCTGTATAACTCCACACGGAGCTGGGAAATAAACCCACACCAGACAGAGCTCCTACTCTCTGTACAACTCCACACGGAGCTGAAATAAACCCACACCAGACAGGGCTCCTACTCTCTGTATAACTCCACACGGAGCTGGGAAATAAACCCACACCAGACAGGGCTCCTCCTCTCTGTATAACTCCACACGGAGCTGAAATAAACCCACACCAGACAGAGCTCCTACTCTCTGTATAACTCCACACGGAGCTGGGAAATAAACCCACACCAGACACGGTTCCTACTCTCTGTATAACTCCACACGGAGCTGAAATAAACCCACACCAGACAGGGCTCCTACTCTCTGTATAACTCCACACGGAGCTGGGAAATAAACCCACACCACACAGTGCTCCTACTCTCTGTATAACTCCACACGGAGCTGGGAAATAAACCCACACCAGACAGAGCTCCTACTCTCTGTATAACTCCACACGGAGCTGAAATAAACCCACACCAGACAGAGCTTCTACTCTCTGTACAACTCCACACGGAGCTGAAATAAACCCACACCAGACAGGGCTCCTACTCTCTGTATAACTCCACACGGAGCTGAAATAAACCCACACCAGACAGAGCTCCTACTCTCTTTATAACTCCACACGGAGCTGAAATAAACCCACACCAGACAGGGCTCCTACTCTCTGTATAACTCCACACGGAGCTGAAATAAACCCACACCAGACAGAGCTCCTACTCTCTGTATAACTCCACACGGAGCTGAAATAAACCCACACCAGACAGAGCTCCTACTCTCTGTATAACTCCACACGGAGCTGAAATAAACCCACACCAGACAGGGCTCCTACTCTCTGTATAACTCCACACGGAGCTGGGAAATAAACCCACACCAGACAGGGCTCCTACTCTCTGTATAACTCCACACGGAGCTGAAATAAACCCACACCAGACAGGGCTCCTACTCTCTGTATAACTCCACACGGAGCTGAAATAAACCCACACCAGACAGAGCTCCTACTCTCTGTATAACTCCACACGGAGCTGAAATAAACCCACACCAGACAGGGCTCCTACTCTCTGTATAACTCCACACGGAGCTGGGAAATAAACCCACACCAGACACGGTTCCTACTCTCTGTATAACTCCACACGGAGCTGAAATAAACCCACACCAGACAGGGCTCCTACTCTCTGTATAACTCCACACGGAGCTGGGAAATAAACCCACACCAGACAGGGCTCCTACTCTCTGTATAACTCCACACGGAGCTGAAATAAACCCACACCAGACAGAGCTCCTACTCTCTGTATAACTCCACACGGAGCTGGGAAATAAACCCACACCAGACAGGGCTCCTACTCTCTGTATAACTCCACACGGAGCTGAAATAAACCCACACCAGACAGAGCTCCTACTCTCTGTATAACTCCACACGGAGCTGAAATAAGCCCACACCAGACAGCCAGACACGGCTCCTACTCTCTGTATAACTCCACACGGAGCTGGGAAATAAACCCACACCAGACACGGTTCCTACTCTCTGTATAACTCCACACGGAGCTGGGAAATAAACCCACACCAGACAGAGCTCCTACTCTCTGTATAACTGCACACGGAGCTGGGAAATAAACCCACACCAGACAGAGCTCCTACTCTCTGTATAACTCCACACGGAGCTGAAATAAACCCACACCAGACACGGCTCCTACTCTCTGTATAACTCCACACGGAGCTGAAATAAACCCACACCAGACAGGGCTCCTACTCTCTGTATAACTCCACACGGAGCTGGGAAATAAACCCACACCAGACAGGGCTCCTACTCTCGGTATAACTCCACACGGAGCTGAAATAAACCCACACCAGACAGGACTCCTACTCCCTGTATAACTCCACACGGAGCTGAAATAAACCCACACCAGACAGAGCTCCTACTCTCTGTATAACTCCACACGGAGCTGAAATAAACCCACACCAGACACGGCTCCGACTCTCTGTATAACTCCACACGGAGCTGGGAAATAAACCCACACCAGACAGGGCTCCTACTCTCTGTATAACTCCACACGGAGCTGGGAAATAAACCCACACCAGACACGGCTCCTACTCTCTGTATAACTCCACACGGAGCTGGGAAATAAACCCACACCAGACAGGGCTCCTACTCTCTGTATAACTCCACACGGAGCTGAAATAAACCCACACCAGACAGGGCTCCTACTCTCTGTATAACTCCACACGGAGCTGAATTAAACCCACACCAGATCGGCTCCGACTCTCTGTATAACTCCACACGGAGCTGGGAAATAAACCCACACCAGACACGGTTCCTACTCTCTGTATAACTCCACACGGAGCTGAAATAAACCCACACCAGACAGAGCTCCTACTCTCTGTATAACTCCACACGGAGCTGAAATAAACCCACACCAGACACGGCTCCTACTCTCTGTATAACTCCACACGGAGCTGAAATAAACCCACACCAGACAGAGCTCCTACTCTCTGTATAACTCCACACGGAGCTGAAATAAACCCACACCAGACAGAGCTCCTACTCTCTGTATAACTCCACACGGAGCTGGGAAATAAACCCACACCAGACAGAGCTCCTACTCTGTATAACTCCACACGGAGCTCGGAAATAAACCAACACCAGACAGGGCTCCTACTCTCTGTATAACTCCACACGGAGCTGAAATAAACCCACACCAGACACGGCTCCTACTCTCTGTATAACTCCACACGGAGCTGAAATAAACCCACACCAGACACGGCTCCTACTCTCTGTATAACTCCACACGGAGCTGAAATAAACCCACACCAGACACGGCTCCTACTCTCTGTATAACTCCACACGGAGCTGAAATAAGCCCACACCAGACACGGCTCCTACTCTCTGTATAACTCCACACGGAGCTGAAATAAACCCACACCAGACAGAGCTCCTACTCTCTGTACAACTCCACACGGAGCTGAAATAAACCCACACCAGACAGGGCTCCTACTCTCTGTATAACTCCACACGGAGCTGGGAAATAAACCCACACCAGACAGGGCTCCGACTCTCTGTATAACTCCACACGGAGCTGGGAAATAAACCCACACCAGACAGGGCTCCGACTCTCTGTATAACTCCACACGGAGCTGGGAAATAAACCCACACCAGACAGGGCTCCGACTCTCTGTATAACTCCACACGGAGCTGGGAAATAAACCCACACCAGGCAGAGCTCCTACTCTCTGTATAACTGCACACGGAGCTGGGAAATAAACCCACACCAGACAGAGCTCCTACTCTCTGTATAACTCCACACGGAGCTGAAATAAACCCACACCAGGCAGGGCTCCGACTCTCTGTATAACTCCACACGGAGCTGGGAAATAAACCCACACCAGACAGGGCTCCTACTCTCTGTATAACTACACACGGAGCTGGGAAATAAACCCACACCAGACAGAGCTCCTACTCTCTGTATAACTCCACACGGAGCTGAAATAAACCCACACTAGACAGGGCTCCGACTCTCTGTATAACTCCACACGGAGCTGAAATAAACCCACACCAGACAGGGCTCCTACTCTCTGTATAACTCCACACGGAGCTGAAATAAACCCACACCAGACAGGGCTCCGACTCTCTGTATAACTCCACACGGAGCTGGGACAGACAGCGCTCCTCCTCTCTGTTAAGAAAGCTCGGAAGTGGGCTTTACTTTCAGGGACCATTTATGGATTTGGCAGAAGTGTAATTTATCCACATTACTGACCTGTCATTTTATTGGTTATCTTCACAGATGCAAGATCTAATGGGCTCACAGGAACAGAGAAGTTCAGAGTCAGATACAAGTGCTTTGGACGCAGGTAATTCAGAGACGGACCACAAAAAAATAATCTTTATTGTCACAAGTAGGCTTACGTTAACCCTGCGGGCAGCACGGTAGCATTGTTAATAGCACAATTGCTTCACAGCTCCAGGGTCCCAGGTTCGATTCCGGCTTGGGTCACTGTCTGTGCGGAGTCTACACATCCTCCCAGTGTGTGCGTGGGTTTCCTCCGGGTGCTCCGGTTTCCTCCCACAGTCCAAAGATGTGCAGGTTAGGTGGATTGGCCATGATAAATTGCCCTTAGTGTCCCAAATTGCCCTTAGTGTTGGGTGGGGTTACTGGGTTAAGGGGATAGGGTGGAGGTGTTGGGTTAGGGTGCTCTTTCCAAGAGCTGGTACATACTCGATGGGCCGAATGGCCTCCTTCTGCACTGTAAATTCTATGATAAAGTTACTGTGAAAAGCCCCTAGTCGCCGCACTCTGGCGCCTGTTCGGGTACACTGAAGAATTTAGAATTCTCAGCTGGTACGGGAATTGACCCCGTGCTGCTGGCCTTATTCTGCACCAAAAACCAGCTGTCTAGCCCACTGAGCTAAACCAGCCCACCAAAACATTCTTGAGCCAGAGTGCAGAGAGTGATTCACAAAACTCTCTGGTTTAAGTCTGAATTTCTTCCACTGGTTATGGATTTTTGTGCAAGAAAATACTTGTATTTAACTAACGCCTGTCTCTTCCTTGTGAAGTCGCGAGGTACTTCACAGTCACTCAATTACTTTTAAACTCAGGCATGGGCAAAATAAGTGCACAGCAAGATCCGCATAAAACAGTGAGATGGATCTGTGTTTTGCACGTTTTAGTTGCAGCATCAGTATTCACCAGGGGAACTATCTTGTCATCTTCAAATATTGCACATATACTTCACCGGAGATTTTCTATTACTGATACTTGAATATTGATTAAAAGTTCACGATTTTTGCCATTGATTGTTCACAGTACCCTTTCCTCTGGGCAGCACGGTGACGCACTGGTTAGCATTGCTGCCTCACGGTGCCCAGGCTCGATCCCTTTTGACAAAGCTTTGACAAAGGGTCATCTGGACTCTCAACGTTAGCTCTTTTCCCTCCCGACAAATGGTGCCAAACCTGCTGAGATTTTCCAGCATTTTTTCTTTGGTTTCAGATTCCAGCATCCACAGTAACTTGCTTTTATGCAGGGTAGGTGGACTGGCCATGCCAAATTCCCCCTTAATTGGAAAAAAGAATTGGGTACTCTAAATTTTTTTTTTTTTTAAACAGTACTCCTTCCTTGTATACTATAAATTGCTGTGATTGTTTGAAATCTAGCATTTTTGTCATCTTTATTATTGTCACAAGAAAGCTTACATTAACACTGCAATGAAGTTACTGTGAAAATCCCCCAGTCGCCACATTCCGGCGGGTACACAAGAGGGAGAATTCAGAATGTCCAATTCACCCAACAGCACGTCTTTCGGGACTTGTGGGAGGAAACCGGAGCACCCGGAGGAAACCCACGCCGACACGGGGGGGGGGAATGTGCAGACTCTGCACAGATAGTCACCCAAGCCAGGAATTGAACCCAGGTTTCTAGCACTGTGAAGCAACAGTGCTAACCACTGTGCCGCATGTTTGTTCTGATGAGTGCACGCCAAAAAACATCAGCAAAACGTCACTGTTCAATAATAATACTGATATTACCAATTTTATTCAAGTCGGCAGGCATGGTCTGTTTGAATTGTAATCCATAATACACATGCATTTCTAATACAATCAAACTGGGATCTTTTCGCATTATGCAAACCTAGATGGAGTCTAACCTTAATGTTTCATCCAGAAGATGTCACCTCTGATGGTGCAGCACTCACCTCAGTGCAAAATTTATCACATGCCAAATACCTCATGGTGTTGTTGTATGATGTGCTAATACCTTTAAGGGTGCATGTCTTTAAACTACTGTTGATCATTATCACTTCAACAGGATGACTAGAAGTCGGTCTTTAAGCAGCAGTAGTTGATGTCAGGCATGTGCCTCCCTCTGAACCCACATGGGCAGCACAGTGGTCAGCTCTGTTGCCTCACCGCTCCAGGGACCCAGGTTCAGTTCCGGCCTCGGGTGTCTTTGTGGAGTTTGCACTTTCTCCCTGTGTCTGTGTGTGTCCCATAAACCAAATATGTGCAGGTTAGGTGGATTAGCCATGCTAAATTGCTCCTTAGTGTCCAAAAGGTTAGATGGGGTTACGGGGATAGGGTGGAGATGTGGGCTTAAGTAGGGTGCTCTTTCAAAGGGCCGGTGCAGACTCGATGGGCCGGGTCTATGATTCAATAATCCTTTTGCATGATTCCGTAAGAGTGTAACATGGTGCAATGTCCTGACCCATGTTCCTCCCACAGCTAATATCACCAAAAACAGACTTGATTAGCATTAATTACTCCGCCATGATCGGACTGAATGGCAGCAGAACAAGCTGGAGAGGCTGAACGGCCTCCTCCTGTACCATGTGTTCCTGTGACCTCTGGGACAAACATCTGGAAAGTAAACCATGTTCTGTTCGGTGTGTCAGGATAGTAACGGGAGACTGGGAATCCTGCTGCATTTTCTGCACTGTGCTGTGGAGCTGTAGGGATAGTTTTTCGTGTTATCCTGTGTGTGACAGGGCCCCGTCCTCTGCAGATTGAAGGAGCATGTTCATCCTTTGCATCTTTTTAAACTAAACAAAAGCTTTTTGCGGGGGGGGGGGCATTCCCTGTTCCCTCAAGGCAGTGCCTTGAACAATCTGAGTCGACCTGCCAGATCCGAATTTAAGCACAGCGTGCCAGTTAATTGATCCTGGTGCTTCTCCGTGACTCTGATACCAATCAGAGTCCACTGGTCAACCAATCAGCATTCTCTTTTCATACATAAATTGTTGTTCTCTTGACGGTATTCTTGCAAATTTGTGCTGGTTTATGCAAGATGAAAAGCTTCAGCACCTTGTCTTTTTTTCAGCAATACTCAAGTTCTATACTACCAAACGACTATTAGCACGATCCTACTAATAATAATCTTTATTGTCACAAGTAGGCTTACATTAACACTGAAATGAAGTTGCTGTGAAAATCCCCTCGTCGCCACATTCCGGCGCCTGTTCGGGTACACACAGGGAGAATTCAGAATGTCCAATTCACCTAACAGCACGTCTTTTAGGACTTGAGGGTGGAACCGGAGCATCCGGAGGAAACCCACGCAGACACGGGGCTTTTCACAGTAACTTCATTGCAGTGTTAATGTAAGCCTACCTGTGAGACGAATAAAGATTATTATAATATTATTAAATCCTGTATCTACAGTCTGAATGACCAGGTGCACTATTTGTCACCGTAACTCCGATCACTTTGCTGTTTATCTGGTAACCGCTGCACGATGGAGTAACATGTGCTTTATGCCCTCTCTCTCTCTCTCTCTCTCGTCTAGGAAAACAAGTTGTTCAGTACAGTGCCCCGCCTCTGTTAATGGTCGACACCAACTCCAGCGACATAGGGGACCTCCCCGTCTTATTTGAACTCGGAGATTCTCCGTACTTCCCTTCTGAAGACAACCTGAACTTGGATGCCACAGATGACGACCCATTGTTTCTCTTATCGAGCACTAACCTGTCTCACACACCGGATCCACCGGTCTCCTAACTCCAGGAGTGCCGCCCCCTCCGCATTCCTCCAGCCCTGCCTCACTCCAATTGCTGGACTGCTTGTTCGGGGTACAGCTTTCTGCTGCAGGAGAGGACACAGAATGAGAGTGAAACTGTATCTTTAAATATTTAAATTTTAACCAGTTTGCTTTTCGAGCCTGATTAAATCCTATTGCAAGTACAGAGCAGCCCGGGCTCAAACACGGGGGAGTGTGTCATAGGGATCCTCCTCCTCCTGTTAGATTCCAACTTTCAGTGATTAAGGACGAGATAATTGATTGCAGACTACAATGTTATTGTCTTGTTTCGCCCTCCCTCTTTCAGAGACAGAGAGCAGTTAGACCTCCATTTTCCGAATAACAGGTTTATCGGAGGAAAATTCGAAACCACTATAATGTTTTCGCTGAGTGAAGAGAGATGGTTTTATTATTCTGATTTCTATTTTGCGTTATCTCTCCTCCCCATCCTCTTCCCTCCTCGGTTTTGTATATTTACACTTTAATCCAGTTGCTGATAAGTGAAGATGTATTTTTGATTCGTAATATTAAAAAAGGTTTTTTAAAAAAAAGTTAATATTCTAGCTCATACTCAAAAGCCTGCAATGATGTGGTAGAATGGAGGTTTATTTTTTTATACACTATATTTTGGATGCTTGTAAAATAGTTTTGCAAAGGATCAGAAATTGGAACATGGGGAAAAGGATTGTTGTTTCGACAGAACGGGTGCAACACATGCACACCACATCTCCTTTACTCACACTCGCAATGCACACATTTACACTGGAGACCAGCTCAGTCCCCTGCACCTTTACTCACACTCGCAATGCACACATTTACACTGGAGACCAGCTCAGTCCCCTGCACCTTTACTCACACTCGCAATGCACACATTTACACTGGAGACCAGCTCAGTCCCCTGCACCTTTACTCATACTCGCAATGCACACATTTACACTGGAGACCAGCTCAGTCCCCTGCACCTTTACTCACACTCGCAATGCACACATTTACACTGGAGACCAGCTCAGTCCCCTGCACCTTTACTCACACTCGCAATGCACACATTTACACTGGAGACCAGCTCAGTCCCCTGCACCTTTACTCACACTCGCAATGTACACATTTACACTGGAGACCAGCTCAGTCCCCTGCACCTTTACTCACACTCGCAATGTACACATTTACACTGGAGACCAGCTCAGTCCCCTGCACCTTTCATTCCAACACTGCTGATGGGTTATTTCAAGGGCACATGGGCGGGGTCCCTGTCGGTAATATAACTGCTGTGTAGTTGATCTTGGGCCTGAGGATTTAGCCCACAATCTTAGCTGATATGAATGTGTAGCCCTGGGGACACAGCCTTTCAGATGAGGTGTAGATCTGGTTGTTAAGGTGAACGTAGAAAACCCCATTGCATTTTTAAAGAGGCTTGCGGGTCTCTTTCCTCCTCCTCTCTCTCTTTCCCCCCCCCCCCCCCCCCCCCCCCCTCAAAGATCTAACCCCGTGCTGTATCTGTCCTGGGAGTGTTTGATGGGGACAGTGTAGAGGGAGCTTTACTCGGTATCTAACCCCGTGCTGTACCTGTCCTGGGAGTGTTTGATGGGGACAGTGTAGAGGGAGCTTTACTCTGTATCTACCCAGTGTTGTACCTGTCCTGGGAGTCTTTGATGGGGACAGTGTAGAGGGAACTTTACTCTGTATCTAACCCCGTGTTGTACCTGTACTGGGAGTGTTTGACAGGGACAGTGTCGAGGGAGCTTTACTCTGTATCTGGTCTGGAGTATTTATGATGCCACCTTTCAAAAAGATTTTGAACTGTTTGCTTATTCAGATGGGCATTAAGGACTACATGACCATATTCAGAAAGCAAAATAGTTCCCCTTAGTAGTTAGGGGCAGCACGGTAGCACAAGTGGATAGCACTGTGGCCTCACAGCGCCAGGGTCCCAGGTTCGATTCCCCGCTGGGTGACTGTGTGGAGTCTGCACGTCCTCCCCGTGTCTGCGTGGGTTTCCTCCGCGTGCTCCGGTTTCCTCCCACAGTCCAAAGATGTGCAGGTTAGGTGGAGTTACAGGAATAGGTGGACGAGTTGACCTACGTGTTCTTCAGAGGGTCGGTGCCGAACCGATGGGTGACATGCCCTCCTTTGCATCATGGGGATTCTATACCTCAGCCAAAACAATGAAAAACGGATGAACTGGTTGTTCTCAAAGTTCATTCTTGTGATGACTTCCGTGTCACTTTAAAGAAGACCCTATTTTACCGAATTATTCTTTGCTGTGACCAATGAAGGGGGTGATGTATACAAATTGGATTTGTTAAACCTGCAGCATCTTTTCTTTCCATGGCGATTTCATTCTTGCCATTTTGCTCTTGTGGCAAATTTAGGTCCGGTTTATAGGTTGCAGTCTAAATTTCAGAAGTTTAATTTCCCAGTTCAATTCTATTCCTCTGCCCCATGAGCCAAACTTGGCAGGATCTGGATTATAATGTTAAAGGAAATGGCTCTTGTGCTTGAAGAGAACTGTTGAACCAAGTCTGCATGGTCTTCTGCCAGGTAGAAGCAGTGAAATGGAGCAAGTACTGGCATTGAGACCGTGTCTTTCTCAACTTCAGGGAATCAGAAAATAGCACAGAGACAGTGCAGTACTTCTTGATGTGCAGCCAATGTTATAGAATAGGAAACATGGTGGCCAATTTGATCACAGCAAGCTTTCACCCGCAGCAGAGAGATAATAGCCAACCGATCTCACCCGCAGGTCCAGGGATAGATATTGGCCAGGAAACCAGAACAAATGCCTCCAGCTTTCCCTCAAATAACAATCCTGGGATCTTCTCTATCGACATGTTGGGTCTTGGTTTGATGCCTCAAGTGAAAAGTGATACTTCCGGCAGCTCAGCGCTCCCTCAATACTGCCCCTCCGACAGCACAGCGCTCCCTCAACACTGCCCCTCTGACAGCCCAGCGCTCCCTCTGCACTGCCCCTCTGACAGCTCAGCACTCCCTCAATACTGCCCCTCTGACAGCTCAGCGCTCCCTCAATACTGCCCCTCCGACAGCACAGCGCTCCCTCAACACTGCCCCTCTGACAGCTCAGCATTCCCTCTGCACTGCCCCTCCGACAGCTCAGCGTTCCCTCAATACTGCCCCTCTGACAGCTCAGCATTCCCTCAATACTGCCCCTCTGACAGCTCAGCATTCCCTCAATACTGTCCCTCTGACAGCTCAGCGCTCCCTCAATACTGCCCCTCTGACAGCCAAGCATTCCCTCAACACTGCCCCTCTGACAGCTCAGCATTCCCTCAATACTGCCCCTCTGACAGCTCAGCATTCCCTCAATACTGCCCCTCTGACAGCTCAGCGCTCCCTCAATACTGCCCCTCTGACAGCCAAGCATTCCCTCAACACTGCCCCTCTAACAGCTCAGCATTCCCTCAATACTGCCCCTCTGACAGCTCAGCGCTCCCTCAATACTGCCCCTCCGACAGCCCAGCGCTCCCTCTGCACTGCCCCTCCGACAGCTCAGCGCTCCCTCAATACTGCCCCTCTGACAGCCCAGCGCTCCCTCAATACTGCCCCTCCGACAGCACAGCGCTCACTCAATACTGCCCCTCCGATAGCCCAGCGCTCCCTCTGCACTGCCCCTCTGACAGCTCAGCGCTCCCTCAATACTGCCCCTCTGACAGCTCAGCGCTCCCTCAATACTGCCCCTCCGACAGCTCAGCGCTCCCTCAATACTGCCCCTCTGACAGCTTAGCGCTCCCTCAATACTGCCCCTCTGACAGCTCAGCGCTCCCTCAATACTGCCCCTCCGACAGCTCAGCGCTCCCTCTGCACTGCCCCTCCTGACAGCTCAGCACTCCCTCTGCACTGCCCCTCTGACAGCACAGCGCTCCCTCAATACTGCCCCTCTGATAGCTCAGTGCTCCCTCAATACTGCTCCTCTGACAGCTCAGCACTCCCTCAATACTGCCCCTCTGATAGCACAGCGCTCCCTCAATACTGCCCCTCTGACAGCACAGCGCTCCCTCAATACTGCCCCTCTGATAGCTCAGTGCTCCCTCAAGACTGCTCCTCTGACAGCTCAGCACTCCCTCAATACTGCCCCTCTGATAGCACAGCGCTCCCTCAATACTGCCCCTCCGACAGCCCAGCGCTCCCTCAATACTGCCCCTCTGATAGCACAGCGCTCCCTCAATACTGCCCCTCTGACAGCACAGCGCTCCCTCAATACTGCCCCTCTGATAGCTCAGTGCTCCCTCAAGACTGCTCCTCTGACAGCTCAGCACTCCCTCAATACTGCCCCTCTGATAGCACAGCGCTCCCTCAATACTGCCCCTCCGACAGCCCAGCGCTCCCTCAATACTGCCCCTCTGACAGCTCAGCGTTCCCTCTGCACTGCCCCTCTGACAGCTCAGCGCTCCCTCAATACTGCCCCTCTGACAGCTCAGCGTTCCCTCTGCACTGCCCCTCTGACAGCTCAGCGCTCCCTCAATACTGCCCCTCTGACAGCTCAGCGCTCCCTCAATACTGCCCCTCTGACAGCTCAGCGCTCCCTCAATACTGCCCCTCTGACAGCTCAGCGCTCCCTCAATACTGCCCCTCCGACAGCTCAGCGCTCCCTCAATACTGCCCCTCTGACAGTGCAGCACTCCCTCAATACTGCCCCTCTGATAGCCCAGCGCTCCCTCAATACTGCCCCTCTGACAGCTCAGCGCTCCCTCAATACTGCCCCTCCGACAGCTCAGCGCTCCCTCAATACTGCCCCTCTGACAGTGCAGCACTCCCTCAATACTGCCCCTCCGACAGCTCAGCGCTCCCTCAACACTGCCCCTCTGACAGTGCAGCACTCCCTCAATACTGCCCCTCCGACAGCTCAGCGCTCCCTCAACACTGCCCCTCTGACAGTGCAGCCCTCCCTCAGTACTGACCCTCTGACAGCCCAGCGCTCCCTCAATACTGACCCTCTGACAGTGCAGCACTCCCTCAGTACTGACCCTCTGGTGCCATGTTGGCTCATCACTGGCCCTCTGACTTGCAGCGCTCCCTCACAACTAACCCCTCCACCGCCACCCCTTCCCCCCCCCCCCCCAATCCCCACCACCCCTTCCTACCACCATTGCAGCAATCCCTCGTAAATAACACCACCGGCCCCTCCACCCCAGCACTGCTCAGGAGAGTGTCAGTCTAAAATTTGTCCTCCATTTTTGGGCCTGTACCTAATGCTTGGGGCCTGTAACTAATGCTCGTTCCAGCGTTGTAACTAATCCTCGTTTCCTGTAAAAATTAAAAAAAAATCAAGGCAGGAGTCTTTTGCAATCTCAGCAATCCATGATTCATCAGCTGGTTCATTACTCCGTATTGCCTGACCGCTGATGCAGGAACCTCCGCCTCTGACCTATCAGTGGGATTGGAAAAGGAAAAGGGAACCAATTAATGGTCCTTCCTTTGTTCTGTGAGAGGACAGGGACTGTCACTGGTGGGTTCCAGTCTCCGGAAGCTCAATCCGCGACAGCTCCCATAAAATAGCTGAAGGCAAGCAGAATGGGGTGATATGAAATCGTGGTGATGAACATTCAGCCAGGACAGATGGCCGGCATGCATTTGTCCCAAACGTTTTACTGCAGTGAAATCCCAGCCAGTTCTAAACATTACTGTCAGTCACGGCTCAGTGGGTAAGGCTCTTACCAATGAGTCAGGAACTAACCAAAGTGTTGATGTCCCACTTGAGATTTGACCCCAAAATAAACCAGACAACACCCTTAAGCATTACTGAGGAAATGCTGCCCTGTCGGAGGGGATGTAAAAGGATCCCATGGCGCTATTCCAAAGCTTGTTAATGGTCAATGATCCGGAGCAGGTAATGTAGCGGGAGCCTAATTTGCAGATACAGGTGCTGCTTCACTGAGAGCTCCAACCCCTGGACCTGCTGGTCTGGCTGTTGACTCACTTTAGGCTACCCAGGGGCTGTGTTGAAATGATTCTTTCACAGGATGTGGGCCTGGTTATCGAGGCGAGCGTTTTTGCCCATCCCTAATTGCCCTTGAGAAGATGGGAGTCTCGAACCAATGCTCTGGATGTGGTGTCGGCCACCACGTTGTGAGGGAGGGAGTTTCCAGGATTCTGATTCGGGGTTCAGTCATCAGCTTGTGTGTGTGTGTGCGTGCTCCTTTCCCTCCTCTCTCCACTCCTCTCAACAATTGAGAGATGGTTCGTTTTGACTTGATACCTGGGATGGGATGTGGGGGGGGGTTATGTCCCGAGGAAATGTTGGACGGACTGGTCCTGTAACCACTGGGCTTTAGAAGAATGGGAGGTGATCTTACTGGAACACGTGAGATCCTGAGGGGACCTGACAGGGTGGATGTGAAAAGGATGTTTTCCCATGTGGGAGATGAGAACTAGGGGGGGGGGGGCAGATTAAAAATAAGTCGTCTCACATTTTGACCGAGAATGAGGAGAAATTTATTTCTGAGGATTGTGAACTCTCCTCCCGGGGGAGCAGTGCAGGTTCGGGGTAACGAGTATTCTTAAGGTAGAAGTAGATAGATTCTTGACTAACAAAGGAGTCCCAAGATTCTCGAGGGGAGGTAGGCCGAATGTGGAGGTGAGGTCGTAATCGTCAGCTGTGATCTTACCGAATGGTGGTGCAGGCTCGAGGGGCCAAATGGCCGACTCCTGCTCTTAATTCCACTGTATGAGCTTTTCAATTTCCAAACTGTTGTAAGTGTACATACCTGAACTTTCTCAGTAAAACCTACTTCAACATGTACCTGGCACCCCTGCCCCCCCCCCCCCCAATCTCCTTCAGTAATTGTGGAATATCGTCCCACACAACCAGCGACAGCTTCAATAAATCGGAAAGACTCTTGACTGGGAACCAAATGTGTCATTGTCAGAATACCCTCCTTTTTTTATTTCCCAATGAGTGTTTCACATCCCTCCTCTTCGTTTGAATGCATCTGGGTGAGAATCAATTTGGTTTGTACTTTTTAGCATTAACTGCTCAACCTCTGGACATTTAAGGTTTAAAATGAATAAGAAAACGGTAGCTTTGAGAGTGTGCGAGCACTGTGGTGTGTGAACCACTTTACTGTTTAGTAGCATCAGGACGTTTCCTAGTGTCAGCGCCGTCAGTCTCACGAGAACCACACGTGTGCCCACACACACACACAGCCTGGGTACTGTTTTTAAAGATGTGGCATTGCATTCTATAACACTGTCCACATTTAGTACCATTGATGATTGGCAGCTATGTGTAAAGACATGCACAGTGCATTCAATATTGTATTTAAACGGTTAATGTCCAAAGTTGTCAAGTGACTGAAGGGGCTTTGAAAATGTAGATGAATTGTACATGCTGCTGTTTTATGCCATAATAAAGGAGATTATATAGAATCATAAAATGGTTACAGCACATATATAAATATCTATAAATATAAAGAGAAAATATTAACACTGTCTGCAATTTCTTTCTTTTCTTGGTTTAGGATTATTGCTTTTGAGCACTAAGTTCATGCAGTCCTCACACTCAGTTTGGGCTCTGCCAAGGGCCACTCCCCTCCTGATCTTATTACAGCCTTGGTTCAAACATGGACAAAAGAGGCTAATCCCAGAGGTGAGCTGAGAGTGACCGCCCTTTGCATCGACCACGTATGGCATCAGGAATAAGTCCTGACAAAACCGTGGTGACCGTCTGGATTGCATTACTTAGGAGGGTGGTCGAGGCAGGTTGCCTCTCATCCTTTAAAATTGCCTGGATGAGCACGTCATAACTTTCAAGGCTATGGGTCAGGTACTGGCAAATTGGATTAGGTCGGTGAGTCCGGTGTTTTTCATGCATCGGTGCAGACTCAATGGTCAGTCACCTCATTTCCCGGAAATCACTGCAGGAGTTGCTCAGGGTCGTGACCCAAGCCCAACTAGCTTCAGTAATTTTTTTAAAAATAAATTTAGTGTACCCAATTAATCTTTTCCAATTAAGGGGCAATTTAGCGTGGCCAATCCACCCAACCTGCACATCTTTGGGGTGTGGGGGTGAAACCCACGCAGACACTGGGAGAACGTGCAAACTCCACACAGACAGTGATCCAGAGCCGGGATCAAACCTGGGACCTCGCCGCCGTGAGGCAGCAGGGCTAACCCACTGCGCCACCGTGCTGCCCTCAACTAGCTTCAGTAATGACCATTCCTCCATTATAAGGTCAGAAGTGGGGATGTTTGCTGTTATTACGACCAGACCTCCGTATTTGCCAGAATACAGTCGGGAATCCTAATCACTAAAGTTTTTATTTGTAAGACTGTGAGGAGCAGATACTTCGCTCCAGCAATGATTCCGCACATATATTAAAACAAACTTTGTTATTAACACAGGATAAAACTACCTTAACATCTCAGAAATATAACCTACAATTACCAGTTAAACAATGCTTAACAATAAAAGGAAACGCTTTAACTTCTAACTGATACCACCTTTATCTCCAATCAAGCAAAACCCATCACAGGTCAAAGTCAACTTGGAAAGAAAGTTAGCGAACACAGGGTTACTTGCCGTTCTCTGGCTAGAGAGATCTTTGAAAGACTGCTTGACGAGCGAGCGATTGATCCTGTCTGATTAATACTGAATCTGAGCCTTCTGCAGAAACTGCTGTTCAGCTCGCAGCTTCCAGCCAAAACTAGAAACTGCCTGCTACAGACCTAGCTCCTCCCATTTCTTACATCATTATTCCACTCAAATCCCATGACCTACTTAAACCTAAGCACAATGCCTCTAATTATCTACTCCCCAATCTCCAGATATCTTTTTTTATAAATGGTTTTTTATTGGGTTTTTGAACAAAGTATATTTACCATTGTGAGAAATATATATATAGAAGAGAAGGACATACCCCCCCAAAAAAAGTCATATAAAATAAAATAGAATAACTGGTAGGGTATTGTGCACCAGCTCAACAGCAGCAACTCTGTACAACTGGCAAAATTATTTACAACACATAAGTAGGCAACTGTTTGGGGGCGGGGGGGGAGGGGAGAGACTTTGGAGGTAGATAAACATTTGGGTGCCGGAGAAACAATTACAGTGGGCAATACTCGAATGGGTTTGGTGTTGGTGTCATCTCCAGATATCATAACAAAATCCCATTAGGCCTCTCCTTGCAAACATTACCATGGTTTGAAAGAATGATGATCTCACTGTTACACCATCTTAATTGCACCTTTTGCAGCCACAAAATCTGTCTTTCTACCAGGATTTTTAAAAATATTACTGCAGCAGATAGACCCAAGCTTTTAAAACCGTTACTGCACCAGGTATATGCAATGTATATATATATAACACCAATTTCTTACATTCATCACAATGTTGATGGCACCATTCACCTAGTCTACAGGGAGCAGTCTCAGAGGGTGGAGCATCAGAGCGGTAAGTAAATAAAGTAACTTACCTCGGGGATTCATGGGCAGTGTCCAGGGAGCAGTCTCCAAGGACAAGTGAGTATCGGGGATTCCACTTGAGCTGAAAAAATGACGTCGGAGGAAAGCTGTGACCACATCTGTAGTCAGTGTTTGTTGCTTGAGTTTCAGTTCTGAGTTGACGAGCTGGAGTCTGAGTTTCAGACACTGTGGCACATTCGGGAGTGGGAGAGTTAACTGGACGCTATGTTTCAGCAGACAGTCACACCCTGTAGATTAAGCACCTCCCATTCAGTCATTCGTCAGGGACGGCAGGGTGTGACTGCAAGTGAGGCAGGTAGAGGGATCCTGAATTCAGAAATGGAGGAGCCTCAGCTCTTGACCTTGTCCAACAGGTATTGCTCCATGTGTGGATGAGGAAAAGGGCTGTAGGGAGGATGAGCTAGTTAACCACTGTGCCGTGGTACAGGAGGCCATTCAAGCAGGGGGAGCAAAAAGACAAGTGGTAATTGTAGGGGATTAGGGGAACTGATAGTGTCCTTTGCGTGGTACGTTGCCTGCCCAGCGCCAGGGTGAGGAACATCTCTAACCGGCTTGACAGGATATTGGAGAGGGAGGATCCAGTTGTTGTGGTCCACATTGGGACAAACAACATAATCAAGACTACGAAAGAGGACCTGTTTGGGGATAAACAGGAACTAAGAAGAAAGTGAAAAAACACGGTCCCCAAGGGTTAAACTCTGGATTGCTACCCGAGCCACGGGCAAATTGGCATAGGGAAGTAAACACGGGGCTAAAGGAGTGGTGTGGGAAAGAGGGGTTGCATTTCATGGTGCATTGGCATCAGTATTGGGAGATGAGAGATCTGTACCATTGAGATGGTCTCCATCTGAACTGATCTAGCAGGAAGGATAAATAGGGTGGTCACAAGGACTTTAAACTATCAAATGGAAGGGAAGGGTAAAACTACAAGAAGTATAATAGTCAATGGGAACCAAAGAAGCAGCAATAAAGAATATTATTATTAGGTCATGTGAGGAGAAGGTAGAGGTTAATAGGAGGAACAGGCAGGGCCAGTCTAACAAATGAGGACGTTTGTCGTATGAGGAATGTTTGAGGATTCTGGGTCTGTACTCGTTGGTGTTTAGAAGGATGAGAGGGGATCTTAATGAAACTTACAGGATACTGCGAGGCCTGGATAGAGTGGACGTGGAGAGGATGTTTCCGCTTGTAGGAAAAACTAGAACCAGAGGACACAATCTCAGACTAAAGGGATGATCCTTTAAAATAGAAATAAGGAGTAATTTCTTCAGCCAGAGGGTGGTGAATCTGTGGAACTCTTTGCCGCAGAAGGCTGTGGAGGCCAAATCACGGAGTGTCTTTAAGACAGAGATAGATAGGTTCTGGATTAATATGGGGGTCAGGGGTTATGGGGAGAAGGCAGGAGAATGGGGATGAGAAAATATCAGCCATGATTGAATGGCGGAGCAGACTCGATGGGCCGAGTGGCCTAATTCTGCTCCTTTGTCTTATGGTCTAATAACTACAGAGGGGGAAGGAAACATAAAAAACCAAATGTAACGTGTCTGTGGGAGTGAAAGTTGGGGATGAGGCTGAGTGTTATCAGAGAGTAATAACGGTCAGAATGTGTGAAAAGCGGAATGCACAGGAAACTCCTGCAAGAGAAAGACAAATCAGTCGGACATATTTGAAAACCTTGTACCTAAATACACCCAATATTTGGAATAATCAATGAGCTGTCAGCACAGAGACAAATGGGTATAATAATAATGATCTTTATTGTCACAAGTAGGCTTACATTAACACTGCAATGAAGTTGCTGTGAAAATCCCCGAATAGAAGTACTTTGTTCTTCTTTGGCTACCCTCTTGCTCTTTATATACATGTAAAAAGCCTTGGGATGTTTCTTTATCATGTTCTTAAACCAAGAAACAATGAGGGCTTGTGAGAAGAACACAACGGTAATCATGGGTGATTTTAAGATCTTATCTTAGAACTTACAGTGCAGAAGGAGGCCATTCAGCCCATCGAGTCTGCACCGGCCCTTGGAAAGAGCACCCTACTTAAGCCCACACCTCCACCCTATCCCTGTAACCCAGTAACCCCACCTAACCTTTTGGACACGAAGTAGCAATTTATCATGGCCAATCCATCTAACCAGCACAGCTTTGGACTGCGGGAGGAAAACCACACAGTCACCACAGAGATTTGAACCTGGAACCTGGAGCTGTGAGGCAGCAGTGCTAACCACTATGCCACCCTTCAACATGCATATTAACTGCATTAATCAAATTGGCAAGAGTAACCTTGAGGGAGATTTCATAGTGTATGAGGGATTGTTTCTTAGAGCAACCTTTATGGAACCAACAAGTGAGCAGGCTATTTTAGATTTAGTATTATGTAACAAAGGGTTGATAAATAGTGTTGTCATTCAGGATCCTCTTGGAAGGAGCGATCACAGCATGCTAGAATTTCCAATTCAGATTGCGTGAGAGAGGGCAGAGTGCCTTACTAGAGTTTTAGCATTGGGTAGAGGTAATTAATTATACAGGCCTGAGGAAAGAGTTGGCCCAAGTAGGCTGGGGACAGATAATTGAGGGTAGGCCAGTTGAGGCAAACTGGCGGATGTTCAGGGAGATATTAAATACCCCTCAATTAAAGTATATTCCTGAGAGGAAGAGGAATTGTAAAAGGGAGAACAATGTTCCATGGTTAAACATGGAAGTCAAGGAAGACGTAAAGGCAAAAGCTAGGGCACACCATACTGCAAAAGCTAGTGGTAAACTGGAGGATTTGGAGAACTTTAAGGTTCAGCAAAAGGCTACTAAAAATAAAATCAAAAGAGCTAAGATTACCTATGAAAGGAAACTAGCAGAAAACATCAAACTGATACCAAAAGCTTCTCGAAGTACATAAAGAAGAAGAGAATAGCTAAAGTAAATGTTGGCCCTTTAGAGGACGATGCTGGGGTAATAATGGGGAACACAGAGCTGACAGAGGCACTGTACCAATATATTGCCTCTGTCTTCACAATAGAAGATAAAGTTTCCAAAAACTACAGTTAATGCAGAGGAACCTGGTGCAACAACTATCACTACAGAGACGGTATTGAATAAATTAATGGGATTAAAGGCAGATAAGTCTCCAGGACCTGAATGGCCTGCATGCTAGGATATTAAGGGAGGTGGCAGCAGAGAGAGTGGATACATTCAGAATTTCAGAGGAGAGGTTGAATAAATTTGGTTTGTTCTCACTGGAACAAAGGAGGTTGAGGGGGCTACCTGATAGAGGTCTACAAAATTATGAGGGACATAGATAGAGTGGATAATCAAGAGATTTTTTTCCCAAGATAGAGGGGTCCATTACTAGGGGGCATAGGTTTAAGGTGCGAGGGGCAAGGTTTAGAGGAGATGGACGAGGCAAGTTTTTTACGCAGAGGGTAGTGGGTGCCTGGAACCCGCTGCCAGAGGAGGTGGTGGAAGCAGGGACGATAGTGACATTTAAGGGGCATCTTGACAAATACATGAATAGGATGGGAATAGAAGGCTATGGACCCAGGAAGTGTATAAGATTTTAGTTTAGACGGGCAGCATGGTCGGCACGGGCTTGGAGGGCCGAAGGGCCTGTTCCTGTGCTGTACATTTCTTTGTTCTTTGTTCTTTGTATTCTGGAAGAGTCCCGGTGAATTGAAAACATGTGATGCTAATGTGATGCTCCATTCAAAAAGGGAGAGAGTTAAAAAGTAGAAAACTATAGACCGGTTAGCTTGACCTCTATGGTGGGGGAGTTGCTGGAATCAATCATTAAGCAGGAGATGACTGGGCATTTGGAAAGACAAAGCTCACTCCACCATTGTCAGCATGGTTTTATGAAGGGTAAGCCATGCTTGACAAACTTGCTCGAGTTCTTTGAGGATGTAACCAGCAAGGTGGATCATGGGGAACCTGTGGATGTGGTATATCTAGACTTCCAGAAGGTGTTTGACAAGGTGCTACATAAAAGACTGATCCAGAAGGTGAGATCGCAGGGGTTGGGGGTAGAGTACTAGATTGGATTGAGGATTGGCTGACTGACAGAAAGCAGAGGGTCGGGATAAAGGGGTCCTTCTCTGGCTGGCAAACTGTAACTAGCGGGGTGTTGCAGGGGTCAGTCCACGGATTTCAACTGTTTACAATCTAGATAAATGATCTGCAAGCAGGGACAGAGTGTGACGTAGCACAATTTGTGATGATGCTAAAATAGGTCGGGAAGCAGGCAGTGAGGAGGAGATACAGATTTTACAGGTGGATATAGGCAGGCTAGGAGATTGGGCCAATGATGAGCAGATGGAGTTTAATGTGGATAAGTGTGGGGTTATCCATTTTGGCCGAAAAAATAGAAAGGAAATTATTATCTAAATGGAAAGCGGATTCAAACTGGGTCTGGGCAGAGGGATCTGGGTGTCTTTGTTGGGCGGCATGGTAGCACATTGGTTAGCACTGTTGCTTCACAGCACTAGGGTCCCAGGTTCAATTCCCGGCTTGGGTCACTGTCTGTGCAGAGACTGCACGTTCTCCCCGTGTCTCCGGTTTCCTCCCACAAGTCCCGAAAGACATGCTGTTAGGTAATTTGGACATTCTGAATTCTCCCTCGGTGTACCCGAACAGGCACCTGAGTGTGGCGACTGGGGGATTTTCACAGTAACTTCATTGCAGTGTTAATGTAAGCCTACTTGTGACAATAATAACGATGATTATTATTATTCATGAATCGCAGAAAGTCTGTGTGCAGGTCCAAAATGTAATTTAAAAGACAAATGGAATGCTAGTGTTTATTGCAAAAGAACTGCAGTATAAAAGTAGAGAAGTGTTGTTGCAATTGTATAGGGTGTTGTTGAGACCACGGGCGAAATTCTCCCCCAACGGCGCGATGTCCGCCAAAAACGGCGCCAATCAGACGGGCATCGCGCCGGCCCAAAGGTGCGGAATGCTCCGCATCTTTGGGGGCCGAGCCCCAACATTGAGGGGCTAGGCCGACGCCGGAGGGATTTCCGCCCCGCCAGCTGGCGGAAATGGCGTTTGTTGCCCCGCCAGCTGGCGCGGAAATGCGGCGCATGCGCGGGAGCGTCAGCGGCCGCTGTCAGTTTCCCGGCGCATGCGCGGGAGCGTCAGCGGCCGCTGATAGTTTCCCGCGCATGCGCAGTGGGGAGAGTCTCTTCCGCCTCCGCCATGGTGGAGGCCGTGGCGGAGGCGGAGGGAAAGAGTGCCCCCACGGCACAGGCCCGCCCACGGATTGGTGGGCCCCGATCGCGGGCCAGGCCACCGTGGGGCACCCCCCGGGGTCAGATCGCCCCGCGCCCCCCCCCCAGGATCCCGGAGCCCGCCCACGCCGCCTGGTCCCGCCAGTAAATACCAGCTTTGATTTACGCCGGCGGGACAGGCAATTTCTGGGCGGGACTTCGGCCCATCCGGGCCGGAGAATCCAGCGGGGGGGGGCCTGCCAACTGGCGCGGCCCGATTCCCGCCCCCGCCCAATCTCCGGTAACGGAGACTTCGGCGGGGGCAGGGGCGGGATTCACGGCTGCCAACGGCCATTCTCCGACCCGGCGGGGGGGTCAGAGAATGACGCCCCACATCTGGAGTATTGTGTCCAGTTTTGGTCTCCGTATTTGAGGAAGGATGTGGTGGCCTTGGAAGCAGTTCAGAGGAGGGTCACCAGATTGATTCCGGGGGTGAAGGTGTTGACATATGAGGAGAGATTAAACAGTTTGGGCTTTTACTCGCTGGAGTTTAGAAGGATGAGAGGGGATCTGATCGAGGTGTATAAAACAGTAAAATGGATTGATACGGTAAACATAGAACAAATGTTCCCCCTTGTGGGGCAATCTGGAACTAGAGCTCACGATAGAGGTTGAGAGGCGGTAGATTTAGAACTGAGATGAGGAGGAACTACTTCTCGCAGAGGGTGGTGAATTTGCGGAACTCGCTGCCCCACAGTGCGGTGCAGTCCGAATCATTAAACGGTTTGAAAGGGAGATCAACATATTTCTGATCAAACAATCAGGTTCAGGTGACCTGGGGAATAGGTGGGAATATCGAGAGAATGTGCTGCTTCTTCCGACTCAATACCATTGTCGGCAACGCAAGACAAGCGGTCATCCTTCTCGCGGAGTATCATCAAGAGTTTAACTTTCTCGGATTTACCTGACTCCCGCGGTTTGCGGAGCTGGTATCCCTGGGAAGCAGCCATTTTGATTCTGAAGCAGCACTGATCGTCAGTTGTTTTTGTTTTCACATGGCCACCCAAACCAGGGAGAGTATCCGACTTCTTCATCCTGTCATGAAAACTCGCCGAATTCTGCGGGTTTGGTTTAACCATATCCAAGGCGCTCAGAAGCCGAGTGGCCTGGACCTATTTTCTATGTAACATAACAATGTTGGTTATGGCATAAATGTATTGGATCTGCGATAAGGTGTTTGATTAAGTCAAAATGGCAGGGGCACTGAAGGAGCAACGAGGGAGGGCTGCTCTGTATCAGTCTGCACGTTCTCCCCGTGTGTGCGCGGGTTTCCTCCGGGTGCTCCGGTTTCCTCCCACAGTCCAAAGACGTGCAGGTTAGGTGGGGTTACGAGAATAGGGTGGGGGAGAAGGCCTACGTAGGGTGCTCCCTCAGAGGGTCGGTGCAGACTTGATGGGCTCTATAGCCTCCATCTTGTATTGTCGGGATTCTATGATAACACCATTGGCTGATGTGATGCAATGATGTCATTGGAGCGGTACGCAGATATAATAATAATCTTTGTCACAAGTAGGCTTACACCAACACTGCAATGAAGTTACTGTGAAAAGCCCCTAGTCGCCACATTCCGGCGCCTGTTCGGGTACACGGAGGGAGAATTCAGAATGTCCAAATTACCTAACAGGCACGTCGTTCGGGAGTCGTGGGAGGAAACCGGAGCACCCGGAGGAAACCCACACGGACACTGGGAGAACATAAAAACTCCAGTGACCCAAGCCAGGAATCGAACCTTGGACCCTGGTGCTGTGAAGCAACAGTGCTAACCACTGAGCTGCCGTTTCGTGGAGTTCACCATCTTCCCGTTGAACAGCATCTTGTAATAAACCCTTTTCATTATGTTGTACAAACTCAATGTGTGTCACCTTGAACAAAGGGGAAGTAAATTTTCACAGCAAAGCAAATGATTTAATTGGCAAATGAATGTTTTATTGAGCAGCAGACCAGACAAGCAGGAGAAATGGGAAGAGATTCAGAAAATAGCTACAGTCTGCGTTTTTATCAATTCAAACAATCCCATTTGCAGAAATGGTCCAAATTCTTCTGTTGCTTCCAACATCAAGGCTTTGATTCCATGGACAGCGGTAAGGTGTGCTAACGGCATTGTTTGTAAACTACAAGCATCTCAAAGGACAGTCAATCACAACGAAAGTCATATCATTACAAGGTTTCCTGTTATATACGCACATCACACACACACGTGAACACACCCAGCCTATTCCTAGAGCATGCTATAGGCCTTCCCGCAAAGCCCAGCCCACATTGCTGTGATACAATAACTGAGTGACTCAGGGCCAAGTGTGATTGTGTGCGTGATGTGTGTGTGTGTGTGTGTGATGGTGTGCGTGATGTGTGTGTGTGTGTGTGTGATGGTGTGTGTGATTGTGTGTCTGTGAGATTGAGTCTGTACCTGTCTCTGTCCCCACCTGTTTGTGTATTTCTCTTTGTCACTATCTGTCCATCTCTGTTTCCCTCTCACTTATACGTGTCTCGGTTTCGGTTTCTCTCTATCTCTCCCTGTCTCTCTGTCGCTGTTTCTCTGTTAGTGTCTCTCTCTCTCTCTCGCTCACTGTGTCATTTTGTTTCTGTTCCTCTCTGTGTACATGTGAATGTATCTGTCACTGCATCTCCCTGTCACTGTCCATGTCTCTTTTTGTCTTTCTTTGTGCGTATCCGCCTCCCTCTATCTTTCTTTCTGTGTTTCTCCCTCTGTCTCTCTCTCTGCATGGATGGTATGTGTGCATGGTTATGTATCACGGGGTGACCCTGACATGAACGGGTATAGTGTGTAGGATCAATGTTGATTTTTCGTTGTGACTGAAGATGAAAGTTAGGTTGAAGTCTAAGAAAGCAGGTCGCAGCGAAAGCATGTGTCTCAGACACTCTCTCTGAAACAAAAATAAGAGAAAGGTCAGTGTGATTTGGTCCAAATCAATTCTCAACTCATTTCAACCTCCTGAACCCAAGCTTTAACCGCCCCCCCCCCCCACCCCCTAAAACTTAATCATAAGAGTTTACAGCACAGGTGACCATTCCGCCCATCATGTCTGCATTGGTGATAGCCCTTCACCCAGTACTGAAATGATACAGAAAGAGAACATGGAATGTTCTGGATTATGACGAGGAGCGATTACGGAAATGAGTTTTGAAGCTTGAGAGGTGACAGAAACGCTGATTTTAAGCTTGTAAAGGGACTGGATTATCATAGAATTTACAGTGCAGAAGGAGGCCATTCGGCCCATCGAGTCTGCACCGGCTCTTGGAAAGAGCACCTTACCCAAGGTCAACATCTCCACCCCATCCCCATAACCCAGTAACCCCACCCAACACTAAGGGCAATTTTGGACACTAAGGGCAATTTATCACGGCCAATCCACCTAACCCGCACATCTTTGGACTGTGGGAGGAAACCGGAGCACCCGGAGGAACCCCACGCACACACGGGGAGGATGTGCAGACTCCGCACAGACAGTGACCCAAGCCAGAATCGAACCTGGGACCATGGAGCTGTGAAGCAATTGTGCTATCCACAATGCTACCGTGCTGCCCCACGGTGTCGACGGTGACTGTCCAGCCGGTTCAGTCATCCCAAAGTGGCCATGGTCTGAACAGAATGAATCAAATCCGAAAGTAATCATCTCCAGTTGATGGAGAGCTTCCAGAACCTCAGCGGCAACGTCACCAGTTTCCGTCCACACTCAGCGTATGGAATCTCCGAAATCATTCATAACCGTGGGGCCCAAATATTATTTTCTGAAAGGGAATTGACCTGCGTTTGACAGTATGCACATTATGGGCGGGAATCTCTCGTCGCGTTGGGCTCTCGCTTGAGCGCAACGCATCCGGAGAATCCCGGGAAAGGCCTGCGGCGAGCTTCCCGAAGTCCAAAGTCCCGTCAGGCATCAGAGTCGGAACCCTGCCCCAAAGGAATGACTCTCGCGGAAGTAAGTCGCAAACCAACTTGTGACCTACCTGCGCGGGATCCAGCGGCCTCCCTCGATTCACTTCGGTGAAATGAGGGTAGAGGGGGTTTTGAAGGGTGGGGGTGCACAGGGCAGGTAAGTAGGTGCCTCCGGGAGGTTGGGTGGGTGGGGTCCTAGACGAAGGGGCTGCTGTAAGGGAGCTTGGGATGGCCTGAAGAAATGGGACCCCCAGGGACCCCATAGCGGTATGTTCTCACTTGGGGGGTGTGGGGTAGTGTCTGTGGGGGGGGGTGACATTACCCATGGGTGGGGGATGTATGGCACCCACAAGCTCACGAACAGATCGGGCCACGCTTTCAAAATGGCGGCCTGATCTCTGACACTAAAGCAGCCGTCCGTCATCACCCTGTCTCCTACAATTAAGCCAATTTTGAAACCACCTTATCAAATTACCCTGTATCCCAATTGCCTTCTTTATAAACCTCCCATGTGGGACCTTGTCAAAGACTTTGCCAAAATCCAGATAAACCACCTCAACTGCATTACCCTTATCTACACACCTGGTCACATGCTCAAGAAATGTAGGCATGTCCACCCTCTGACAAAGCCATGCTGACTGTTCCTGATCAAACCTTGCCTCGCCAAGTGGAGATAGAGTCTCTCCTTCACAATTTTCGCCAATAATTTCTCTCCCACTGACGTGAGACTCAGTGGTCTGTAGTTCCCTGGCTTGTCCCTACATGCTTTCTTAAATAGTGGGACCACATTAGCTGTTCCCCAGTCCCCATGGCCAGAGAGGAATTAAACATTTGGGTCAGAGCCCCGGCAATCTCCTCCCTCGCCTCCCACAGCAGCCTGGGCCACAATTCATCTGGACCTGGAGATTTGTCCACTTTTAATCCTGCCACCACCTCTAATACCTTTTCACTCCAAATTGCTTCAATCCTCCTCAATGCCTCAATCCTCCTCCACTCCTCGGTGCCTTGACCCTCCTCAGTGACTCAATCCTCCTCAATGCCTCAATACTCCTCCCCTCCTCATTGCCTTGACCCTCCTCAGTGACTCAATCCTCCTCAATGCCTCAATCGTCCTCCCCTCCTTAGTGCCTCGATCCTCCTCAGGGCCTCATACCTCAGTGCCTCAATCCTCCTCCCCTCATCAGCCCCTCAAATCTCCTCAGACCCCCAATCACGCGGTGCTGACTTTCCTCATTATTGCCCCATTCCACACCGAACCGGGTCCCGGAACTCACTCACATTTCCCAATTAACAAACAAATTACTTACTCCTCCAAACATTAGTGTTTCATTCACCATCTGCAAAGAGTCAGAAAGAAAAAAGATGAATTTCAAACATTAATATAAAACCACACAGTAGAGGAGCACATTTTGAAAAAAACATTTTTATGGGATGAGTGTGTCGCTGGTTAGGCCAGTATTTATTACCCATCCCTTCAGAAAGTGGCGGTGAGCTGCCGCCTTGAATCGCTGCAATCCATGCGGTGTAGGTACACCCACTGTGCTGTTAGGGAGGGAGTTCCAGGATGTTGCCCCAGCGACAGTGAAGGAACGGCGATATATTTCCAAGTCAGGGTGGTGAGTGACTCGGAGGGGAACCTCCAGGTGGTGGGGTTCCCAGGTATCTGCGGCAAAGTTTGGAAGGTGCTGTCTGAGGCGCCTTGGTGAGTTACTGCAGTGAATCTTGCAGACGGTGCACACGGCTGTCACTGTTCGCCGGTGGTGGAGGGTTTGAATGTTTGTGGAAAGGGGAGCAATCAAGCGGGGCTGCTTTGTCCTGGATGGTGTTGAGCTTCTTGAGTGTTGTTGGAGCTGAATTCATCCAGGCAAGTGGAGAGTATTCCATTACACTCCTGACTTGTGCCTTGTAGATGGTAGACAGGCTTTGGGGGGGGGGGGGGGGGGGGGGGGGTCAGGGGGGGGTCAGGAGGTGAGTTACTTGCTACAGGATTCCCAGCCTCTGAGCTACTCTTGCAGACACAGTATTAATGTGGCTGGGTCCAGTTCAAGTCTGATCAATGGTAACCCCCAGGATGTTGATTGTGGGGGATTCAGCGATGGTAATGCCATTGAAATGAAATGAAATGAAAATCGCTTAGTGTCACAAGTAGGCTTCAAGTGAAGTTACTGTGAAAAGCCCCTAGTCGCCACATTCCGGTGTCTGTTTGGGGAGGCTGTTGCAGGAATTGAACCGTGCTGCTGGCCTGCTTTAAAAGCCAGCGTTTAGGCCAGTGAGCTAAACCAGCCCAATGTCAAGGGGCGATGGTTCGATCCTCTCTTGTCGGAGATGGTCATTGCCGGGCACTTGTGTGGCACGAATGTAACTTGCCACTTGTCAGCTCAAGCCTGGATATTGTCCGGGTCTTGCTGCATTTTCACATGGACTATAAGCACATCAAAGCCTCTTTGCCCAACTCATCCCACCCTTCGTTCCTCTGATCACCGGTAGAGGCTGGGCATGGAGCGCCTGTGAGCCCGGTCCTTGGCAAGACGTTGGAGGCGAATTCCCAATTGAGTCTGAAAAACGGCTGCCATGCCTTAGTAATCTTGATGTGGAAGTTGGGCACATCAGGTTCGACGGAGCACAACGTATCCGATCTTCGAGGCCTGGGTCGTTTGTGCCCACCAACCACTGGCCTTATATTGTCCAGTTCTTGATGACCGCTGTGTGTGGTTGGAGGTGGCCGATTGTGTCAGATCCCCCCCCCTCCCGCCCTGGCAGTGCCTAGGCTGCGGATCACTCGGGCGTCGGGGTGGTGTCATGGTGGAAGTGACGGTACTTTGTTCCTTGGTATCGTCGAGAGATCCTGAGGAGTGTTCAATGATTGTGTAACACCTTTGGCCTTTTCAAGCAACATAGATGGTGTTATTATCCTGCAACCCCTCAATAATCCTGGACGTTACTCCCTTGTGATTATGTTGCTGATTAGGATGTGGGAGCATTGGAAAGGGTGCAGAAGAGATTTGCCAGGATGTTGCCTGTTATGGAGGGAAGATCTTATGAGGAAAGGCTGAGGGACTTGAGGCTGTTTTCGTTAGAGAGAAGAAGGTTATGAGGTAACTTAACAGAGGCATACAAGATGATCAGAGGGTTAGATAGGATGGACAGTGAGAGCCTTTTTCCTCGAATGGTGATGGCTAGCAGGAGGGGACATAGCTTTAAATTGAGGGGAGAGAGATATAGGACAGATGTCAGAGGTAGGTTCTTTACTCAGAGAGTAGTAAGGGCGTGGAATGCCCTGCCTGCAACAGTAGTGGACTCGCCAACACGAAGGGCATTCAAATGGTCATTGGATAGACATATGGACGATAAGGGAATAGTGTAGATGGGATTTGGAGTGGTTTCACAGGTCGGCGCAACATCGAGGGCCGAAGGGCCTGTACTGCGCTGGAATGTTCTATTTGTTGTTGTCCTTTCACCAGCAAGGGTGTGCGAGGTTTGAGCACAAGAGCAAGTGTCGTCTGTTATCCTGTTTTAGCAAAAGCTGTATTGAGTGGATTCTGTGAACTTTGGTCTGCGCAGAGTGACTCCGTTTTAAATTCTGTGCTGTAATCCTTGTGGTTATGGAAAGGGAGTTCATTCTGGTCACCACTTATGATTTATAATGAGGTTGAGTGGAGCCATAGCAGGGGGACGAGTGATTGGTTGGTATGGAGTTAAGTCCTCACTGAGATTGGGGATAGCCCTCTCAGTTAGAGCTAACCATATCGGGTTTTTAATTTGCATGTTGTTATTTTGAATTGGTTTCCTGAGTGTCCGCCTCGTTGTGGTTGGGTTTTCCCAGTGGAAGCAGCGTTTGTGTCTTTGTGAGGAGCTGCTGTCATTTCCAGACGGAGCGACTTGGACCTGTAAAGACTTAATTACCTGCAAAGACTCGCATTCAAGGTATCATCCTGCATCATTGGCTTTGTCTATATATGCTGTGTTTGTGTAACCTGCCTCTTCATTCACCCGAGGAAGGAGCAGCGCTCCGACAGCTAGTGATTCCAAACAAACCTGTTGGACTTTAACCTGGTGTTGTAAGACTTCTTACTGTGCTCACCTAACCTGCACATCCCTGGACACGAAGAGGCAATTTAGCAGGCCCAATCCATCTAACCATCACATCTTTGGACTGTGGGAGGAAACCGGAGCACCCGGAGGAAACCCACGCACCCACGGGGAGGACATGCAGACTCCGCACAGACAGTGACCCAAGCCCAAATCGAACCTGGGACCCTGGAGCTCCTCGAAAAGAAGCTGGACACTGCCCAGGCTAGGCTCTCTCCTAGGCCCACCATCTTGGTGAAACTCCATCCCACCCTGACAACGTTTAAGAGGTATTTTGTTCACCACTTGAAATTCCATTTTGATACAAGGCCAAGTGCTGGAAAATGGGGTTAGAGCAGTTAGGTGCTTGATGGTGATTGGCCGGAGGGCTCGATCTGTGCTGTAAAACCTCGATGACATCCTGATGCATTTCCCCACAAAGATAATAAAACAGATCTTACCAGGGTCTGGGTCGTGATGATCCAAGTTCAGTATATCAGCTGGAGAATGAACAAAATATCATGAATGTCTGTCACAGGGGATCTGTCTGAGCATGTCTCTGTCTCTGTGTCTGTCCCTGTGTCTGTCTCCGTGTCTGTCTCTGTGTCTGTCCCTGTGTCTGTCTCTGTCACTGTCTCTGTGTCTGTACCTGTGTCTGTCTCTGTGTCTGTCCCTGTCTCTGTCCCTGTGTCTGCCCCTGTGTCTGTCTCTGTGTCTGTCTCTGTGTCTGTCCCTGTCTCTGTCTCTGTGTCTGACCCTGTGTCTGTCCCTGTCTCTGTCTCTGTCCCTGTGTCTGTCCCTGTGTCTGTATCTGTCTCTGTCCCTATGTCTGTCCCTGTGTCTGTCTCTGTGTCTGTCCCTGTGTCTGTCCCCCTGTCTGTCCCTTTGTCTGTCTCTGTGTCTGTCCCTGTCTCTGTCTCTGTATCTGTCTCTGTGTCTGTCCCTTTGTCTGTATCTGGAGCTGTCCCTGTCTCTGTCTCTGTGTCTGTCCCTGTGTCTGTCTCTGTGTCTGCCCCTGTGTCTGTCCCTGTATCTGTCTCTGTGTCTGTCCCTTTGTCTGTCTCTGGAGCTGTCCCTGTGTCTGTGTCTGTCCCCCTGTCTGTCTCTGTGTCTGTGTCTGTCCCCATGTCTGTCTCTGTGTCTGTCTCTGTGTCTGTCCCCATGTCTGTCCCTGTGTCTGTCCCTGTGTCTGTCTCTGTGTCTGTCCCTGTCTCTGTCCCTGTGTCTGTCCCTGTGTCTGTCCCTGTGTCTGTCACTGTGTCTGTCCCTGTGTCTGTCTCTGTGTCTGTCTCTGGCTCTGTGTCTGTCTCTGTGTCCGTCTCTGCCTCTGTGTCTGTCCCTGTGTCTGTCCCTGTGTCTGTCTCTGTCCCTGTCCCTGTGTCTGTCTCTGTGTCTGTCCCTGTGTCTGTCCCTCTGTCTGTCACTGTGTCTGTCCCTGTGTCTGTATCTGTGTCTGTCTCTGTGTCTGTCCCTCTGTCTGTCCCGGTGTCTGTCTCTGTGTCTGTCCCTCTGTCTGTCACTGTGTCTGTCCCTGTGTCTGTATCTGTGTCTGTCTCTGTCCCTCGGTCTGTCCCTGTGTCTGTCTCTGTGTCTGTCCCTCTGTCTGTCTCTGTGTCTGTGTCTGTCCCCATGTCTGTCTCTGTGCCTGTCCCTGTGTCTGTCTCTGTGTCTGTCCCCGTGTCTGTTCCTGTGTCTGTCTCTGTGTCTGTGTCTGTCCCCATGTCTGTCTCTGTGTCTGTCTCTGTGTCTATCCCTGTGTCTGTCTCTGGATCTGTCTCTGTGTCTGTGTCTGTCCCTGTGTCTGTCACTGTGTCTATCCCTGTGTCTGTCTCTGTGTCTGTCTCTGTGTCTGTCTCTGTGTCTGTCCCTGTATCTGTCTCTGTGTCTGTCTCTTTGTCTGTCTCTTTGTCTGTCTCTGTCCCCATGTCTGTCTCTGTGTCTGTCCCAGTGGCTGTCTCTGTGTCTGTCCCCGTGTCTGTCCCTGTGTCTGTCTCTGTGTCTGTCCCCATGTCTGTATCTGTGTCTGTCTCTGTGTCTGTGTCTGTCCCTGTGTCTGTCTCTGTGTCTGTCCCTGTGTCTGTCCCTGTGCCTGTCACTGTGTCTGTCTCTGTGTCTGTCCCTGTGTCTGTCCCTGTGTCTGTCTCTGTCTCTGTGTCTGTCCCTGTCTCTGTCTCTGTCCCTGTCTCTGTCTCTGTCTCTGTCCCTGTGTCTGTCTCTGTCTCTGTCCCTGTGTCTGTCGCTGTGTCTGTCCCTGTCTCTGTCACTGTGTCTGTCTCTGTGTCTGTCCCTGTGTCTGTCTCTGTGTCTGTCTCTGTGTCTGTCCCTGTGTCTGTCTCTGTGTCTGTCTCCATCCCTGTGTCTGTCTCTGTGTCTGTCCCTGTGTCTGCCCCCCTGTCTGTCCCTCTGTCTGTCTCTGTCCCTGTCTCTGTCTCTGTATCTGTCTCTGTGTCTGTCCCTTTGTCTGTATCTGGAGCTGTCCCTGTGTCTGTCTCTGTGTCTGTCCCTGTGTCTGTCTCTGTGTCTGTCCCTGTGTCTGTCTCTGTGTCTGTCTCTGTGTCTGTCCCTGTGTCTGTCTCTGTGTCTGTCCCTTTGTCTGTCTCTGGAGCTGTCCCTGTGTCTGTCCCCCTGTCTGTCTCTGTGTCTGTGTCTGTCCCCATGTCTGTCTCTGTGTCTGTCCCTGTGTCTGTCCCTGTGTCTGTCTCTGTGTCTGTCCCTGTCTCTGTCCCTGTGTCTGTCTCTGTGTCTGTCCCTGTGTCTGTCACTGTGTCTGTCCCTGTGTCTGTCTCTGTGTCTGTCTCTGTCTCTGTGTCTGTCTCTGTGTCTGTCTCTGCCTCTGTGTCTGTCCCTGTGTCTGTCCCTGTGTCTGTCTCAACCTGTGTCTGTCTCTGTGTCTGTCCCTGTGTCTGTCCCTCTGTCTGTCCCTGTGTCTGTCCCTGTGTCTGTATCTGTGTCTGTCTCTGTGTCTGTCCCTCTGTCTGTCCCGGTGTCTGTCTCTGTGTCTGTCCCTCTGTCTGTCACTGTGTCTGTCCCTGTGTCTGTATCTGTGTCTGTCTCTGTCCCTCGGTCTGTCCCTGTGTCTGTCTCTGTGTCTGTCCCTCTGTCTGTCTCTGTGTCTGTGTCTGTGTCTGTCCCCATGTCTGTCTCTGTGCCTGTCCCTGTGTCTGTCTCTGTGTCTGTCCCCGTGTCTGTCCCTGTGTCTGTCTCTGTGTCTGTGTCTGTCCCCATGTCTGTCTCTGTGTCTGTCTCTGTGTCTATTCCTGTGTCTGTCTCTGGATCTGTCTCTGTGTCTGTGTCTGTGTCTGTCTCTGTGTCTATCCCTGTGTCTGTCTCTGGATCTGTCTCTGTGTCTGTCTCTGTGTCTGTCTCTGTGTCTGTCTCTTTGTCTGTCTCTTTGTCTGTGTCTGTCCCCATGTCTGTCTCTGTGTCTGTCCCAGTGTCTGTCTCTGTGTCTGTCCCCATGCCTGTATCTGTGTCTGTCTCTGTGTCTGTGTCTGTCCCTGTGTCTGTCTCTGTGTCTGTCACTGTGTCCGTTTCTGTGTCTGTCTCTGTGTCTGTCCCTGTGTCTGTCCCTGTGTCTGTCTCTGTCTCTGTTTCTGTCCCTGTCTCTGTCCCTGTCTCTGTCTCTGTGTCTGTCCCTGTGTCTGTCTCTGTCTCTGTGTCTGTCCCTGTGTCTGTCTCTGTGTCTGTCCCTGTCTCTGTCACTGTGTCTGTCTCTGTGTCTGTCTCTGTGTCTGTCCCTGTGTCTGTCTCTGTGTCTTTCTCTGTCTCTGTGTCTGTCTCTGTGTCTGTCCCCGTGTCTGTCTCTGTCTCTGTCTCTGTCTTTGTCTCTGTCTCTGTCTCTGTCTCCATCCCTGTGTCTGTCTCTGTGTCTGTCTCTGGCTCTGTGTCTGTGTCTGTGTCTGTGTCTGTCTCTGTGTCTGTCCCTGTGTCTGTCCCTGTGTCTGTCTCTGGCTCTGTGTCTGTCTCTGTGTCTGTCTCTGCCTCTGTGTCTGTCCCTGTGTCTGTCTCTGTGTCTGTCCCTGTGTCTGTCCCTGTATCTGTCCCTGTGTCTGTCTCTGTGTCTTTCTCTGGCTCTGTGTCTGTCTCTGTGTCTGTCTCTGCCTCTGTGTCTGTCCCTGTGTCTGTCCCTGTGTCTGTCTCTGTGTCTGTCCCTGTGTCTGTCCCTGTGTCTGTCTCTGTGTCTGTCCCTGTGTCTGACCCTCTGTCTGTCACTGTGTCTGTCCCTCTGTCTGTCTCTGTGTCTGTCCCTCTGTCTGTCTCTGTATCTGTCGCTGTGTCTGTCTCTGTATCTGTCTCTGTGTCTGTCCCTGTGTCTGTCTCTGTGTCTGTCCCTGTGTCTGTCCCTGTATCTGTCTCTGAGTCTGTCCCTTTGTCTGTCTCTGTGTCTGTCTCTGTGTCTGACTCTGTATCTGTCCCTGTGTCTGTCCCTGTATCTGCCTCTGTGTCTGTCCCTTTGTCTGTCTCTGTGTCTTTCTTTGTGTCTGTCCCTGTGTCTGTCTCTGTGTCTATCCCTGTGTCAGTCTCTGTATCTATCCCTGTGTCAGTCTCTGTATCTGTCCCTGTGTCTGTCTCTGTGTCTGTCTCTGTGTCTATACCTGTGTCTGTCTCTGGATCTGTCTCTGTGTCTGTCTCTGTCCCTGTGTCTGTCTCTGTGTCTGTCTCTGTGTCTGTCCCTGTATCTGTCTCTGTGTCTGTCCCTTTGTCTGTCTCTGGAGCTGTCCCTGTGTCTGTCTCTGTCCCCCTGTGTCTGTGTCTGTCCCCATGTCTGTCTCTGTATCTGTCCCTGTGTCTGTCTCTGTGTCTGTCCCCGTGTCTGTCCCTGTGTCTGTCTCTGTGTCTGTCCCCATGTCTGTATCTGTCCCTGTGTCTGTCCCTGTGTCTGTCTCTGTGTCTGTCCCCATGTCTGTCTCTGTGTCTGTCCCTGTGTCTGTCTCTGTGTCTGTCCCTGTGTCTGTCCCTGTCCCTGTCTCTGTCTCTGTCCCTGTGTCTGTCTCTGTCCCTGTGTCTGTCACTGTGTCCGTCCCTGTGTCTGTCTCTGTCCCTGTCTCTGTGTCTGTCCCTGTCTCTGTCTCTGTCCCTGTCTCTGTGTCTGTGTCTGTCTCTGTCTCTGTCCCTGTGTCTGTCTCTGTCTCTGTGTCTGTCCCTGTGTCTGTCTGTGTCTCTGTCTCTGTGTCTGTCTCTGTCTCTGTGTCTGTCCCTGTGTCTGTCTCTGTGTCTGTCCCTGTATCTGTCCCTCTGTCTGTCCCTGTCTCTGTCCCTGTCTCTGTCTCTGTGTCTGTCTCTGTCTCTGTGTCTGTCCCTGTGTCTGTCTCTGGCTCTGTCTCTGTCTCTGTGTCTGTCTCTGTCTCTGTCTCTGTGTCTGCCCCTGTGTCTGTCTCTGGCTCTGTCTCTGTCTCTGTCTCTGTGTCTGTCTCTGTGTCTGTGTCTGTCTCTGTGCCTGTCCCTGTGTCTGTCTCTGTGTCTGTCCCTGTATCTGTCCCTCTGTCTGTCACTGTGTCTGTGTCTGTCTCTGCCTCTGTGTCTGTCCCTGTGTCTGTCCCTGTGTCTGTCTCAACCTGTGTCTGTCTCTGTGTCTGTCCCTGTGTCTGTCCCTCTGTCTGTCCCTGTGTCTGTCCCTGTGTCTGTATCTGTGTCTGTCTCTGTGTCTGTCCCTGTATCTGTCCCTCTGTCTGTCTCTGTGTCTGTCTCTGTGTCTGTCTCTGTGTCTGTCCCTCTGTCTGTCCCTGTGTCTGTCCCTGTGTCTGTCTCTGTGTCTGTCCCTGTGTCTGTATCTGTGTCTGTCTCTGTGTCTGTCTCTGTGTCGGTCCCTGTGTCTGTATCTGTGTCTGTCCCTGTGTCTGTCTCTGTGTCTGTCCCTGTGTCTGTCCCTGTGTCTGTCTCTGGCTCTGTGTCTGTCTCTGTGTCTGTCCCTGTGTCTGTATCTGTGTCTGTCTCTGTGTCTGTCTCTGTGTCGGTCCCTGTGTCTGTCCCTGTGTCTGTCTCTGTGTCTGTCTCTGTGTCTGTCCCTGTGTCTGTATCTGTGTCTGTCTCTGTGTCTGTCCCTCTGTCTGTCCCTGTGTCTGTCCCTGTGTCTGTCTCTGTGTCTGTCCCTGTCTCTGTCTCTGTGTCTGTCTCTGGATCTGTCTCTGTGTCTGTCCCTTTGTCTGTCTCTGTATCTGTCTCCGTGTCTGTCCCTTTGTCTGTCTCTGTATCTGTCCCTGTGTCTGTCCCTGTGTCTGACTCTGTCCCTGTCCCTGTCTCTGTCCCTGTCCCTGTGTCTGTCTCTGTGTCTGTCCCTGTCCCTGTCCCTGTCTCTGTCCCTGTCCCTTTGTCTGTCTCTGTGTCTGTCCCTTTGTCTGTCTCTGTATCTGTCTCCGTGTCTGTCCCTTTGTCTGTCTCTGTATCTGTCCCTGTGTCTGTCCCTGTGTCTGTCTCTGTATCTGTCTCCGTGTCTGTCTCTGTGTCTGTCCCTGTGTCTGTCTCTGTATCTGTCTCTGTGTCTGTCCCTGTGTCTGTCTCTGGATCTGTCTCTGTGTCTGTCCCTGTGTCAGTCGCTGTGTCTGTCTCTGTGTCTGTCCCTGTGTCTGTCCCTGTGTCTGACTCTGTCCCTGTCCCTGTCCCTGTCTCTGTGTCTGTCCCTGTCCCTGTCCCTGTGTCTGACTCTGTCCCTGTGTCTGTCTCTGTCCCTGTGTCTGTCTCTGTGTCTGTCCCTGTCCCTGTGTCTGTGTCTGTCCCTGTCCCTGTCCCGTGTCTGTCTCTGTGTCTGTCCCTGTCCCTGTCCCGTGTCTGTCCCTGGAGCTAGCATGGAGACAGTCGGGCTGAGCGCTCTCTCGCGGTGTGGTTTCCAGGATAGTAACTGGCTCAGACAGGCCTGCCTTGGCACAATCACAACGTCCCAGAGAGGCGGCAAAAGAATCCCAAACAAGGTGCAGTTCCTACCTCTGAGAAAATGGTCATAGTCGTAAAGGCTGGACAGGCTGTCTGTGACAGAGAGGAAACAAAGACACGAGTCAGTGATGATGCCTGCCACTCCCCTCTGCCCCCACCCCAACAAAGCCTCCCGCCTCTCGGCTCAATGCTGGACAGATGTTAGCTGCCCAGCTCATTCCTTCCTCCACAGCACATCTGGCGGCGCACTGGAGCAGAACAGGGTGAATCAGTCGTAAGCCAAGCACATTTATTTTGCCTCACCATTTCCCAATCAAATAATAGAGCAGCTTCCTACCTTCATCTAAAGAATGGGAAGCTGCTGAGGAGGCTGTGGGGGAAAGAAAAGTAAAATCATCAGTGTTTACCCTTCAAAGTTCTCACCCCTGGGTATCTCGCGGCCCTTTAGGGTCAGTGGGAATCTACTGGAGTCTAGCTGCAGTAGTGATCCAGTCAGACCCACTCCCTCCCCAAAGTCCTGTAATTTATAAATGCCCATTCCAATTTTCCTTGAGAAATAGTTGATCATCTCCACTTCCCCACCCTCCTGGTCGATTATCTCCCGCTGTGTAAAACATAATTCCTCTCACGTTCCCCCAAACCTTCACCAGTGTCCCCCCCAGTCCTTGTACCTTCAGAATCACAGAATGGTTACAGCACAGAAGGAGGGCATTTGGCCCATCCTGTCGGTGCTGGGCCTTTGGAGTGACTCATCTAACGTCACGCTCTCCGTAACCCTGCATATTCTCCCTTTCCCCAGAATAGTCCAGTTCCCTCAGCGTCAGTCCCCTTTGCTCCTTGGGGGAACAATCCCAGCTTCTTCAGGTAAGTAAGATTCCTCAGTCGGCTGCAACCATTCTGGTAAGTCCCCTCTGCGCCCTCTCAAGACCCTCACACCCTTCCTGACCCTGTGCAGTGACCAGACTAATGCTCTAGTTGGGGCCTAACCAGAGAATTATGCACTTGAACCCTGAGGTCCCTCTGCTCCTGTACTCCCCTCAGAGCTGTACCATTGAGCCTATATTGTCTCCCCATGTTTCTTCGACCACAATGCATTACCTTCACATTTCGCTGCGTTGACGTTTATCTGCCAGGTGTCTGCCCATTTGGCCAACTTGTCAAAGTCCCTCTGAAGTTTCTCAGCGTCAACCTCACAATTCACTATTCTCCCTCGCTTAGTATCGTCTGCAAACTTGTCCTCAACACCCACTCTAAACCATTTATATACATCAGAAAGAGCAAGGGTCCCAACATTGAGTCCTGGAGAACACCACTTCTATGGGAAAGCGGCATTAGGCTATAGAGGGATGATCAGCCATGATCGTGATGAATGGCGGAGCAGGCTCGAGGGGCCGAATGGCCTCCTCCTGCTTCTATTTTTTTCTCTGTTTCTTTTCACTTTCAACTCTTCTCCAATTGAGAAATGCATCTATACCTATCCTGTTTCCTATCTCTTACCCATGCTAATCCATGCTGCCAAGGACCCATCAATCCCAAACATTTTTAATTTGCTAACCAGCCTGCCATGTGGCACCATATCAAATGCTTTCTGAAAATCCAACTATACAACATCCACGGCACTACCCTCATCCACTGCCTGTGTCACCTCACCAAAAAACTCAATTCAATTTGTCACACATGACCTGCCTTGACAAAGCCATGTTGACTGTCTAGTATTAACTTATTTTACTCTAAGTGTATATTTATCTCATCCCGTATTGTGGCCTCCATCAGTTTTCCCACTATTGATGTCAAGCTGACAGGTCTGTAGTTTCCTGGGTTATCCTTTGCCCCTTTCTGAAACAGGGTCACATTTGTAATCCTCCAGTCCCCCCGAGATTAATCCTGTGTTCAGAGAGGCCTGGAAAATTTCTGTCAACAGCTCCGCAATATGCTCCCTTACCTCTCTCAGCAATCTAGGATGTATCCCATCCGGGCCTGGCGACTTCTCTACCTGGAGTGCTGCCAGCCTTTTTAGCACCTTTTCTTTATCTATCATTATACTGCTCAGTTGCTCGACACCCACATTTTCAATGGGGCCATTATTACCGTCTTCTATTTTTGTAAAGACAGAAGCAAAGTACTCATTTAGTACCAGTGCCATGCACTCCGCCTCAGTGAGCAGTTTACCCTGCTTGTCCCTTATGGGCCCCACTCTATCCTTCACTAATCTTTTACCATTAATACGTTTGAAGAACATTTTGCTATTCGTTTTAACGCACCTCTTAGTCTTCCTTATAGCAGCCTCAGTCTCTCTCCTGCATTTGAGATACTCTTCCTGATTTCTATTATTATTATTCGGGCAGGTGCGAAGGTCCTTCTCGTTAACCTGAAACACTGAGGCCAAGAGTACCCTCGGCAACACAGTGTAGGAACTGGTTTTCAGGCTTTCCATCTCTGTGCTGGGGGACTACAAAGGGTGATGAACCTGCCTACTGAGGCACTGGGCTGGCCGTAACATAGAACATAGAACATAGAAAATACAGCACAGAACAGGCCCTTCGGCCCACGATGTTGTCCCGAACCTTTGTCCTAGATTAATCATAGATTATCATAGAATTTACAGTGCAGAAGGAGGCCATTCGGCCCTTTGAGTCTGCACCGGCTCTTGGAAAGAGCACCCTACCCAAACTCAACACCTCCACCCAACACCAAGGGCAATTTGGACACTAAGGGCAATTTATCATGGCCAATTCACCTAACCCGCACATCTTTGGACTGTGGGAGGAAACCGGAGCACCCGGAGGAAACCCACGCACACACGGGGAGGACGTGCAGACTCCGCACAGACAGTGACCAAGCCGGAATCGAACCTGGAACCCTGGAGCTGTGAAGCAATTGTGCTATCCACAATGCTACCGTGCTGCCCTTGAGAACAAATAAATCTACACTATATCATTTTACCATAATCCATGTACCTATCCAATAGCTGCTTGAAGGTCCCTAATGTTTCCGACTCAACTACTTCCACAGGCAGTGCATTCCATGCCCCCACTACTCTCTGGGTAAAGAACCTACCTCTGATATCCCTCCTACATCTTCCACCTTTCACCTTAAATTTATGTCCCCTTGTAATGGTTTGTTCCACCCGGGGAAAAGGTCTACTCTATCTATTCCCCTGATCATCTTATAAACCTCTATCAAGTCGCCCCTCATCCTTCTCCGTTCTAATGAGAAAAGGCCTAGCACCCTCAACCTTTCCTCGTAAGACCTACTCTCCATTCCAGGCAACATCCTGGTAAATCTTCTTTGCACCTTTTCCAAAGCTTCCACATCCTTCCTAAAATGAGGCGACCAAAACTGTACACAGTACTCCAAATGTGGCCTTACCAAAGTTTTGTACAGCTGCATCATCACCTCGCGGCTCTTAAATTCAATCCCTCTGTTAATGAACGTGAGCACACTATAGGCCTTCTTCACAGCGCTATCCACTTGAGTGGCAACTTTCAAAGATGTATGAACATAGACCCCAAGATCTCTCTGCTCCTCCACATTGCCAAGAACTCTACCGTTAACCCTGTATTCCGCATTCATATTTGTCCTTCCAAAATGGACAACCTCACACTTTTCAGGGTTAAACTCCATCTGCCACTTCTCAGCCCAGCTCTGCATCCTATCTATGTCTCTTTGCAGCCGACAACAGCCCTCCTTACTATCCACAACTCCACCAATCTTCGTATCGTCTGCAAATTTACTGACCCACCCTTCAACTCCCTCATCCAAGTCATTAATGAAAATCACAAACAGCAGAGGACCCAGAACTGATCCCTGCAGTACGCCACTGGTAACTGGGATCCAGGCTGAATATTTGCCATCCACCACCACTCTCTGACTTCTATCGGTTAGCCAGTTCGTTATCCAACTGGCCAAATTTCCCACTATCCCATGCCTCCTTGCTTTCTTCATAAGCCTACCATGGGGAACTTTATCAAATGCCTTACTAAAATCCATGTACACTACATCCACTGCTTTACCTTCATCCACATGCTTGGTCACCTCCTCAAAGAATTCAATAAGACTTGTAAGGCAAGACCTACCCCTCACAAATCCGTGCTGACTATCCCTAATCAAGCAGTGTCTTTCCAGATGCTCAGAAATCCTATCCTTCAGTACCCTTTCCATTACTTTGCCTACCACCGAAGTAAGACTAACTGGCCTGTAATTTCCAGGGTTATCCCTAGTCCCTTTTTTGAACAGGGGCACGACATTCGCCACTCTCCAATCCCCTGGTACCACCCCTGTTGACAGTGAGGACGAAAAGATCATTGCCAACGGCTCTGCAATTTCATCTCTTGCTTCCCATAGAATCCTTGGATATATCCCGTCAGGCCCGGGGGACTTGTCTATCCTCAAGTTTTTCAAAATGCCCAACACATCTTCCTTCCTAACAAGTAACCTTTAAATACATCCCCTGGATTGCGGAAAAATACTTACAGCCAACCACAGATCGATCATTTCTGGAATGACCTGGAATGTAATGAAGATTTGATGAGAATTTGACATTCCACCTGTCCCCCCGTTTAATCCTCCAGCGAGTTTCCCCTAGGATTTTATTTGCTGATACAATCACCCCCCCCATCCGCATCCACCACCCCCACCCCTCACCCCTCACCCCAATCCCCCCCCACCCTCACCCACATCCCCCACGCCCATCCCCACCCCCATCCAACACCCAATCCCCCCCACCCCCACCTCCATCCCTCACCCCAATCCCCCCACCCCCCATCCCTCACCCTAATCCCCCCCCCCACTCCACCCCCATACCCATCCCCCACCCCCATCCCTCACCCAATCCCCCCACCCCACCCTCCCATCACTCACCCCAATCCCCCACTCCCACCCCATCCCTCACCCCCAATCCCCCACCCCCACCCCATCCCTCACCCCAATCCCCACTCCCACCCCCATCCCCACCCCAATCCCCCCCACCCCCACCCCCATCCCTCACCCCACTCCCCCACTCCCACCCCTATCCCGATCCCTCCACCCCCACCCCTCACCCCAATCCCCCCACCCCACCTCCATCCCTCACCCCAATCCCCCACTCCCACCCCCATCCCTCACCCCAATCCCCCCACCCCACCTCCATCCCTCACCCAATCCCCCACTCCCACCCCCCATCCCTCACCCCAATCCCCCCACCCCCACCCCTCACCCCAATCCCCCACTCCCACCCCCATCCCTCACCCCAATCCCCCCACCCCCACCTCCATCCCTCACCCCAATCCCCCCACCCCCATCCCTCACCCTAATCCCCCCACCCCCACTCCACCCCCATACCCATCCCCCACCCCCATCCCTCACCCCAATCCCCACTCCCACCCCCATCCCTCACCCCAATCCCCCACTCCCACCCCCATCCCTCACCCAATCCCCCACCCCCACCTCCATCCCTCACTCCAATCCCCCCACCCCCACCCCATCCCTCACCCTAATCCCCCCACCCCCACTCCACCCCCATACCCATCCCCCACCCCCATCCCTCACCCCAATCCCCCACTCCCACCCCCATCCCTCACCCCAATCCCCCCACCCCCACCCCCATCCCTCACCCCAATCCCCCACTCCCACCCCCATCTCTCACCCCAATCCCCCCACCCCCACCCCCATCCCTCACCCCACTCCCCCACCCCCACCCCCATCCCTCACCCCAATCCCCCACTCCCACCCCCATCCCTCACCCCAATCCCCCCACCCCACCTCCATCCCTCACCCCAATCCCCCACTCCCACCCCCATCCTCACCCAATCCCCCCACCCCCCACCCCCATCCCTCACCCCAATCCCCCACTCCCACCCCCATCCCTCATCCCAATCCCCCCACCCCCACCCCCATCCCTCACCCCAATCCCCCACCCCCACCCCCCATCCCTCACCCCAATCCCCCACTCCCACCCCCATCCCTCACCCCAATCCCCCCACCCCCACCCCCACCCCTCACCCCAATCCCCCACCAACTGGATGCATTTTCTCTTTGTCGCCCCCATCGCACCCCGTCATAGTTTTAAAGGCGTCACGCGGTCGCTCCCTCGACAAACGGGCTCTGGAATAGGAATGGGAACGCACTCACTTCCCAAGGAATCCGACGATTTTCGGGAATGCGGTTTCCCTGTGGGAGCAGAAAGATGAACATTTTCCAATAACCTGAATGTGGCCAGAATCTGGTGTCAACCCCCCCCCCCACACCCCGACCCACCACCCCCACCCCCCCACCCACCCCCACACCCCCCCACACCCCGACCACCACCCCCACCCCCCCCACACCCCCCCACACACCCCACACCCCCCCACCCCACCCCACCCACCCACACACCCCCAACCCCCCCCACCCCACCCCCCACCCCCCCACACCCCCCACACCCCCCCCACACCCCACCCCACACCCCCCACACACCCCCCACACCCCACCCCACACCCCCCACACCCCACCCCACACCCCCCACCCCACACCCCCCACACCCCCACCACCCCCCACCCCACACACCCCCACCCCACCCCACACACCCACACATCCCCAACCCCCCCACCCCACCCCACACCCCAGCCCACACCCCCCACACCCCACCCCACACCCCCACACACACCCCACACCCCACCCCACACCCCCCACACCCCCACCACCCCCCACCCCACACACCCCCACCCCACCCCACCCACCCACACACCCCCAACCCCCCCACCCCACCCCCCACCCCCCCACACCCCGACCCACCACCACCAACCCCCCCACACCCCCACCCACACACCCCCCAGCACCCCACCCCACCCCCCACCCCACACCCCCCACACCCCACCCCACACCCCCCACACCCCACCCCCACACCCCCACCCCCCACCACCCCCCACCCCACACACCCCCACCCCACACACCCACACACCCCCAACCCCCCCACCCCACCCCACCCCCCACCCCACACCCCCCACACCCCACCCCCCACACACCCCCACACCCCACCCCACACCCCCACACCCCACCCCACACCCCACCCCCCACCACCCTCCACCCCACACACCCCACCCCACCCCACCCACCCACACACCCCAACCCCCCCACCCCCCAAACCCCCCACCCCCCCCACACTCCCCCACACCCCACCCCACACCCCACCCCCCCACCCCCCCACACACCCCCAACCCCCCCACCCCACCCCCACCCCCCCAAACCCCCCACCCCCCCCCCACACCCCCCACACAACCCCACCCCACCCACCAACACCCCCCCAACCCCCCCATCCCAACAACCCCCCACACCACCCCCCCCCCCACCCCACCCCCCCACACCCCCGACCCAGCCCCCCCCACATCCCCCCCACACACCACACCCCCACATCCCACACCCCCACCACCCCCCACCCCACACCCCCCCCACCCCACCCCACCCCACCCCACCCACCCACACACCCCCCAACCCCCCCACCCCACCCCACAACCCCCCACCCCCAAGCCCCCTCCCCCCCCCCCACCCCCCCCACCCCCACACACCCCCAACCCCCACCCCCCCACCCCCCACTCCACACACCCCACCCCACCCACCCACACACCCCCAACCCCCCCCACCCCACCCCACAACCCCCCACCCCCCATGCCCCCCACCCCACCACCTCACCCCCCCACCCCCCACACACCCCAACCCCCACCCCCCACCCCCCACACACCACCAACCCCCCCCACACACCCCCACCCCGCCCTCCCACCCCCACCCCACCCCCCCCTACCCCACCCCCTCCACCCCACACCAACTTCCCGCTGCCCACCCAACCTCCCCCTGCCCACACCCCACCCTTCCCCTATCCAACCCCCACCCCAACCTGCCCAACCCCCCCCACCCCAACCTCCACCTTCCACCTCACTCCTCCCTCCCCCAGCCCCCTCCCGCTCCACCCCCACCCTCGCCCAGCCCCACACCCAGCCCCCTCCCCCTTTGCACCCCTTACTCCACCCTCCCCTGCCTACCCTACCCCACCCTCCCTATGCCCACCCCCACCCCCCCCCCCCACGCCCCACCCCTCCACCACCAGAGAGAGACAGAGAGAGAGAGACAGAGAGAGACACACACACAGAGAGATAGTGAGAGACAGAGAGGGAGAGTGGGGGGGAGAGAGAGACACAGAGAGATAGTGAGAGACAGAGAGGGAGAGTGGGGAGAGAGAGAGACACAGAGATAGTGAGAGACAGGGAGGGAGAGTGCGGGGGAGAGAGTGAGACACAGAGAGACAGTGAGAGACAGGGAGGGAGAGTGGAGAGAGAGAGACACAGAGAGATGGTGAGAGACAGAGAGGGAGAGTGGGGAGAGAGAGACACAGAGAGATAGTGAGAGACAGGGAGGGAGAGTGGGAGAGAGAGACACAGAGAGATAGTGAGAGACAGGGAGGGAGAGTGGGGAGAGATAGAGACAGAGAGAGATAGTGAGAGACAGAGAGGGAGAGTGCAGAGAGAGAGACACAGAGAGATAGTGAGAGATAGTGAGAGACAGGGAGGGAGAGTGGGGAGAGAGAGAGACACAGAGAGACACAGAGAGATAGTGAGAGACAGGGAGGGAGAGTGGAGAGAGAGAGACACAGAGAGATAGTGAGAGACAGAGAGGGAGAGTGGGGAGAGAGAGACACAGAGAGATAGTGAGAGACAGGGAGGGAGAGTGGGAGAGAGAGACACAGAGAGATAGTGAGAGACAGGGAGGGAGAGTGGGGAGAGATAGAGACACAGAGAGATAGTGAGAGACAGAGAGGGAGAGTGGGGAGAGAGAGACACAGAGAGATAGTGAGAGACAGAGAGGGAGAGTGGAGAGAGAGAGACACAGAGAGATAGTGAGAGATAGTGAGAGACAGGGAGGGAGAGTGGGGAGAGAGAGAGACACAGAGAGACACAGAGAGATAGTGAGAGACAGGGAGGGAGAGTGGGGAGAGAGAGACACACAGAGAGATAGTGAGAGACAGGGAGGGAGAGTGGGTGACAGAGACACAGAGAGATAGTGAGAGATAGAGAGGGAGAGTGCGGGGGAGGGAGTGAGACAAGGAGGGAGAGTGCGGGGGGAGAGTGAGACACAGAGAGATAGTGAGAGACAGGGAGGGAGAGTGGGGAGAGAGAGACACACAGAGAGATAATGAGAGACAGGGAGGGAGAGTGGGTGACAGAGACACAGAGAGATAGTGAGAGATAGAGAGGGAGAGTGCGGGGGAGGGAGTGAGACAAGGAGGGAGAGTGCGGGGGGAGAGTGAGACACAGAGAGATAGTGAGAGACAGGGAGGGAGAGTGCGGGGGGGAGAGTGAGACAGGGAGGGAGAGTGGGGAGAGAGAGAGACACAGAGAGCGACAGAGAGGGAGAGTGCGGGGGGAGAGTGAGACAGGGAGGGAGAGTGGGGAGAGAGAGAGACACAGAGAGACAGAGAGAGACAGAGAGGGAGAGTGGGGAGAGAGTGAGACACAGAGATAGTGAGAGACAGGGAGGGAGAGTGCGGGGGAGAGAGTGAGACACAGAGATAGTGAGAGACAGGGAGGGAGAGTGCGGGGGGGAGAGTGAGACAGGGAGGGAGAGTGGGGAGAGAGAGAGACACAGAGAGCGACAGAGAGGGAGAGTGCGGGGGGAGAGTGAGACAGGGAGGGAGAGTGGGGAGAGAGAGAGACACAGAGAGACAGAGAGGGAGAGTGGGGAGAGAGTGAGACACAGAGAGACAGAGAGAGACAGAGAGGGAGAGTGGGTGACAGAGACAGAGAGAGACAGAGAGAGACAGAGAGGGAGAGTGGGTGACAGAGACACAGAGAGATAGTGAGAGACAGGGAGGGAGAGTGCGGGGGGGAGAGTGAGACAGGGAGGGAGAGTGGGGAGAGAGAGAGACACAGAGAGATAGTGAGAGACAGGGAGGGAGAGTGCGGGGGGGAGAGTGAGACAGGGAGGGAGAGTGGGGAGAGAGAGAGACACAGAGAGACAGAGAGAGACAGAGAGGGAGAGTGGGTGACAGAGACAGAGAGAGACAGAGAGAGACAGAGAGGGAGAGTGGGTGACAGAGACACAGAGAGATAGTGAGAGACAGAGAGAGACAGAGAGAGACAGAGAGAGACAGAGAGGGAGAGTGGGTGACAGAGACAGAGAGACAGAGAGAGACAGAGAGGGAGAGTGGGTGACAGAGACACAGAGAGACAGAGAGAGACAGAGAGGGAGAGTGGGTGACAGAGACAGAGAGAGAACCAGAGACAGAGCCGGAAAAGGACATAAACCCTGCAATAGAATTACTGTGAAAAGCCCCTAGTTGCCACATTCCAGCACCTGTTTTGGTACACAGAGGGAGAATTCAGAATGTCCAATTCACTTAACAGCGCGTCTTTTGGGACTTGTGGGAGGAAACCGGAGCACCCGGAGGAAACCCACGCAGACACGGGGAGAAAGTGCAGACTCCACACAGACAGTGGCCCAAGCCAGGAATTGGACCTGGGACCCTGGAGCTGTGAAGTAACAGTGCTACTGTAATATTATAGTGCTATTATAAGGCTACCATAAAAAGGTGTTGCATTTCAATAGCTCCTTCCTTTTTAAAAAAATAAATTCAGAGTGCCCAATTCATTTTTCCAATTCAGGGACAATTTAGCGTGGCCAATCCACCTACCCAGCACATCTTTGGGTTGTGGGGGGTGAGACTCACACAGACACTGGGAGAATGTGCAAACTCCACACGGACAGTGACCGGGGCTGGGATCGAACCTGGGACCTCGGCAGCGTGAGGCACCAGTGCTAACCACTGCGCCGCCGTGCTGCCCGAACAGCACATTTCATCACCTAAGGATGTTCGAAAAAACTTCACAGCCAATTAAATGCTTTTTCAAATGTAGTCGCCATGGTAATTTCACTGGAGAGAGTGCAGAGGCCTTTCACCAGGATGTTGCCTGGGATGGAACATTTTAGTTGTGTTTTTTTATACATTTAGAGTACCCAATTATTTTCCCCAATTAAGGGGCAATTTAGCGCGGCCAATCCACCTACCCGGCACATCTTTGGGTTGTGGGGGCGAAACCCACGCAGACACGGGGAGAATGTGCAAACTCCACACGGACAGTGACCCAGAGCCGGGATCGAACCTGGGACCTCAGCGCCGTGAGGCAGCAGTGCTAACCACTGCGCCACCGTGCTGCCCCTGGAACATTTTAGTTATGAAGAGAGGTTGGATAGGCTTGGGTTGTTTTCTCCGGGGCAGAGACGACTGAGGGGCCACCTGATCGAGGTGGACAAGATTATGAGGGGCCTGGACAGGGGGGATAGGGAGCAGCTGGTCCCCTTAGTTGAAGGGTCAGTTATGAGGGGGACACAAGTTCAAGGTGAGGGGTGGGAGGTTCAGGGGGGATTTGAGGAACAACGTTTTTACCCAGAGGGTGGTGAGGGTCTGGAACGCGCTGCCTGGGATGGTGGTGAGGGTCTGGAACGCGCTGCCTGGGAGGGGGGTAGAGGCGGGTCTGGAACGCGCTGCCTGGGAGGGGGGTGAGGGTCTGGAACGCGCTGCCTGGGAGGGGGGGTAGAGGCGGGTCTGGAACGCGCTGCCTGGGAGGGGGGTGAGGGTCTGGAACGCGCTGCCTGGGAGGGTGGTGACGGTCTGGAACGCGCTGCCTGGGAGGGGGGTGAGGGTCTGGAACGCGCTGCCTGGGATGGTGGTGAGGGTCTGGAACGTGCTGCCTGGGAGGGTGGTGAGGGTCTGGAACGCGATGCCTGGGAGGGGGGTAGAGGCGGGTCTGGAACGTGCTGCCTGGGAGGGTGGTGAGGGTCTGGAACGCGCTGCCTGGGAGGGGGGGTAGAGGCGGGTCTGGAACGCGCTGCCTGGGAGGGGGGGTGAGGGTCTGGAACGCGCTGCCTGGGAGGGGGGTAGAGGCGGGTCTGGAACGCGCTGCCTGGGAGGGGGGTGAGGGTCTGGAACGCGCTGCCTGGGAGGGTGGTGACGGTCTGGAACGCGCTGCCTGGGAGGGGGGTAGAGGCGGGTCTGGAACGTGCTGCCTGGGAGGGTGGTGAGGGTCTGGAACGCGCTGCCTGGGAGGGGGGTGAGGGTCTGGAACGCGCTGCCTGGGAGGGGGGTAGAGGCGGGTCTGGAACGTGCTGCCTGGGAGGGGGGTGAGGGTCTGGAACGCGCTGCCTGGGAGGGGGGTGAGGGTCTGGAACGCGCTGCCTGGGAGGGTGGTGAGGGTCTGGAACGCGCTGCCTGGGAGGGGGGTGAGGGTCTGGAACGCGCTGCCTGGGAGGGGGGTAGAGGCGGGTCTGGAACGCGCTGCCTGGGAGGGGGGCGAGGGTCTGGAACGCGCTGCCTGGGAGGGGGGTAGAGGCGGGTCTGGAACGCGCTGCCTGGGAGGGTGGTGAGGGTCTGGAACGCGCTGCCTGGGAGGGGGGTGAGGGTCTGGAACGCGCTGCCTGGGAGGGTGGTGAGGGTCTGGAACGCGCTGCCTGGGAGGGGGGTGAGGGTCTGGAACGCACTGCCTGGGAGGGGGGTGAGGGTCTGGAATGCGCTGCCTGGGAGGGGGGTGAGGGTCTGGAACGCGCTGCCTGGGAGGGGGGTAGAGGCGGGTCTGGAACGCGCTGCCTGGGAGGGGGGTGAGGGTCTGGAACGCGCTGCCTGGGAGGGGGGTAGAGGCGGGTCTGGAACGCGCTGCCTGGGAGGGGGGTGAGGGTCTGGAACGCGCTGCCTGGGAGGGTGGCGAGGGTCTGGAACGCGCTGCCTGGGAGGGGGGGTGAGGGTCTGGAACGCGCTGCCTGGGAGGGTGGCGAGGGTCTGGAACGCGCTGCCTGGGAGGGTGGCGAGGGTCTGGAACGCGCTGCCTGGGAGGGGGGTAGAGGCTGGTTGCCTCACATCCTTTACAAAGTACCTGGGTGCGTACTTGGCACATCATAACATTCAGGGCTCTGGGCCAAGTGCTGGTGGGATCAGGTGGGCAGCTCAGGTGTCTTTCATGTGGCAGTGTAGACTCGATGGGCCGAAGGGCCTTTCCTGCACTTTATTTTTCTGTGATGCAGGGAACATGGCAACATCTTGTGCACAGCAAGCTCCCACAAACATAATGAGCAGCCTGTGGTGAATGGAACCACTGTTAATTCACCAGTGCACTGTGATATCATGTTACTGCTGTGTTGTGTTACGTTATGTGTTTAACCCTGTGGGCTCCGCCTATGGGCCATTGTACGGCTTCACCCACAGGGGGATATATCGGGGCATGTACGGGTTCGCCCATGGCTCCACCCCTTACAGGAAGTATAAAGGCAGCTGACATGCGGGGCCGCATTCATTGTTGTACCGGTCACAGGCAGGCTCAGTTGTAAGCTGATTAAAACCACGGTTTACTTCTCATCGTGTCTCTCAGTGAATTGATGGTCGCATCAATTTAATCAGCTTAAAATACTACTATGGAATCAGCCCTCAAACCTGATAGACTGAAACTCGATCCACAGGCTGCGAAGGCGAGAGAAGTGTTTTCGCACTGGCTTCGATGCTTCAAGGACTATCTCGCCGCATCGTCTACGCCATCCGTCACGGACGAACAGAAACTGAGTCTTCTCCACGCACGGGTGAGCCATCGTATTTCTGTCCAGCTCGATGGCGCTGCGTCCTATACAGAGGCCCTCGCACTACTCGAACGCATATATGTACGGCCCGTGAACGAGGTCTACGCGCGACACATCTTCACCACTCGCCGCCAGGGCCCCGGGGAGTCGCTAGATGACTACCTACGTGATCTCAAAGCCCTCGCGCGCAACTGTAACTACCAGAACTATGTAAGACAGCGCCTGCTCGAAAAAGGGGCCCAGGACCTGGAGGACACGGTAACACTAGCTACCACTCTGGACGTCTCGTTTCAGAGCCTTACTGCATTCCCCGCCGACCAGGGGACCCCCCTCGTGGGCCCCCGACCAAAGACTACCCCAGGCTTGTGCCGCGCGGCCGCCCGCCAGGCTTGTGCCGCGCGGCCGCCCGCCCATCATGGGGGGCTGCCCTGCTATTTTTGCGGCCAGTCCCAACACCCCCGACAGCACTGCCCGGCCCGCAACGCGAACTGTAGTAACTGCGGGCGAAAAAGACACTTCGCCAAGGTCTGCCTGGCCAGGTCTAAAAACTCGAACTCACAGACCCGATCCACAGACTCACAGGCCCGCAGATCCCGCAAAATGGCAGCGTGTCTGCCGACTCTGCCTCCGCACAATACGTGCGACTCATGGGGGCCGCCATCTTGGCCATCCTCCTCCACATAGCCGGCCACGTGCGACTCATGGGGGCCGCCATCTTGGCCATCCTCCCCCACATAGCCGGCCACGTGCGACTCATGGGGGCCGCCATCTTGGCCGCCACCTGCTACACCGCCCGAGATGTACGAACGACATGGACAGCAGCCATCGCGGGGCCGCCCCAGCACCTCCGATCACGCCGTCGGCTACCCCCAGCTCAGCACGGTCACCCTGGACCAGTCGCGACCGAAGCACCTCCGGAGATCCATGGTGGCCGTCCAGGTAAACGGGTACGAGACACCTTGTCTTTTCGACTCCGGGAGCACAGAGAGCTTCATTCACCCGGACATGGTAAGACGCTGCTCGCTCCCAATATTCCCGACGCGACAAACTATCTCCCTCGCCTCTGGGTCGCACTTGGTGCCAATCCAAGGGTGCACTACTGCAACCCTAGCGATCCAGGGTGTTGAGTACGCTAATTTTAAACTATATGTGCTACCAGACCTCTGCGCTCCTCTCCTCTTAGGACTTGATTTTCAGTGCAATCTCAGGAGAATCTCTTAAATTCGGGGTGCCCCTGCCCCCGCTCACCATATGCAGCCTCGCGACCCTAAAAATTGACCCTCCCCCCCTCTTTGCGAACCTCACCGCCAATTGTAAGCCAATAGCAATAGAAGCAGGCGGTATAGTATGCAGGACAGGACGTTCATTAGGTCCGAGGTAAAGCGTCTCTTGCGGGAAGGGGTCATAGAGGCCAGCAATAGCCCCTGGAGAGCTCAGGTGGTGGTCATCAAGACCGGGGAAAAGTTCCGGATGGTAACTGATTACAGCCAAACCATTAACCGGTACACGCAACTCGATACGTACCCCCTTCCCCGGATTGCAGACATGGTAAATCAGATCGCACACTACCGCGTGCTCTCTATGGTAGATCTGAAGTCTGCATACCACCATAGAACATAGAACATAGAACGATACAGCGCAGTACAGGCCCTTCGGCCCACGATGTTGCACCAAAAGAAAAGCCATCTAACCTACACTATGCCATTATCATCCATATGCTTATCCAATAAACTTTTAAATGCCCTCAATGTTGGCGAGTTCACTACTATAGCAGGTAGGGCATTGCACGGCCTCACTACTCTTTGCGTAAAGAACCTACCTCTGACCTCTGTCCTATATCTATTACCCCTCAGTTTAAGGATATGTCCCCTCGTGCTAGCCATTTCCATCCGCGGGAGAAGGCTCTCACTGTCCACCCTATCCAACCCCCTGATCATTTTATATGTCTCTATTAAGTCTCCTCTTAACCTTCTTCTCTCCAACGAAAACAGCCTCAAGTCCCTCAGCCTTTCCTCATAAGATTTTCCCTCCATACCAGGCAACATCCTGGTAAATCTCCTCTGCACCCGCTCCAAAGCTTCCACGTCCTTCCTATAATGCGGTGACCAGAACTGTACGCAATACTCCAAATGCGGCCGTACCAGAGTTTTGTACAGCAGCTCCCAATCCGCCCAGAGGACCGCCACTACACAGCGTTTGAGGCAGACGGCCGCCTTTTCCATTTCCTCCGGGTCCCCTTTGACGTCACAAACGGGGTTTCGGTGTTCCAACAAACGATGGACCGAATGGTGGACCAGTACGGGCTGCGGGCCACGTTTCCGTACTTGGACAACGTCACCATCTGCGGCCATGATCAGCAGGACCACGACGCCAACCTCCACCGATTTCTCCAAACCGCCCACAAACTCAACCTCACCTACAACAAGGAGAAATGCGTTTTCCGCACAACCAGACTAGCCATCCTCGGCTACGTCATGGAGAACGGGGTCCTAGGGCCCGGCCCTGACCGTATGCGCCCCCTCCTCCAATTCCCTCTCCCTCACTGCCCCAAGGCCCTGAAGAGGTGCTTTGGATTTTTCTCCTGTTACGCCCAGTGGGTCCCCCAGTATGCGGACAAAGCCCGCCCACTATTTAAGGCCACCATTTTTCCACTGGCAGCCGAGGCTCGTCAGCCCTTCAACTGCATCAAGGCGGACATCGCCAAAGCCGCGATGCGCGTGGTGGACGAGTCCGCCCCCTTCCAGGTGGAGAGCGACGCCTCAGAGGTCGCTCTCGCCGCCACCCTCAACCAAGCAGGCAGACCGGTAGCGTTCTTTTCCCGCACCCTCACCACGTCTGAAATTCGACACTCCTCGGTCGAAAAAGAAGCCCAAGCCATCGTGGAAGCCGTACGGCACTGGAGGCACTACCTCGCTGGTAGGAGGTTTACCCTCATCACCGACCAACGATCGGTTGCCTTCATGTTTGACAATACGCAGCGGGGCAAGATCAAGAATGATAAGATCTTGAGGTGGAGGTTCGAACTCTCCACCTATAACTACGATATAGTGTATCGTCCTGGGAAGCTCAGCGAGCCCCCAGATGCCCTGTCCCGCGGCACGTGCGCCAGCGCACAAGATGACCAATTACATGCTACCCACGATGACCTCTGCCACCCGGGGGTCACCCGGCTCGCCCACTACATCAAGGCACGCAACCTGCCCTACTCCAGCGAGGAGGTCAGGGCTAAGACCAGGGACTGCCAAATCTGTGCGGCGTGTAAACCGCACTTGTATCGACCAGATAAGGCCCACCTGGTAAAGGGGTCCCGGCCCTTTGAACGCCTTAGTATCGATTTCAAAGGGCCCCTCCCCTCCAATAATCGCAACATGTACTTCCTGAACATCATAGACGAGTTCTCCCGTTTTCCGTTCGCCATTCCCTGCCCCGATATGACCACTCCCACAGTCATCAAAGCCCTGCATAGTGTCTTCACCCTGTTCGGTTTCCCCAGCTATGTCCACAGCGACAGGGGCTCGTCGTTCATGAGCGACGAACTGCGTCAGTACCTGCTCAGTAAGGGCATCGCCTCGAGCAGGACTACCAGCTATAACCCCAGGGGAAACGGGCAGGTGGAGAGGGAGAACGCAACGGTCTGGAAGACCGTCCTACTTATCCTACGGCCCTGTTTCTCACTGGCAGGAGGTCCTCCCCGATGCGCTCCACTCTATTAGGTTCGTCCTTTGCACGGCTACAAACCAGACCCCTCATGACCGCTTGTTTGTTTTCCCTAGGGGAGCTACCTCAGGGGCCTCGCTTCCGCTCTGGCTGATGACACCGGGTCCAGTCTTCCTCCGAAAACACGTTCGGAGCCATAAGACCGACCCCCTGGTAGAGAGGGTCCAGCTCCTGCACTCCAACCCACACTATGCGTATATCAGACACCCCGATGGCCGGTAGGGTACCGTCTCCCTCCGGGACCTGGCGCCCGCAGGCTCCGGCACCACGACCACTACTGCATCCCCCACACTAAGTCCCGTCCAACCTCCCATATTCAGAGCCCCTACCCCGATATGGTTCTCACGCTCCCTCCCACCCGCCGCACCGGTCCACAGGAATGAAGCTCCGGAAGAGCCGCTCCAGGAGTCCACGCCTGTGCCTACTCCGGGCCCAGCTCCACAGCCGCCCGAAACGGCTGCAACACCAGTGCTTCGGCGGTCGCAACGTACGATCCGGGCACCAGACCGACTGAATCTGTAAACACGTCACCCCCGCCGGACTTCATTTTTTAAACAGGGGGTGAATGTGGTGAATGGAACTACTGTTAATTCACCAGTGCACTGTGATATCATGTTACTGCTGTATCGTGTTATGTTATGTGTTTAACCCTGTGGGCTCCACCTACGGGCCATTGTACGGCTTCACCCACAGGGGGATATGTCGGGGCATGTATGGGCTCGCCCATGGCTCCACCCCTTGCAGGAAGTATAAAGGCAGCTGACCTGCGGGGCCGCAGTCATTGTTGTACCAGTCACAGGCAGGCTCAGTTGTAAGCTGATTAAAACCACAGTTTACTTCTCAACGTGTCTCTCAGTGAATTGATGGTCGCATCACAGACATTCAGTTTTATTTGATTTTACCTCTCTGTCGCAGTGTGTCTCCCCTTGGTGGGTGTAGTGAACCATTTAAATCTCCACTCAGTTTGGCAGGACCCTAATACCAGGCGGGAGGGGCTGTAAACTCCTCGTCCTGACGTTAATAGAGGGATAAATATTGGCCGGGGGTGGCCAGGGATAACACTCCTGCGGAGGCAGCACGGTGGCACAGCGGGAGCACTGCGGCCTCACGCCGCCGAGGTCCCAGGTTCGATCCCCTCCCCGGGTCACTGTCCGTGTGGAGTTTGCACATTCTCCCTGTGTTTGCGTGGGTTTCGCCCCCACAACCCAAAGATGTGCAGGGCAGGTGGATTGAAGACGCTAAATTGCCCCGTAATTGGAAAAAATTAATTGGGTACTCTAAATTTATATTTTAAAAAACAGCGCCCTGGATGTTGTGTAGTTGCAGAGCTGCCAGATGGAGCCAGTGTTTGAACGTCACATCCAGTGCCTCTGACACTGCAGCACTCCCCCAGGACCGCTCTGCAGTGTCAGCCTGGGCATCGTGCTGAAGCCCGGGAGACGGACTTGCATCTGGAACCTTGTGATTGAGAGGTGTGGGTGCTACTATACTGATCCACAAAACACCAATGTGGCAATTGGAGTGATAGTGGTGTTGCGGTATTGTCACTGCAGGGGCCCAGGGTAATGCTCTGGGGACCCTGGATCGAATCCCACCTCGGCAACTAGTGGAACTTAAATTAAATTAATTGGAAGCTAAACTCAGTAATGGTGACCACGCAAAGGTCCCCTTTAGAGAAGGAAAGCTGCCGTCTGTCTGGCCTACATGTGACTACAGACCCACAGCAGTGTAAGCACTCGAAACTGCCCTCTGAAATGGCCGAGCGAGATGTTCAGTTCACGGGGCTTGGCAACAAATGCTGGCCTTTCCCAGGAATGCCCACCTCCCCTGAAAGAATAAACAAAAATGGAGGCAGTCTGTTACCTTTTCCCGCAGCAGTCAACCAGGATCCCAGTAAAACCAGGAAAACACAGCAGAGGACGGACCTACAAGACAACACCTTCATTAGTAAACAGGGTCCCTGAGAGAAAGGAGACCATCCTGTGCTGAATGTTAGAAAGAATTAACGTTTAAAATTTCTCCTTTACACTCTATTGAGTTTATCTGCTCAAATTCTTCATGATTATGAACACCTAAATTTCCCCTAAAACTTATCCTCTCTGTGGTGATATACCTGTGCACAGTTCTTTATATAGTTAACGATGCAACCTCCAACCAGCTGGTGGCGATAGAGATCCTCAATGTGACTCGAGACACCCGCCAGTTGGTAGTAAGACGTACAAGAGGATAGTCGCACTGAGAGTAGCTCCAGGAGAATTCACTGAATTGCTTTAGTAGCCATCGTCTGTATTATAGTTCGTTAGTTATCTTACCACGTGTTTGTTGATAAATCATCTTTCTAATTAAACATCTCAGTGATCTGTGCACATCATTACCACCGTCATATCACAGAACACAACACTCTTTAAGGAGCACAATCCCAGATTCTCATGACGGGAACTCTCCTCTGTGCCTTCTCCAAGATCTGGACATTCTGAAAGTGTGATGCCCGGAATTGGACACAATTCTCCAGTTGGGGATGAGGGATGTTTTATATCCTTCTTGTTCTTGTACTCCACATCCCTATTAATAAAGCCCAGGGTTCAGGAGAATTTATTAACCACAGTCTCAAGCTGCCCAGTCTATTCAATCATTTATGCACAGATAGAATCATAGAATCACTATAGTGTCATTCGGCCCATCGGGTCTGCACCGTACCCCCATGCCCATGGTCTGCACCTTACCCCCATGCCCATGGTCTGTACCTTACCACCATGCCCATGGTCTGCACCTTACCCCCATGCCCATCGGGTCTGCACCTTACCCCCATGCCCATGGTCTGCACCTTACCCCAATGCCCATCGGGTCTGCACCTTACCCCCATGCCCATGGTCTGCACCTTACCCCCATGCCCATCGGGTCTGCACCTTACCCCCATGCCCCTGGTCTGCACCTTACCTCCATGCCCATTGGGTCTGCACCTTACCCCCATGCCCATGGTCTGCACCTTACCCCCATGCCCATGGGCTGCACCTTACCCCCATGCCCATGGTCTGCACCGTACCCCCATTCCCATCGGGTCTGCACCTTACCCCCATGCCCATCGGGTCTGCACCTTACCCCCATGCCCATCGGGTCTGCACCTTACCCCATGCCCATGGTCTGCACCTTACCCCCATGCCCATGGTCTGCACCGTACCCCCATTCCCATCGGGTCTGCACCTTACCCCCATGCCCATCGGGTCTGCACCTTACCCCCATGCCCATGGTCTGTACCTTACCACCATGCCCATGGTCTGCACCGTACCCCCATTCCCATCGGGTCTGCACCGTACCCCCATTCCCATCGGGTCTGCACCTTACCCCCATGCCCATCGGGTCTACACCTTACCCCCATTCCCATCGGGTCTGCACCTTACCCCCATGCCCATGGTCTGCACCTTACCCCCATTCCCATCGGGTCTGCACCTTACCCCCATGCCCATGGTCTGTACCTTACCACCATGCCCATGGTCTGCACCGTACCCCCATTCCCATCGGGTCTGCACCGTACCCCCATTCCCATCGGGTCTGCACCTTACCCCCATGCCCATCGGGTCTACACCTTACCCCCATTCCCATCGGGTCTGCACCTTACCCCCATGCCCATGGTCTGCACCTTACCCCATTCCCATCGGGTCTGCACCTTACCCCCATGCCCATGGTCTGCACCTTACCCCCATGCCCATGGTCTGCACCTTACCCCCATGCCCATGGTCTGCACCTTACCCCCATGCCCATGGTCTGCACCTTACCCCCATGCCCATGGTCTGCACCTTACCCCCATGCCCATGGTCTGCACCTTACCCCCATGCCCATGGTCTGCACCGTACCCCCATTCCCATCGGGTCTGCACCTTACCCCCATGCCCATCGGGTCTACACCTTACCCCCATTCCCATCGGGTCTGCACCTTACCCCCATGCCCATGGTCTGCACCTTACCCCCATTCCCATCGGGTCTGCACCTTACCCCCATGCCCATGGTCTGCACCTTACCCCCATGCCCATGGTCTGCACCTTACCCCCATGCCCATGGTCTGCACCTTACCCCCATGCCCATGGTCTGCACCTTACCCCCATGCCCATGGTCTGCACCTTACCCCATGCCCATGGTCTGCACCTTACCCCCATGCCCATGGTCTGCACCTTACCCCCATGCCCATGGTCTGCACCTTACCCCCATGCCCATGGTCTGCACCTTACCCCCATGCCCATGGTCTGCACCTTACCCCCATGCCCATGGTCTGCACCTTACCCCCATGCCCATGGTCTGCACCTTACCCCCATGCCCATGGTCTGCACCTTACCCCCATGCCCATGGTCTGCACCTTACCCCATGCCCATGGTCTGCACCTTACCCCCATGCCCATGGTCTGCACCTTACCCCCATGCCCATGGTCTGCACCTTACCCCCATTCCCATTGGGTCTGCACCTTACCCCCATGCCCATGGGCTGCACCTTACCCCCATTCCCATTGGGTCTGCACCTTACCCCCATGCCCATTGGGTCTGCACCTTACCCCCATTCCCATTGGGTCTGCACCTTACCCCCATGCCCATGGTCTGCACCTTACCCCCATGCCCATTGGGTCTGCACCTTACCCCCATGCCCATTGGGTCTGCACCTTACCCCCATGCCCATGGTCTGCACCGTACCCCCATTCCCATCGGGTCTGCACCTTACCCCCATGCCCATCGGGTCTGCACCTTACCCCCATGCCCATGGTCTGCACCTTACCCCCATTCCCATTGGGTCTGCACCTTACCCCCATGCCCATGGGCTGCACCTTACCCCCATTCCCATTGGGTCTGCACCTTACCCCCATGCCCATTGGGTCTGCACCTTACCCCCATTCCCATTGGGTCTGCACCTTACCCCCATGCCCATGGTCTGCACCTTACCCCCATGCCCATTGGGTCTGCACCTTACCCCCATGCCCATTGGGTCTGCACCTTACCCCCATGCCCATGGTCTGCACCGTACCCCCATTCCCATCGGGTCTGCACCTTACCCCCATGCCCATCGGGTCTGCACCTTACCCCCATGCCCATCGGGTCTGCACCTTACCCCCATGCCCATGGTCTGCACCTTACCCCCATGCCCATGGTCTGCACCGTACCCCCATTCCCATCGGGTCTGCACCTTACCCCCATGCCCATCGGGTCTGCACCTTACCCCCATGCCCATGGTCTGTACCTTACCACCATGCCCATGGTCTGCACCGTACCCCCATTCCCATCGGGTCTGCACCTTACCCCCATGCCCATCGGGTCTGCACCTTACCCCCATTCCCATTGGGTCTGCACCTTACCCCCATGCCCATGGTCTGCACCTTACCCCCATGCCCATGGTCTGCACCTTATCACCATGCCCATGGTCTGCACCTTACCCCCATGCCCATGGTCTGCACCTTACCCCCATGCCCATGGTCTGCACCTTACCCCCATGCCCATGGGCTGCACCGTACCCCCATTCCCATCGGGTCTGCACCTTACCCCCATGCCCATGGTCTGCACCTTACCCCCATTCCCATCGGGTCTGCACCTTACCCCCATGCCCATGGTCTGCACCTTATCCCCATGCCCATGGTCTGCACCTTATCACCATGCCCATGGTCTGCACCTTACCCCCATGCCCATGGTCTGCACCTTATCACCATGCCCATGGTCTGCACCTTACCCCCATGCCCATGGTCTGCACCTTACCCCCATGCCCATGGTCTGCACCTTACCCCCATGCCCATGGTCCGCACCTTACCCCCATGCCCATGGTCTGCACCTTATCACCATGCCCATGGTCTGCACCTTACCCCCATGCCCATGGTCTGCACCTTATCACCATGCCCATGGTCTGCACCTTACCCCCATGCCCATGGTCTGCACCTTATCACCATGCCCATGGTCTGCACCTTACCCCCATGCCCATGGTCTGCACCTTATCACCATGCCCATGGTCTGCACCTTACCCCCATGCCCATGGTCTGCACCTTACCCCCATGCCCATGGTCTGCACCTTATCACCATGCCCATGGTCTGCACCTTACCCCCATGCCCATGGTCTGCACCTTACCCCCATGCCCATGGTCTGCACCTTACCCCCATGCCCATGGTCTGCACCTTATCACCATGCCCATGGTCTGCACCTTATCACCATGCCCATGGTCTGCACCTTATCACCATGCCCATGGTCTGCACCTTATCACCATGCCCATGGTCTGCACCTTATCCCCATGCCCATGGTCTGCACCTTATCACCATGCCCATGGTCTGCACCTTACCCCCATGCCCATGGTCTGCACCTTACCCCCATTCCCATGGTCTGCACCTTACCCCCATTCCCATGGTCTGCACCTTACCCCCATTCCCATTGGGTCTGCACCTTACCCCCATGCCCATGGTCTGCACCTTACCCCCATGCCCATGGTCTGCACCTTACCCCCATGCCCATGGGCTGCACCGTACCCCCATGCCCATGGTCTGCACCTTACCCCCATTCCCATGGTCTGCACCTTACCCCCATGCCCATTGGGTCTGCACCTTACCCCCATGCCCATGGTCTGCACCTTACCCCCATTCCCATGGTCTGCACCTTACCCCCATGCCCATGGTCTGCACCTTACCCCCATGCCCATTGGGTCTGCACCTTACCCCCATGCCCATGGTCTGCACCTTACCCCCATTCCCATGGTCTGCACCTTACCCCCATGCCCATGGTCTGCACCTTACCCCCATGCCCATGGTCTGCACCTTACCCCCATGCCCATGGTCTGCACCTTATCACCATGCCCATGGTCTGCACCTTACCCCCATGCCCATGGTCTGCACCTTACCCCCATGCCCATGGTCTGCACTTTACCCCCATGCCCATGGTCTGCACCTTACCCCCATTCCCATTGGGTCTGCACCTTATCCCCATTCCCATTGGGTCTGCCCATGCCCCCACCCTATCTCTGTAACCCAATAACCTCACCTAACCTTTTGGACACTAAGGGTAATTTAGCGTGGCCAATCCACCTAACCTGCACATCTTTGGACTGTGGGAGGAAACGGAGCACCCGGAGGAAACCCACGCACACACGGGGAGAACGAGCAAACTCCACACAGTCCCTCGAGGCTGGAATTGAACCTGGGTCCCCGGCAGCAGTGCTAACCACTGTCCCTCTGTAACTCCTTTTACATAAAAACATAGAAAATAGCAACAGGAAGAGGCCCCTCGGTCCTTCAAGCCTGCTTCCCCCATTCATTATGATCATGGCTAATCATCAAGTTCAATACCCTGATCCCGCCTTGCCCCCATATCCCTTGATTCCTCCGGCAACACGGCGGCTCAGTGGTTAGCACTGCTGCCTCACGGCACCGAGGTCCCAGGTTCGATCCCGGCTCTGGGCCACTGTCCGTGTGGAGTTTGCACATTCTCCCCGTGTCTGCGTGGGTTTCACCCCCACAACCCAAAGATGTGCAGGTTAGGTGGATTGGCCACGCTAAATTGCCCCGTAATTGGAAAAAATAGAATTGGGTACTCTAAATGTATTTATTATTTAAAACTTTGATTCCTTTAGCCCCAAGAGCTACAGCTAATTCCTTCTTGGTCCAATGTTTAGGCCTCAACTACTTCCTGTGGTAGCGAATTCCACAGGCCGGCCACTCTCTGGGTGAAGAAATTTCTCCTTGTCTCAGTCCTGAATGGTCTCCCCCGTACCCTCAGACTGTGCCCCCTGGTTCTGGACACCACCACCATCGGGAACATCCTTCCTGCATCTACCCTGTCCAGTCCTGTTAGAATTTACAGGTTTACATGACTCCCCCCCATCCACCCCCACCCACCTTACTCATTCTTCCACACTCCAACGAATATTTTTTTAAATATAAATTTAGAGTACCCAATTCATTTTTTCCAAGTAAGGGGCAATTTAGCGTGGCCAATCCACCTAGCCTGCACATTCTATGTTATATTATGGACGATAGAGTGGTTTCACAGATCGGCGCAACATCGAGGGCCGAAGGGCCTGTACTGCGCTGTAGTGGTCTATGTTCTATGTTCTATCTTTGGGTTATGGGGGTGAAACCCACGCAGACACGGGGAGAATGTGCAAGCTCCACTCGGACAGTGACCCAGAGCCGGGATTTGAACCCGGGTCCTCAGCGCCGTAGTACTCCAACGAATATAATTGTCACCGACTCAATCTCTCCTCATATGTCAGTCCCACCATCCCTGGAATCAGTCTGGTAAACCTTCGCTGCACTCCCGCTATAGCAATAACATTAAGTCCCACATGGCAGATTGGTCAAGAAAGTGAAAGCCCATGGGATACAGGGCAATGTGGCAAACTGGATAAAAAGTTGGCTTAGTAACAGGAAACAAAGGGTAATGGTCGATGGCTGCCCTTGCAATTAGAAAGTTGTTTCAAGTGCTGTTCTACAGGGTTCGGTGTCGGGACCCTTACTGTTTGTGTTATATATTAATGATTTGGACGCGCATGTGGGGAGCGTGATTGGGAAATTTGCAGACGACACAAAGATTGGCCGAGTGCAGAGGATCTCTATAACCTCCAAAACGATATAGATGGATTGGTGGAATGGGCGATAAAGTGGCAGCCGGGATTTAACACCGAGAAGTGTGAGGTCAGCATTTAGAGAGGACACAATAATAGGAATATACTAAGACGGGTAGATGAAGTGAGAGATCTTGGCGTACAGATACGAGGATCCCTAAAGGCAGCGGTTAAAGTAGACAAGACAAGAAAGCATATGGAATGCTCTCCTTCATTGGCAGAGGTATAGAATATAGAAGTACGGATAGAATGTTGGAATTGTACAAAACACTGGTGAGGCCACAACTGGAGTATTGTGTGCAGTTCTGGTCACCACGTTACAGGAACGATATTATTGCTCTGGAGAGAGAGCAGAGGAGGTTTACAAGAATGTTGCCAGGGCTAGAAAAGTGTGGCAACGAGGAGAGATAGCTTGGTGTTATTTTCCTTGGAACAAAGGCTGAGGGGTGGCTTAACTGTGGTGTACACAATTATGAAGGGAGGTAACGGGGTGGACTGGATAAAATTGTTTCCCTTGGTGAAGAATTCTAGAACCAGGGGACAAAGATTCAACATAAGTGGCAGAAGGTGTAGATGAGACGTGAGGAAGAACTTTTTTACACAGAGGGTAGTGGGAGTCTGGAATTTGTTGTGGACCGGTGCAGGAAGGTGGGATTAGAAAGGGCATCTGGGTGTCCTCGGGTGGCATGGATGGGCGGATGGTCTCCTTCTTGTCATAATATACACCAGTATATCATGGTGCAGACACACACTGATGGACACACAGTGGGACCAATCAACATACACAACACCGCAGCCAATCACCAGTGAGAGCACACGCACTATAAAGACAGGGGACACCAGAGTTCCCGTTCATTCGAGTAGCAGCCAGCTCGGAGCACAGAGCTCACAGCCTGCAACACAGACATTCACCATGTGCTGAGTGCATCAACTGGTTAGGACAAGGCAAAGGTCTTTAGTTAAAGCTGGTATCGTATTTATCCACAGTTCAAGTATGTTTAAATAGTTAACCTTTTAATAAAATAGTGTTGCACTACTTCAAGTGTTGGTGACCTGTATGTGATCCAGAACACCCAACACATCACTTCTGTGCTGTAACCTTTCTATGGTTCTTTGGTTCTATCCTTCCTTAGATAAGGAGACCAAAACTGCCCACACTATTCCAGGTGTGGCCTCACCAAGACCCTGTATAACAGCAGCAAGACATCCCTACTCCTATACTCCAATCCTCTCGTAATGAAAGTCAACACACCATTTGCCTTCTTTTGCACCTGCATGCTTACTTTCAGTGGCTCGTGTATGAGGACACCCAGGTCTCATTGCACATCCCCCACTCCTGGTTTACGGCCATACGGATAATAACCTCCTTTCAAAGTGAATAACTTCACAATAATTCATATTCGCCATGCATTTTCCACTCCCTCAGCCTGTCCAAATCCCGTTGAAGCATCGCTGTATCCTCCTCACAGCTCACCCTTCCCACCCAGTTTTGTGTCAACAGAATTTAGAATTGTACCCTTTATTTTTGAATGTCTCTTGCATTCATCCTAGTGTGGGAATTGCAGGATTTCAGATATAATGGATGATAAACATTTGGAAATGTAAGTGTTAAAAGCTTGGGTTTCAGTGTGTTTGACCGCAGTAGTCACGTTTTAAAAATAATCTTGTTTTGCAAGAGCAGAAAGCCTTTAGGAGCCAAAGGTGAAATTGACCATGGTAAAAATCTAGGCTAATGCACTGTTGTTTGACTAGGGGGAGTCCCTGGGGAGTTAATGTGTTTTCAGCTTGGGGAGATGATGTCATTGCTGGGTGGAGCTAAGGTATTCAAATATTTTGAGGAAGCTTTTTGAGTTGGGTTTGGATCTGGCTAACACTGAGTCCACAAGTAAGGTCTTTTGCTCTCACAGTAGGATAGTTAGAAAAAGAATTGTATTTAAAGAAGTGCAGACTTGCCTGAGGACAAGGGGAAGCTGAAACAAACCAGATGAAACAGCTTCTTGAAGACATCCAGCCAGAGTCTGCAGGGGTTCTAACAGGAGCCAAATTTGTTCTGGAAAGCGAGTATTACTCTGTGCCATTGGGATGTCGGCTGAATTGAGAGCTGTATGTTTTCCCTTTCTTGTTTAATAATAATAATAATAATCTTTATTAGTGTCACAAGTAGGCTTACATCAACACTGCAATGAGGTTACTGTGAAAAGCCCCTAGTCGCCACATTCCGGCGCCTGTTCGGGTACACAGAGGGAGAATTCAGAATGTCCAATTCACCTAACAGCACGTCTTTTGGGACTTGTGGGGGGAAACCGGAGCACCCGGAAGAAACCCACGCAGACACGGGGAGAACGTGCAGACTCCGCACAGACACTGACCCAAGCCGGGGATCGAACCTGGGACCTCGGTGCTGTGAGTGAGTAGTGCTAATCACGGCACCACCGTGCTGCCCTAGCGAATGATAATTCTTTTGCAGATTATCCCATTCCTAAAAGGTTTCCCACACGCCGAGGTTAAATTGACTGGCCTGTAATTATCGGGCTTCCTTACAATTGTTTCTGGAACCGGGATGTAATGTTTGCGATCCTCCAGTCCTATGGAACCACCTGTGTCCGTCTGGAGGATTGGAAAATGATGAGCATTGCCTCTGCAATGTTCACCCTTCCATCCCTCAATATCCTCGGATACTTCTCGTCTGCTCCCGATGCCTTATCAACTGCGAGCTGAACCAATCCTTCCTCTTCAGTAACTCCCTCCTCTTTCACTATGGCTAAGGTTGCATCATCTTCCTGAGTAAAGACAGATGCAAAGTACCTCAGACATACCCCCTGCCTCCACGTGATTAATCTGGGACAAAGGTTCGGCACAACATCGTGGGCCAAAGGGCCTGTTCTGTGCTGTATTTTTCTATGTTCTATGTTCTATGTTCTAATTGGCCACCTTTTACCACCGTTTTACTATTTATACATCGATAGAAGACTTTTGGATACCCTATTTTTTTTTTCCTTAATAAATTTAGAGTACCCAATTCATTTTTTCCAATTAAGGGGCAATTTAGCATGGCCAATCCACCTACCCTGCACATCTTTGGGTTGTGGGGGCGAAACCCACGCAGACATGGGGAGAGTGTACAAACTCCACACTGTAGCCACCTAAAATGGCTGATTCCCTATTAATTTGGCCAAAACCCGATTTAAAATGGCGAACCGAAAAGGCTGATGGGAAAAGCAGCCAACAGGACACAAACGGACAGCTGCAGACAGAATAGCATATTCGGCTCTGGGGAAGTTGGCCCAGATCGATACTCAAGACTATTAGCAGCACATCAACACAGACATCTGCAGTTTAATCGGCTATCCCCGGGAACAATTGCAACATATTAGCAATTGAATGCCGGGCCAGACCTGTCGGCGCCTGCAGTGGCCGAAACAAAGACAGGTGAACGACCACCCCCCGATCGGGGAATCGCCCCATTATTGGAGCATATCGAACCCAGTGATTGGGAACAAGTCCAATCACTTGGGACTCAGGGTCAAGGGCCGCCCCGAGAGGCGGGAAGCCCCTGGGCCCTATAAAGTAAGGGGCCAAGTTCAGATCGCTCGCTCTCTCCCTTCTTCACCTACTCGCAACCTTCGCAAGAACCTTCGACAAAGAACCGTAAGTCTGACTCCAACGATCGCTACCCGATAGAGATTCCTAGCCATCGACCTGTATCAGCCTTTTGAATCCCGCAGGCCAGATCCAATTCGATAAACTATTCGTTTCCCTGACCTGGTGGGCCATCTCCTAAAGTTAAGTATTGGCCTGTTAGTTATAGGTATTAGTCTAGAAGTAGGATTATTGTATAAGTATTAATTGCTGTATATAATAAATGACCGTTGATTTCAATCTTACTAAGCGGTGTGCTGACTTATTAATCATAACTCGAGCTTGAACCACGTGGCGGTATCAGAAAGATACCTGGCGACTCGTGAGCAAAGGTGACATAATCAAAGGTAATAAACTAAGGCTAAAAAGAGCAACATAATTGGCGACTCCGCCGGGACCCGACATAGAAGTGGAAAACCACTCTGGGAGAACCCCAGAAATTTGAATAGAATCCAATTCGAAACAAAAACAAAAAAACCACAAGTGTTCAAGCGGTTCTGGTTAATAATTCACAATCCGGAAGTGTGTGTATGCATGCGTAACTAACAGGGTTATAAGGTAAAACTGATAGATTTTTGTTGCGTCAAAACTGTCGGAAGTCTGTATTTTCGGAAATGAACGCAAGCTGTACCCACATCTACGACACCACCTTAGCCCCCTGTTCCAAATTTGAACGTAGCGAGCAGATAAGAGAGATGGCAATACAGGCAATGCAACGCCTCATGAACCCCGAAGAATTTGCGGTCGCACCGATCAGCAGCTTTAAAGTGGGACAGTGTCCCCTTTGGGAAGCAGAAATTCGGAAATTCCTACAGGGCAAAGGATGGCCCGTGTGGAGCGGTTTCTGTAATAATGACGACTCAGGTCCCGGAAGAATATGGCACACTTGGTGGGAGAACATGAGTGAAATTCATAAGAAAAGCTGAGCAAAAGCGCGCAAGCCGATGGCAATTGTGTCCTGTCTGGCACAATTGCGAGGCACAGAGGAGGTCGTCAGGACGCTCCGAAAAGAAATAGAAGGCATACATCGTATGAGTAAAATCGATGTATGCGAGATGGAAAAAGAGAACCTGGAACTGAAAAGGCAGTTAGAAGCCAAGGACGAAGAGGTGGCTGACGCCAAACGGGGTCACCAGTCTTGTCTGGCGCATTTAAGCAGTTTTCAATCCCAGTATGAGAAGGCTTATCAGGACACGCAGCGTGCGGTCCTGGTTAAGAAAGAGACAGAGAAGCAGGTGGAGACGCTACAGAAGCAATGTAGTGATCTCAAGGCAGCCTTGAGAGCGCTCCACGCTGCAACCATGGAACAAAGGCAGAGTACCTTAGACCATGCGAAGTGCCGAAAGCAAATTGCAGACCTGCAAGCACTGCTTTCTGTCCAAAAGGGATTCCAAGACACCTTTGGGGAAAGTTTAGAACAGGAAGACGGCCCTGATTGGGAAGAACTGCAGGAGACAGCGCAGAGATATGTTCAGGGAACATGTGCGCAGGGAAAGCCCCAAAGGAGAAAAGCACCCCCACCCCCCACACAGCAGGTAGTACAGGCTCCCATGAACCCTGTAACAACCCACTGCACAGCCACAGCAGACGAGGCGGAAGTCTTATATTCCACCCCCCTCACAGTGACCCAATTACAGGACGCGTGTGCTAAAATCACACCGTTCCTCCCCGCTTCAGACCCACACCATTTCTTTGCCACCTGAGGTACCCTCAATAATGATGCTTAGAGATTAAACTGTAAAGAAGGCTTTATTAGGCTAATAACTATGCTACAGATTTGGACGAGAGCTGACTGCTATACAGACCATGAGGCAGGCCTTTATGTATGGCTCCCAGATGGGCGGAGCCAGAGGCGGAGTCCCCAGGGTTCCAAGCCTGGTCTTAAAGGGGACATCACCTTACATGATGATAAGGCAGTAACCGTTCATCACATTCACCCCCTGTTTAAAAAGGAGTCCGGCGGGGGTGAAGTGCCATCATAGGTCCATCCGTCTCGGCGGCCGGATCGTCCTCCTCGATCTCCTCAGTTCGGGCGGTGGTGCGGCGGGCACGGACGTCCCGGTTGAGGGCATATCCGGGAGCACAGCGGTCGGAGCTTCGGTCCGGGTCGGGGCAGAGGAACTAGGCAGGGCCGGGGGTAGCGGCGCCGGCGGGGTGTGTAAAGGGGGGGCGCAAGGGGGGGCGCACGGTAGGAGCTCACCAACGGGTGGTAGGGCCGGAAGGGGGTGTGTTGTAGGGGGCGACGGGTCCTGCAGGGGCGCGGCGCGGGAAGGGGCGTCTGTGGTGGAGGATCCAGAGGGCGCCAGATCCCGGAGGGAAACCGTATCTTGCCTGCCGTCGGAGTACTCCACGTAGGCGTAACTGGGGTTGCCGTGGAGCAGTCGGACCTTTTCAACTAGGGGGTCCGTTTTATGGCTCCTCGCGTGCCTCCGGAGAAGAACAGGTCCCGGAGCCACCAGCCAAGGTGGAAGCGAGACCCCGAGGTAGACTTCCTGGGGAAGAGAAACAATCGCTCATGAGGGGTCTCATTTGTGGCCGTGCAGAGGACTGACCTAATGGAGTGTAGGGCATCGGGTAGGACCTCCTGCCAGCGGGTGGTTGGGAGATTTCTCGACCGCAGGGCCAGAAGGACAGCCTTCCACACGTTCGCGTTCTCCCTCTCCACCTGCCCGTTTCCCCGTGGGTTATAGCTGGTCGTTCTGCTCGAGGCGATGCCTTTGCTGAGCAGATACTGACGCAGTTCATCGCTCATGAACGATGTACCCCGGTCGCTGTGGATATAAGCAGGGAAACCGAACAGGGTGAAGATGCTGTGCAATGCCTTAATCACCGTGGCTGAGGTCATGTCGGTGCAGGGAATGGCGAATGGGAAACGGGAGAACTCATCGATCATGGTGAGGAAATAGGCATAACGGTTGGTGGACGGGAGGGGCCCCTTGAAGTCCACGCTCAGTCGCTCAAAGGGGCCCGAGGCCTTCACGAGCCGAACCTTGTCTGGCCGATAGAAGTGCGGTTTGCACTCCGCACAGACTTGGCAGGCCCTGACCATGGCCTTGACCTCCTTGGTTGAGTTAGGTAGGTTGCGGGACTTGATGAAATGGACGAGCCGGGTAACCCCCGGGTGGCAGAGGTCATTGTGGATGGCTTGCAGGCGGTCCTCCTGCGCGTTGGCGCATGTGCCGCGGGACAGGGCATCTGGGGACTCGTTGAGCTCCCCTGGACGATACTTGATATCGTACGAGTAGGTGGAGAGTTCGATCCTCCACCTCAAAATTTTATCGTTTTTTATTTTGCCCCGTTGCATGTTATCGAACATATAGGCGACCGACCGTTGGTCGGTGACGAGGGTAAACCTCCTACCGGCGAGGTAGTGTCTCCAGCACCGCACAGCCTCCACAATGGCTTGTGCCTCCTTTTCGACTGCAGAGTGTCGAATCTCGGAGGCGGTGAGGGTTCGGGAGAAGAACGCTACTGGTCTGCCTCCTTGATTGAGGGTAGCAGCCAGGGCGATGTCTGATGCATCGCTCTCTACCTGGAAAGGGATGGTTTCGTCCACCGCGTGCATGGCGGCCTTGATGATGTCAGCCTTGATGAGGTTGAAGGCCAATTGAGCCTCAGCCGAGAGGGGAAAAGTGGTGGTCTTTAGGAGTGGGCGGGCTTTGTCCGCATACTTGGGGACCCACTGGGCGTAATAGGAGAAAAGCCCCAAGCACCGTTTGAGGGCCTTGAGGCTGCGGGGGAGAGGGAGTTCCTTAAGGGGGCGCATGCGGTCGGGGTCGGGACCTAGGACCCCGTCTTCCACGACATAGCCGAGGATGGCCAGCCGGGTGGTGTGGAAAACGCATTTGCCCTCGTTATAGGTCAGGTTAAGGGCTCGGGCGGTCTGGAGGAACTTTTTGAGGTTAGCGTCATGGTCCTGCTGATCATGGCCGCAGATGGTGACATTGTCCAAGTACGGGTATGTAGCCTGCAAATCGTACTGGTCCACCATTTGGTCCATCGCCCTTTGAAAGACGGAGACCCCATTTGTGACACCAAAGGGGATCCTGAGGAAGTGGAAGAGCCGGCCGGCTGCTTCGAAGGCAGTATAGGGGCGGTCTTTTGGTCGGATGGGGAGCTGGTGGTAGGCAGATTTGAGGTCGACCGTGGAAAAGACTCGGTATTGGGCGATCCGATTTACCATTTCCGCGATGCGAGGAAGGGGGTACGCATCAAGCTGCGTGAAGCAGTTTATGGTCTGGCTATAATCCACGACCATCCGTTTCTTCTCCCCGGACCGGACTACCACCACTTGCGCTCTCCAAGGGCTGTTGCTAGCCTCGATGACCCCCTCTCCCAGTAAACGCTGGACCTCTGACTTGATAAAAGCCATATCTTGGGCACTGTAGCGCCGGCTCCTGGTGGCGACGGGCTTACAGTCGGGAGTGAGGTTAGCGAATAGCGAGGGGGGTGCGACTTTCAGTGTCGCAAGGCAGCACACCGTGAAGGGGGGCAAGGGTCCGCCGAACTTCAGTGTCAGGCTTCGGTGGCTGCACTGGAAATCCAGTCCGAGCAGCAGGGGGGCACAGAGGTGAGGGAGGATATAAAATTTGAAACGGGTGTATTTGGCACCCTGGATCGAGAGATCCGCAATACAGCACCCCGTGAGTTGTACCAAGTGGGACCCAGATGCGAGGGCTATGGTTTGGGATGTGGGATGGGTGCGTAGGGAGCAGCGCCTTACCGTTTCAGGGTGGATAAAGCTCTCCGTGCTCCCGGAGTCGAAGAGGCAGGCAGTGTCGTGCCCGTTGACCTGGACCTGCATCATGGAGTTCTGCAGGTGTTTTGGCCGAGTTTGATCGAGGGTGATCGCACCCAGTCGCGGGTAGTCGGAGTCGTAAAATTGCCGCTGCCGTTGGTCGCACGTGTCGGGTCGAGAAGATGGCCGCCGACCAGATGGCCACTCCCATGATTCGCACGAGGCTGATGACGCGTCAGAAGAGGACGTGTCGGGTCGGTGCGCAGCCGCATTGCGAGGCCTGCGGGCCTGAGAGCCTGATTTTCGGGCCGGCTGTTCTTTGTTTTTCTGGCCCCTGGGTCTGGCCAGGCAGACCCTCGCAAAGTGCCCTTTCTTCCCGCAGTCGCTGCAGATCGCGGAGCGGGCTGGGCAGCGTGGGCGTGGGCGCTGGCCCTACCCGCAGAAGTAGCAAGGTGTGCTCCCATGGTGAGCGGGTCGCCGCATGGCGCAGGCCTGTACTACGGGCGAGTCTGAGGAAGTCCGGGGGGGGCTGGCAGAGTCCGCGGGGTACGTACCCAAGTTATGTCGGGCCACCTCCAGCGAGGAGGCGAGCGTTAGCGTCTCCTGGAGGTCTTTTGCCCCGTTTTCGAGCAGTCGCTGCCGGATGTAGGTCGAGCGGATGCCGGACACGAAAGAATCTCTGATGTGCAGGTTCATATGGACTTCCCCTGTCACATCCTGATGGTCACAGTCCCTGGCCAGCGCGGTGAGTTTCTCAACAAACTCGTCGAGCGATTCCCCCGAGCGCTGCCGGCAGGTAGAGAGCAGATGCCGGGCGTGCACCTCATTGACGGGTTTGACAAACCGCTTGCGGAGCAACTCAATCGCTTCCTCATAACTCGTCGCCTTTTCGAGCGTGGCGGAGATTCTGTGACTCACCCGGGCGTGGAGTAGACGCAGCTTGCATGGCCCCAGGATGGGAGTCTCTGCGGAGTCCAGGTAGGCCTCGAAGCACCGCAGCCAGTATTAAAAAATTTCCTTTGCCTCCGGCGTTCGTGCTTCCAGATTGAGCTTCTCTGGTTTTAGGCCTGCGTCCATCCTGAATCTAGTTTAGCCTAATAAATTGAGGTACCCTCAATAATGATGCTTAGAGATTAAACTGTAAAGAAGGCTTTATTAGGCTAATAACTATGCTACAGATTTGGACGAGAGCTGACTGCTATACAGACCATGAGGCAGGCCTTTATGTATGGCTCCCAGATGGGCGGAGCCAGAGGTGGAGTCCCCAGGGTTCCAAGCCCGGTCTTAAAGGGGACATCACCTTACATGATGATAAGGCAGTAACCGTTCATCACACCACCGTCAAACACCAGGCGACCATGTACGGCCTGGATGAGAAAGAGCAGGTAAAGCTCACGGTCCTCAGCTTAGACCCATCGGTCGCAGCAGCCCTTCCGGACCCACAGAATGTAGGAGGAGGCACCCTTGCAGAAATGCATACCGCGATCCTGGATGCGATCGGGTATAACCGGGGCGACCCCGTGGATGGCCTAAATAAGTGCAGAAAGAAAAAGTCTGAACACCCCACAGCGTTCGCAGGACGCTTGTGGATTCACTTTGAAGCCGTTTTTGGCAACGTAGATCGTGCCCATTTGTCCGCAGACAATATGGCCAAATGGACCCGCACCCTTATCTCCCATGCCACGGAAGCAGGACAAAATGCCTGTAGTAATTATGACCCCTCGGAGGAGGCTCATAATGAGAAGTGGGTGGTCAAAAGATTGTCCCGCGTTTGGGAACAGTCGGCTCACAGTAAACCCGCCGCTAGAACCCCCGAGGAAAAACAAGCCGCCGCAGACGTGCAGGCAGTAAGAACCACTCTTCACAACCCCGCCTGGGTAAACGAGGGAAAGAGCAGACCCCCAGCAAAACCGCAAGAATGCTACAATTGCGGACAGTTGGGACATTTTGCCAAAGAATGCGATGGCCCTAAAAAGCCACAGAGAGCCCAACAGACAGGCACTCTCAATAAGAAAAAGGCAGAGCCCATCCATAGCGTTAGCGCCCAGTCCGATCAGACAGACTTGACCGGAACGGACTGACGGTGTACAGGCTCCCCCAGCTGGGTCTGCGATACCCTTTGGGATAGGTCAGGACGACCCGTAGTCGCAGCAAAGGTTAGGGGACAGCCGATCAAGCTTCTCTGGGACACAGGAGGGTCCCGCACCACCTTAAATTCCTCGACCCCTGGTAAGGACACGTGGCCCACTACAGCCACTATCACCCTCAGCGGCTTCACAGGCCACTCACAGCAGGGACACATCACAGCCCCTGTACCCATCCAAATCGGAAACATTAACACAAAACACCCCGTAGTTTTAGTCGACCTGCCCCAAACAGCAGAACACATTTTGGGAATCGACTTTATGAATTCCCACCACCTATCTTTCGATCCAGTCAACCAGTGTGTCAGGAAGATGGCGAAGTCCGCTAGAGCCCCCGTAACGCTCACCATAGGGGACTATATGAACAAAATTAGCGCAGTGGGCGAGTTTTGGTTCAACCCCACCACACTCAGCACGGACCGACAGGTTAGGGCAGTCCTGCACAAGAACAGGGCAGCATTCGCGACCCACAAACACGACTGTGGGCGGATGACTGGCTCCGTACAAATAACAGGACCGGACCCTAGACCCCCAAAACAGTACGGATTCCCCCTAGAAGCAGAGGGAGAAATCCTAAAGGTTATAGAAAGTTTATTAGAGCAGGGCGTCCTAAGATCGGTAGCCTCAACTAATAATGCCCCGATTTGGCCAGTAAGGAAACCCGACGGATCATGGCGCTTGACCATTGATTATCGGGAACTCAATAAAGTCACCCCCGTAGCAGCCCCCACCGTTGCAACAAGTCCCGAGACCATGCTCAAACAGGGACTCCATGCCCGATATTTCACGGTTTTGGACATCAGTAATGGATTCTGGTCCATTCCATTGGCAAAGGCGTGCCAACATAAATTTGCCTTCACTTTCAGAGCGCAGCAGTACACGTGGACATGCCTGCCACAAGGCTTCCACAACTCCCCCTCCATTTTCCACCAACAGCTGGCAAATGGACTAGCAAAATGTTCTCGCCCCGAATGTCTGGTCCAGTATGTAGACGACCTGCTACTGCAGACAGACACAAAGGAAGAGCACATTGAGCTTCTGTCCGAACTCCTGGAATGGCTACATTCCATTGGCTGTAAAGTAAACCCCAAAAAGGCCCAGATATTGGAAGAGAAAGTGGTATATTTGGGTACTATTCTCACGCACGGTAAACGCGAGATTGAGCATAAAAGGATTGACTCGATTGCTAAATTGCCCCTTCCCCAGAACGTTTTAGCCCTCCTGGCGTTTTTAGGACTGGTTGGCTACTGCCGAAACCACATTGACGGTTTCGCCAGCAAGGCAGCGCCCCTCTCAGACCTCCTAAAGAAAGGAGCCCCCTGGGAATGGCTTCCGCAGCATACGGATGCTGTGGACTCTTTAAAACAGGCACTCATAGCAGCCCCCGCACTACAAGTTCCAGACCCGCTTTCCCCTTACGCAATAGAGGTAGCGACCACAGACCGCACCCTTTCAGCCGTGCTCCTGCAGGAACGGCACGACCAGTTCAGACCCGTGGCTAATGCCTCCCGACTTTTAGATGCTGTGGAGCAGGGATTCTCAGCCTGTGAGAGGCATCTGCTCGCAGTTTTCTGGGCAGTCCAGTACTTTTCCTACATTACCGGACTGAACCCCATCACCATTTTGACCGAGCACGCCCCCACCCAACTTTTACTGGACGGACGACTTAAAGACGGTACCATCAGCCAAATCCGCGCTGCTAGGTGGACCCTTCACTTACAAGGACGGGACATCACAGTCAAACGGACCAAAACACACACATACTTAGCGGACAATCTACAGTACCCCGGAACCCCCCATGAGTGTGAAATCATCTCGCCCCACCATAATACAGGCCCCTTTATAGCCAGAACACCCCCCAGAAAACTAGCCACTCCATCTCAAAACCCCCCTCACCCGGACACGTGTGATCCTATTAGGATCTATGTGGATGGATCTTTCACAGTCCTGGATGGACAACGCATAACAGGTTGTGGGATTTATGTGGAGGACGCGCAGGGACGTGCCCTCGAGGAAATCGCATTAAAATTGCCCGGGCACTTAGGCGCGCAGGCAGCAGAGCTTGCGGCCATCGCCTACATTGTAGACCACCCAGATTCCTTCCCCAGCCCAGCAGACATATATTCAGACAGTCTCTACGTGTGCAACAGCCTCACCGAATTTCTGCCCCTATGGGAAACAAGAGGATTTGTTTCCGCGGATGGGAAACCCCTCCCCTCAGCCCCATTACTCCGCCATATTTTGCAAAAAGCCAAGAACCGGACCTTTGGCATTATAAAAGTCCGCAGCCACCATCGTTCCTCCCCCCCCTGGAAATGTAAAAGCCGACGCACTGGCTAAGGCAGGATCCAGGCATGGGTATTTTTGGAAGCCCCCCGAGAGCGCCCCAGTGAGTGCGCCAGTGAGTGCAGTTCAGGTCGCGCAGACTAGGATCGAAGATCTAGTAGAGGCCCAGAAGCAGGATAGCGCTCTCACTGAAATCGTGAAAGGGAAGTTTCCAGCCTCATACAAGAGGTACAGAAATACACTAACCACACATGACGGTGTGGTGCTAAAGGACACCCTTTATGTAGTTCCTGAGCAGGATAGGAACCAAATAATCTGTTTATTCCATGATGGTCATGGACACCAGGGAATCGAACCCACCGCAGCCCACCTCAAACAACTTTGTTGGTGGCCAAATCTCAAAGAGGATGTATCCCATTACATTGAGAATTGCCTCATCTGCGCACAGAACAACCCAGATAGATATGCCAAAAAGGCACATCTCAGCCACACCCGACCCGTTAACGGCCCCTGGACTAACCTCTAGATCGATTTTATAGGTCCATTGCCCCCTTGCAGGAATGGCTATAAATATGTTCTGGTGGTCATAGATACTTTTACAAAGTGGGTGCAAGCATTTCCAGCCCGCACCAACACCGCGAAAACCACAGCCAAAATCCTAACCCACCACATCTTTACAAGATGGGGACTCCCCCCGCAGTATTGAGTCGGACCAAGGTTCTCACTTTACGGGACGGGTCATGCAGAACGTCCTCACGATATTTGGCATCACCCAAAAATTTCACATTGCGTACCACCCACAGTCGAGTGGTATAGTGGAGCGCATGAATCAGACCCTAAAAACCACCCTTAGAAAAATGGTCCAGCAGAACAACACCACTTGGGATTCTGTCCTCCCCTTTGCGGTGATGTTTTTGCGTAACACTGTTTCCACCTCCACAGGTTTTACCCCACACACCCTCATGACCGGACGCCCCATGAAAGGGACAGAGTACTTGTTAGGTTTAGACCTGACCAGCCCTGAAGTTACGGCCCTCACCCATGAGAAAGCCGTTGAACAATTACTTGCAAATGTAAAAACGGCTCAGTTAGCAGCCACTGTTAAACTGGGCACTAAAAGAAAACAGAGCAAGGCCTGTTTTGATAAGGCAGTACATGCAACGGAGTATAATATAGGACAACAAGTGATGTTGTCTGTGTATAACCCCAGCACATTTCTGTCTCCGAAATACTCGGGTCCGTACTCCATTACCGATAAAGTAAGCCCATCGGTATACAAAATCAAATACCAAAATGGTAAGACTGCGCGGTTTCACATAAACCAGCTAAAGGTTTATGGAGCGCAGTCAAACCACGCCCACCACGTCATGCTTGACGCGGCAGACCAAACCCCGCCCACAGCCAACGTGACCACACCAACCCCCTCCACGTCCAGCCCAGACACGGACTCTCCCCCGACTCCACCCACAAACTTTACACTCCGCCCCGGAACGCCCACAGGCTGCAGCAGCAGAGACAGCGACTGTGACTCCGACGACAGCCACAGCACGCCTCCCTACTATCCTGGTCCCACACCCAGCGACTCCGAGTTCGACTCCAGTGACCCCTTCCTCATCACTTTCTTAAACAAACCACACCACCGACCACCGAACCACACGGACGACCCCGACTTTATCCCCACACAACTTGACGAACGCCATTGGCACCGCGACAACTCCTACAGACTCGTCCGCAACGACGAGAGCAACCCCAACTCACACCGTGCAGCCCTCTCAACATTAATTCACTCCAGAATTTGGCACCCGGGAGAAGGGGACGACCCCGAGTCAGACCCCCAATCCGCCAACCCCTTTGCGACCCTGTTCGCAACAGAGAACTGAGGTGTCCACATGATGATTTAAGGGAGACACTTGGTGAAAAGTGTTGTCCTTCCTGATGGAACCTGCAGGATGTTTTACGTTGTTTGTATGTTTGTTTAAGTGTTGTTCGTCCGACAGGAGAATTTTTCTCACACGCCCGTTCTGCCGAAACCTATGAGGACTTGCCTCAGAGACCCACCGCGGCCAGACGCTTCTTCAGCGGTACCAACTTGTCCACAGATACCACAATGGTACCAACTTGTCCACAGATACCACAATGGTACCAACTTGTCCACAGATACCACAATGGTACCAACTTGTCCACAGATACCACAATGGTACCAACTTGTCCACAGATACCACAATGGTACCAACTTGTCCACAGATACCACAATGGTACCAACTTGTCCACAGATACCACAATGGTACCAACTTGTCCACAGATACCACAATGGTACCAACTTGTCCACAGATACCTGGTCAACAGACCACACGCTCGTTCAGAGGAACTAGCTTTTCAGCTGGTACTGGTCCAAGTGCCAGACGCCCGATCTGATTTGACGGGAGAATCACAGCAGCCCCACCACGATGACTACATTTTTGCCCGTTCTTGTCGGTTGCTCAGGCAGTGGAGAAACGGCGTGAGACCCGCCCTGCCTGGGGACCCCCCCGCTGGTCAAAAACGCTCGGGTAGGGGACATACGGTATTGGTAGCCGTCCTACCTGGGGACACCATCCAAATCTTACCCGTCGCGGCCCATACGCACCTCATTCGACCTTTTCCTTTCAAAACAGTTTTATTTATTTAGGCGACCCTTGGGTTGCTGCCTCATGCTATTTACATCCAGGAACATTTGGGTGATAAACTTAGCACTGGTTCACCATTGGGAAGTGTGCCGTGTCCTAACACTTGTTTTGAAAAAAAAAAATGGGGGGGGAGTCACATATTGTGACCAATTATAAGGGTTTAATTGGCCCCAAGAAGGACAGACACACTAACATACCGGATATTATACCAAGGTAGTTACAGACACTATGCTTGTTTTACAGAACTCCAGAAGCTCCAGGACCGGAGAAAACAGAGAACACAAAGAAAGAAAAAGTAAGAGGACAGCCATGAGGACTTCTTTCATCGTGATCAAGATTTTTATACTGAACATTTGGTTGCGCGGGAATGCGGGCCCCATTACTTCAAACCCCCCTGCCGTTAATGTTTCACTGCCCCGCAGTACCGAGGGTCCAGACACCAGCCACGCTGCACTATCCTGGTGTGCCAAGTTCATAACCTGGTCCTCCCTGTCGTACGTTATTGAAGCACTGTTAGCATTGGCGATACTCTGCTGTGCAGTACAGACTATGCGCCTCCGCAAATGGAGGAGAGTGTACCGCGCTCGAACCCCGGTATATCGGATCCAACCCCCTATATTCGGTTATGACCAGACCCCAGACCCCCGCGACCTATGATACAAACAAATAAAGAACAAGCACTTGTGTTTTTCTGTAAATAAAAGATGTACAAAACTGCCAGTAACAAAAAAAAATGTATGATCCTGAGCTTGACTGCCAAGCCAGGAAAGAGTATATGGAATGTTATGATTGTTGTTGTATGTTTTAGAGAGATAGGATGATGCAATGCTTGATGAGTGTACTTAGGTAAAATTAGAGGTTCCAAGTTTTTATTTTTTTAGATACATGCCCCTGCCTGACATGGCGCCCTCAAGAATTGTGTCGGTAAATTTTTGTGCATAGCTAGGGTCAGAATAGTGGCCATGTAGGAGGTGTCCCCCCACCGGTTAGGGAACGGAAAGGACAAAATTTATGTGATCCTTCACACTTCGCGTTAGGATCACAAGGAGGGTCTGTAGCCACCTAAAATGGTTGATTCCCTATTAATTTGGCCAAAACCCGATTTAAAATGGCTAACCGAAAAGGCTGATGGGAAAAGCAGCCAACAGGACACAAACGGACAGCTGCAGACAGAATAGCGTATTTGGCTCTGGGGAAGTCGGCCCAGATCGATACTCAAGACCATTAGCAGCACATCAACCCAGACATCTGCAGTTTAATCGGCTATCCCCGGGAACAATTGCAACATATTAGCAATTGAATGCCGGGCCAGACCTGTCGGCGCCTGCAGTGGCCGAAACAAAGACAGGTGAACGACCACCCCCCGATCGAGGAATCGCCCCATTATTGGACGTATCGAACCCAGTGATTGGGAACAAGTCCAATCACTTGGGACTCAGGGTCAAGGGCCGCCCCGAGAGGCGGGAAGCCCCTGGGCCCTATAAAGTGAGTGGCCAAGTTCAGATCGCTCTCTCTCTCTCCCTTCTTCACCTGCTCGAGACCTTCGCAAGAACCTTCGACAAAGAACCGTAAGTCTGACTCCAGCGATCGCTACCCGATAGAGATTCCTAGCCATTGACTCGTATCAGCCTTTTGAATCCCGCAGGCCAGATCCAATTCGATAAACTATTTGTTTCCCTGACCTGGTGGGCCATCTCCTAAAGTTAAGTATTGGCCTGTTAGTTATAGGTATTAGTCTAGAAGTAGGATTATTGTATAAGTATTAATTGCTGTATATAATAAATGACCGTTGATTTCAATCTTACTAAGCGGTGTGCTGACTTATTAATCATAACTCGAGCTTGAACCACGTGGCGGTATCAGAAAGATACCTGGCGACTCGTGAGCAAAGGTGACATAATCAGAGGTAATAAACTAAGGCTAAAAAGAGCAACAACACGGACAGTGACCCAGAGCCGGGATTAAACCTGGGACTTCAGCGCTGTGAGGAAGCAGGGCTAACTCACTGCGCCACCCTGCTGCCCATGGATTCCCTGTTATGTGAACTGCCAGCCTCTTCTCATACTCTGTCTTTACTTCTCTTTTTTTTTCAATTCCCCTCTGAATGTTTCTCCATTCAGTCTGGTTCCCACTTGGGTTATCAACCTGGCATCTGACGTATGGACCCCCTTTTTCTGCTTCCCCTCACTCACGATCTCTTCCGTCATCCGGGGAGCTCAGAATTTGTTTGCCCTCCTTTCCCTCTCTTGGCAATGTACCTCGATTGTACCCAAGCTGTAAAGAGAGTCCAGGGTTCAACGACAGCTTTGCCTGTGGAGCTATGATTCCAATGTACCTGGGACAATTCCTTCCACAGCTGGAGTCAGCTATCTCCCACACGGTGACCAGCAAATACACTTACCTTGGCAGCATGTTGAGGCCCAGAGTACGTCTGCGAGCAAGAGCCTCTACCTTAGCTGGAGAATTCCTTCCGGATTGGAAGATGTAATGTGCCCAGTCCTTCTTTATACTCTGGATAACGCCCTGTGTGCCAGCGCGCACGGGGCAGCTTGATGCCAGTTAATATCAGAGTGCTGATGGACAGAGTGTTGGATTACATTGCGCAAACGCTCACAACCCATCAAGACAATGATCAGAAAGAAGGGTTTCCCCCCCAATGTGGTGCAAAATAACCGGCAGTTTGATGATAGATTTCTGCGTCAGGGGATTACAGGCACTGCTGATATCAGATTACAGGCGAGAGTTTCAGTCGAGCAAAGTGTGTACAGATATTGAGAGAAAGCAGCGGAGTAACAAACTCAAGCATTCTTCAGGAGTCTCAATGTTGTTCATATAATCTGTTCAACAGCCAGAGGTGTTGAAAGGTGCGATCGAAATATATTATTGAAAGAAAGGAAAACTTTAATTTATATTGTGCAAGTCATTCCCACAGAACATCTCAAGACATTTTAGAGTCATTCACGCACTAAGTGTTCTCACATGTGCAGAATTCCCTCAGTACTGACCCTCTGACAGTGCAGCGCTCCCTCAGTACTGACCCTCTGACAGTGCGGCACTCCCTCAGTACTGACCCTCTGACAGTGCAGCGCTCCCTCAGTACTGACCCTCTGACAGTGCGGCACTCCCTCAGTACTGACCCTCTGACAGTGCAGCACTCCCTCAGTACTGACCCTCTGACGGTGCAGCACTCCCTCAGTACTGACCCTCTGACAGTGCAGCGCTCCCTCAGTACTGACCTTCTGACAGTGCAGCACTCCCTCAGTACTGACCCTCTGACAGTGCGGCACTCCCTCAGTACTGACCCTCTGACAGTGCGGCACTCCCTCAGTACTGACCCTCTGACAGTGCGGCACTCCCTCAGTACTGACCCTCTGACAGTGCAGCGCTCCCTCAGTACTGACCCTCTGACAGTGCGGCACTCCCTCAGTACTGACCCTCTGACAGTGCAGCACTCCCTCAGTACTGACCCTCTGACAGTGCAGCGCTCCCTCAGTACTGACCCTCTGACAGTGCGGCACTCCCTCAGTACTGACCCTCTGACAGTGCAGCTCTCCCTCAGGACTGACCCTCTGACAGTGCAGCGCTCCCTCAGTACTGACCCTCTGACAGTGCAGCACTCCCTCAGTACTGACCCTCTGACAGTGCGGCATTCCCTCAGTACTGACCCTCTGACAGTGCAGCACTCCCTCAGTACTGACCCTCTGACAGTGCAGCACTCCCTCAGTACTGACCCTCTGACAGTGCAGCGCTCCCTCAGTACTGACCCTCTGACAGTGCAGCGCTCCCTCAGTACTGACCCTCTGACAGTGCAGCACTCCCTCAGTACTGACCCTCTGACAGTGCGGCATTCCCTCAGTACTGACCCTCTGACAGTGCAGCACTCCCTCAGTACTGACCCTCTGACAGTGCGGCACTCCCTCAGTACTGACCCACTGACAGTGCAGCGCTCCCTCAGTACTGACCCTCTGACAGTGCGGCGCTCCCTCAGTACTGACCCTCTGACAGTGCGGCACTCCCTCAGTACTGACCCTCTGACAGTGCAGCACTCCCTCAGTACTGACCCTCTGACAGTGCGGCATTCCCTCAGTACTGACCCTCTGACAGTGCAGCACTCCCTCAGTACTGACCCTCTGACAGTGCGGCACTCCCTCAGTACTGACTCTCTGACAGTGCGGCACTCCCTCAGTACTGACTCTCTGACAGTGCAGCACTCCCTCAGTACTGACCCTCTGACGGTGCAGCACTCCCTCAGTACTGACTCTCTGACAGTGCAGCACTCCCTCAGTACTGACCCTCTGACAGTGCAGCACTCCCTCAGTACTGACCCTCTGACAGTGCAGCACTCCCTCAGTACTGACCCTCTGACAGTGCAGCACTCCCTCAGTACTGTCCCTCTGACAGTGCAGCACTCCCTCAGTACTGACCCTCTGACAGTGCAGCACTCCCTCAGTACTGACCCTCTGACAGTGCAGCACTCGCTCAGTACTGACCCTCTGACAGTGCAGCACTCCTTCAGTACTGACCCTCTGACAGTGCAGCACCCCCTCAGTACTGACCCTCTGACAGTGCAGCACTCCCTCATTACTGACCCTCTGACAGTGAGCACTCCCTCAGTACTGACCCTCTGACAGTGCGGCACTCCCTCAGTACTGTCCCTCTGACAGTGCAGCACTCCCTCAGTACTGACCCTCTGACAGTGCAGCACTCCCTCAGTACTGACCCTCTGACAGTGCAACACTCCCTCACTACTGTCCCTCTGACAGTGCAGCACTCCCTCATTACTGACCCTCTGACGGTGCAGCACTCCCTCAGTACTGACCCTCTGACAGTGCGGCACTCCTTCAGTACTGACTCTCTGACAGTGCAGCACTCCCTCATTACTGACCCTCTGACAGTGCAGCACTCCCTCAGTTCTGACTCTCTGACAGTGCAGCATTCACACAGTACTGACCCTCTGACAGTGCAGCACTCCCTCAGTACTGACCCTCTGACAGTGCAGCACTCCCTCAGTACTGACACTCTGACAGTGCAGCCCTCCCTCAGTACTGACCCTCTGACAGTGCGGCACTCCCTCAGTACTGACCCTCTGACAGTGCGGCACTCCCTCAGTACTGACCCTCTGGTAGTGCGGCAATCCCTCAGTACTGACCCTCTGACAGTGCAGCACTCCCTCAGTACTGACCCTCTGACAGTGCGGCACTCCCTCAGTACTGACCCTCTGACAGTGCGGCACTCCCTCAGTACTGACCCTCTGACAGTGCGGCAATCCCTCAGTACTGACCCTCTGACAGTGCAGCACTCCCTCAGTACTGACCCTCTGACAGTGCAGCTCTCCCTCAGTACTGACCCTCTGACAGTGCAGCACTCCCTCAGTACTGACCCTCTGACAGTGCGGCACTACCTCAGTACTGACCCTCTGACAGCGCAGCGCTCCATCAGTACTGACTCTCTGACAGTGCAGCAGTCCCTCAGTACTGACCCTCTGACAGTGCAGCGCTCCCTCAGTACTGACTCTCTGACAGTGCAGCACTCCCTCAGTACTGACCCTCTGACAGTGCAGCACTCCCTCAGTACTAACCCTCTGACAGTGCAGCACTCCCTCAGTACTGACCCTCTGGCAGTGCGGCACTCCCTCAGTACTGACCCTCTGACAGTGCAGCACTCCCTAAGTACTGACCCTCTGACAGTGCAGCACTCCCTCAGTACTGACCCTCTGACAGTGCAGCACTCCCTCAGTACTGACCCTCTGACAGTGCAGCACTCTCTCAGTACTGACCCTCTGATAGTGCAGCACTGCCTCAGTACTGACCCTCTGACAGTGCAGCGCTCCCTCAGTACTGGCTCTCTGACAGTGCAGCACTCCCTCAGTACTGACCCTCTGACAGTGTGGCACTCCCTCAGTACTGACCCTCTGACAGTGTGGCACTCCCTCAGTACTGACGCTCTGACAGTGCAGCGCTCCATCAGTACTGACTCTCTGACAGTGCAGCAGTCCCTTAGTACTGACCCTATGACAGTGCAGCGCTCCCTCAGTACTGACTCTCTGACAGTGCAGCACTCCCTCAGTACTGACCCTCTGACAGTGCAGCACTCCCTCAGTACTAACCCTCTGACAGTGCAGCACTCCCTCATTACTGACCCTCTGACGGTGCAGCACTCCCTCAGTACTGACCCTCTGACAGTGCGGCACTCCTTCAGTACTGACTCTCTGACAGTGTAGCACTCCCTCATTACTGACCCTCTGACAGTGCAGCACTCCCTCAGTACTGACCCTCTGACAGTGCGGCACTCCCTCGGTACTGACCCTCTGACAGTGCGGCACTCCCTCAGTACTGACCCTCTGACAGTGCGGCACTCCCTCAGTACTGACCCTCTGACAGTGCAGCGCTCCATCAGTACTGACTCTCTGACAGTGCAGCAGTCCCTCAGTACTGACCCTCTGACAGTGCAGCGCTCCCTCAGTACTGACCCTCTGGCAGTGCGGCACTCCCTCAGTACTGACCCTCTGACAGTGCAGCGCTCCATCAGTACTGACCCTCTGACAGTGCAGCACTCCCTCAGTACTGACTCTCTGACAGTGCAGCAGTCCCTCAGTACTGACCCTCTGACAGTGCAGCGCTCCCTCAGTACTGACTCTCTGACAGTGCAGCACTCCCTCAGTACTGACCCTCTGATAGTGCAGCACTCCCTCAGTACTGACCCTCTGACAATGCAGCACTCCCTCAGTACTGACTCTCTGACAGTGCAGCACTCCCTCAGTACTGACCCTCTGACAGTGCAGCACTCCCTCAGTACCGACCCTCTGACAGTGCAGCACTCCCTCTGTACTGATCCTCTGACAGTGCAGCACTCCCTCAGTACTGACCCTCTGACAGTGCAGCACTCCCTCAGTACTGACTCTCTGACAGTGCAGCACTCCCTCAGTACTGATCCTCTGACAGTGCGGTACTCCCTCAGTACTGACCCTCTGACAATGCAGCACTCCCTCAGTACTGACTCTCTGACAGTGCAGCACTCCCTCAGTACTGACCCTCTGACAGTGCGGCACTCCCTCAGTACTGACCCTCTGACAGTGCGGCACTCCCTCAGTACTGACCCTCTGACAGTGCAGCACTGCCTCAGTACTGACCCTCTGACAGTGCGGCACTCCCTCAGTACTGACCCTCTGGTAGTGCGGCAATCCCTCAGTACTGACCCTCTGACAGTGCAGCACTCCCTCAGTACTGACCCTCTGACAGTGCGGCACTCCCTCAGTACTGACCCTCTGACAGTGCGGCACTCCCTCAGTACTGACCCTCTGACAGTGCGGCAATCCCTCAGTACTGACCCTCTGACAGTGCAGCACTCCCTCAGTACTGACCCTCTGACAGTGCAGCTCTCCCTCAGTACTGACCCTCTGACAGTGCAGCACTCCCTCAGTACTGACCCTCTGACAGTGCGGCACTACCTCAGTACTGACCCTCTGACAGCGCAGCGCTCCATCAGTACTGACTCTCTGACAGTGCAGCAGTCCCTCAGTACTGACCCTCTGACAGTGCAGCGCTCCCTCAGTACTGACTCTCTGACAGTGCAGCACTCCCTCAGTACTGACCCTCTGACAGTGCAGCACTCCCTCAGTACTAACCCTCTGACAGTGCAGCACTCCCTCAGTACTGACCCTCTGGCAGTGCGGCACTCCCTCAGTACTGACCCTCTGACAGTGCAGCACTCCCTAAGTACTTACCCTCTGACAGTGCAGCACTCCCTCAGTACTGACCCTCTGACAGTGCAGCACTCCCTCAGTACTGACCCTCTGACAGTGCAGCACTCTCTCAGTACTGACCCTCTGATAGTGCAGCACTGCCTCAGTACTGACCCTCTGACAGTGCAGCGCTCCCTCAGTACTTACTCTCTGACAGTGCAGCACTCCCTCAGTACTGACCCTCTGACAGTGTGGCACTCCCTCAGTACTGACCCTCTGACAGTGTGGCACTCCCTCAGTACTGACGCTCTGACAGTGCAGCGCTCCATCAGTACTGACTCTCTGACAGTGCAGCAGTCCCTCAGTACTGACCCTCTGACAGTGCAGCGCTCCCTCAGTACTGACTCTCTGACAGTGCAGCACTCCCTCAGTACTGACCCTCTGACAGTGCAGCACTCCCTCAGTACTAACCCTCTGACAGTGCAGCACTCCCTCATTACTGACCCTCTGACGGTGCAGCACTCCCTCAGTACTGACCCTCTGACAGTGCGGCACTCCTTCAGTACTGACTCTCTGACAGTGCAGCACTCCCTCATTACTGACCCTCTGACAGTGCAGCACTCCCTCAGTACTGACCCTCTGACAGTGCGGCACTCCCTCGGTACTGACCCTCTGACAGTGCGGCACTCCCTCAGTACTGACCCTCTGATAGTACGGCACTACCTCAGTACTGACCCTCTGACAGTGCAGCGCTCCATCAGTACTGACTCTCTGACAGTGCAGCAGTCCCTCAGTACTGACCCTCTGACAGTGCAGCGCTCCCTCAGTACTGACCCTCTGGCAGTGCGGCACTCCCTCAGTACTGACCCTCTGACAGTGCAGCGCTCCATCAGTACTGACCCTCTGACAGTGCAGCACTCCCTCAGTACTGACTCTCTGACAGTGCAGCAGTCCCTCAGTACTGACCCTCTGACAGTGCAGCGCTCCCTCAGTACTGACTCTCTGACAGTGCAGCACTCCCTCAGTACTGACCCTCTGATAGTGCAGCACTCCCTCAGTACTGACCCTCTGACAATGCAGCACTCCCTCAGTACTGACTCTCTGACAGTGCAGCACTCCCTCAGTACTGACCCTCTGACAGTGCAGCACTCCCTCAGTACCGACCCTCTGACAGTGCAGCACTCCCTCTGTACTGATCCTCTGACAGTGCAGCACTCCCTCAGTACTGACCGTCTGACCGTGCAGCACTCCCTCAGTACTGACTCTCTGACAGTGCGGCACTCCCTCAGTACTGACCCTCTGACAGTGCAGCACTCCCTCAGGACTGACCCTCTGACAATGCAGCACTCCCTCAGTACTGACTCTCTGACAGTGCAGCACTCCCTCAGTACTGACCCTCTGACAGTGCAGCACTCCCTCAGTACTGATCCTCTGACAGTGCAGCACTCCCTCAGTACTGACCCTCTGACAGTGCGGCACTCCCTCAGTACTGACCCTCTGACAGTGCGGCACTCCCTCAGTACTGACCCTCTGACAGTGCGGCAATCCCTCAGTACTGACCCTCTGACAGTGCAGCACTCCCTCAGTACTGACCCTCTGACAGTGCAGCTCTCCCTCAGTACTGACCCTCTGACAGTGCAGCACTCCCTCAGTACTGACCCTCTGACAGTGCGGCACTACCTCAGTACTGACCCTCTGACAGCGCAGCGCTCCATCAGTACTGACTCTCTGACAGTGCAGCAGTCCCTCAGTACTGACCCTCTGACAGTGCAGCGCTCCCTCAGTACTGACTCTCTGACAGTGCAGCACTCCCTCAGTACTGACCCTCTGACAGTGCAGCACTCCCTCAGTACTAACCCTCTGACAGTGCAGCACTCCCTCAGTACTGACCCTCTGGCAGTGCGGCACTCCCTCAGTACTGACCCTCTGACAGTGCAGCACTCCCTAAGTACTGACCCTCTGACAGTGCAGCACTCCCTCAGTACTGACTCTCTGACAGTGCAGCAGTCCCTCAGTACTGACCCTCTGACAGTGCAGCGCTCCCTCAGTACTGACTCTCTGACAGTGCAGCACTCCCTCAGTACTGACCCTCTGACAGTGCAGCACTCCCTCAGTACCGACCCTCTGACAGTGCAGCACTCCCTCTGTACTGATCCTCTGACAGTGCAGCACTCCCTCAGTACTGACCCTCTGACAGTGCAGCACTCCCTCAGTACTGACTCTCTGACAGTGCGGCACTCCCTCAGTACTGACCCTCTGACAGTGCAGCACTCCCTCAGGACTGACCCTCTGACAATGCAGCACTCCCTCAGTACTGACTCTCTGACAGTGCAGCACTCCCTCAGTACTGATCCTCTGACAGTGCAGCACTCCCTCAATACTGACCCCCTGACAGGGCGGCACTCCCTCAGTACTGACCCTCTGACAGGGCGGCACTCCCTCTTTTTAAAACTAGTTTAACAAAAATATATGTATATATAGATATATACAAGAACAACCAGCATAGTTTGTACAAATAGTACAAATCTACAAATTGAATCGATCAGGTTGTGGTAGTCACCACTGATGTCTATATTAGGTGCTTTGTGGTAAGGCCCTGTACTACAGGTACGGGGGTAGTTCGCTGCCTGCTGGCTCCGCCCAGTAGGCGGAGTATAAATATGTGTGCTCCTCGTACAGCAGCCATTTCGCCAGCTGCTGTAGGAGGCCACACATCTTAGTGTAATAAAGGCTCGATTGCATCCAACTCTCGTCTTTGTTACACTAAAGGGCCCCTCCCCTCCACCGACCGTAACACGTACTTCCTCAGTGTGGTCGATGAATATTCCAGATTCCCCTTCGCCATCCCATGCCCCGACATGACGTCTGCCACCGTCATCAAAGCCCTCAACACCATCTTCGCTCTGTTCAACTTCCCCGCCTGCGTCCACAGCGACAGTGGATCCTCATTCATGAGCGATAAGCTGCGTCAGTTCCTGCTCAACAAGGGTATCGCCTCGAGCAGGACGACCAGCTATAACCCCCGGGGAAACGGGCAGGTGGAGAGGGAGTCCGTCCAGCTGGCCCTACGGTCCAGAAATCTCCCGGCCTTCTGCTGGCAGGAGGTCCTCCCCGACGCACTGCAGTGCGTCTTTCTTTTTGTGTTTCAGTGCCTTCCCATCGTGATGACCAAGGCCTTTTTTAAGAGGGTAGGCAGGAGCATTATGGGTTTTGTGTGGGCGAATAAGACCCTGAGGGTAAGGAGAGGGTTTCTGGAGCGCAGTAGGGACCGAGGAGGGTTGGCGCTGCCGAATCTGGGGGGCTACTACTGGGCAGCAAATGTGGCGATGATCCGCAAGTGGGTGATGGAGGGAGAGGGGGCGGCATGGAAGAGGTTGGAGACGGCATCCTGCAAAGGGGGCGCTGGTGACGGCACCGCTGCCGTTCTCGCCGACAAGGTACACCACGAGCCCGGTGGTGGCGGCAACGCTAAAGATCTGGGGCCAGTGGAGACGGCACAGGGGTGCAATGGGAGCCTCGGTGTGGTCCCCGATCAGAGACAACCATCGGTTTGTCCCAGGGAGGATGGACGGGGGTTTCAGAGCTGGCATCGGGCGAGGATTAGAATGGGGGACCTGTTCATTGATGGGACGGTTGCGAGCCTAGGGGCACTAGAGGAGAAGTTTGGGCTACCCCCGGGAAATGCTTTCAGATACATGCAGGTGAGGGCGTTTGTGAGGCGGCAGGTGAGGGAATTCCCGTTGCTCCCGGCACAGGAGATTCAAGACGGGGTGATCTCGGGTGTATGGGTCGGAGAGGGCAAGGTGTCGGCGATATACCAGGAGATGAAAGAAGAGGGGGAGGCGTTGGTAGAAGAGTTGAAGGGTAAATGGGAGGAGGAGCTGGGGGAGGAGATTGAGGAGGGGCTATGGGCTGATGCCCTAGGTAGGGTTAATTCCTCTTCCTCGTGTGCCAGGCTTAGCCTGATACAATTTAAGGTGGTCCACAGAGCGCACTTGACGGGGGCGAGGTTGAGTAGGTTCTTTGGGGTAGAGGACAGATGTGGGAGGTGCTCAGGAAGTCCGGCGAACCATGTCCATATGTTTTGGTCATGCCCGGCACAATCAGGGAACCGCTCCAGTATTGGAGAAATCGAACCAAGCGATTGGGACAAAGTCTGGTACAGGGTCCGCCCCGAAAGGCAGGAAGCCCCTGGGGACTATAAGAGTTAAGCCCCAAGTTCAAATCGCGCTCTTCACCTCTTCACCTCTTCGTCCTGCCCGGGTCACCCAGCAACACGAACCAACCTTGACCGTGACCGGTGCAGTGACCACCGAACGAAGTAAGTCTTAATTCAACGCTCGCTACGAGATAGGCGCTCCTAGCTACCAATCCGTACCAACTTCGAATCCCGCAGACTCAGAACCCGAACGAAAGGCCATTTGTTCCCCTGACCTGGTGGGCCAGTCCGAAGCTAAGTATAGGCCTGTTAGTTGCAGAAGTAGCTTAGACGTACAATTTGTGCATGAGTAGTGATTACTGTGTATAATAAATGTGCTTTGATTTGAATCTTACTAATCGATGTATTGGGTTATTGATCATTACTCGGACTTGACCCTTGTGGCGGTATTATAAAGATACCTGGCGACTCGAGAGCAAGGGTAATAAAACAGAGCAATTGAACCAAGGAGAAAGTTAGCAACTTTATTTGGCGATTCCGCCGGGACCCGATCTAGAAGTGGCATAACCACTCCGGGAGAACCCAAGAATTTGAATTAGAGATCCAATTGGGAACAGAAAACCACAAGCGTTCAATCAGTTCTGATCAATACTCATAATTTGGAAGTGTGTGTATGCACGCGTAACTAACAGAGCAATAAGTTAAAACTGATAGATTTTTTGTTGCGACAAAACTGTCGGGACTTTGTATATCGGAAAGTAGTGAAAGCCGTACCCGTATTTACAGGTTTCGGGAGCCGTTCGGAGGAGGAGGAGCAGTCTCTGTTAGGGAGAGAACCTGAGAACATCTCAGACCCTCAGAAGGTAAGAAGGTAAGTAAGTGATTTTTACTCATTTTTACTTTTATACCTTTTCAAAGTGTGTGTGTTGGCGGGGGGCGGGGGGGGGGGGGGGGGACGGGGGGGACGGGGACTGAAGTGACATCACAGAAAAGCTGTGACCTGAGTGGCTGGTTGGGAATCTACACTAAATTAAAAAAATTAAGCATTGGTAACTAATTAAACATAATTGCTTAATTATATTTTAGAGGGGTATCTAAGCCAGAGATCGGAGAGTACTATATTTAGCTTTCACATTTATAGTAGAAATCTAGTGCTAGCTAACAGATAGTTAACAGTAACTTTTAAAAAAAAAATTTTAAACTTTTAATTTTAATTTACTAATTAATTGACGCAATGTCAATTAGAGGGGTGCAGTGCTCTGACTGTGAGATGTGGCAGGTCCGGGAGGCTCCCAGCATCCCGGATAGCTTCATCTGCAGAAAGTGCACCCAACTGGAGCTCCTCACAGACCGCATGGTTCGGTTGGAGCAGCAATTGGATGCACTTCGGAGCATGCAGGTGGCGGAAAGCGTCATAGATCGCAGTTATATAAATGTGGTCACACCCAAGGTGCAGGCAGAGAAATGGGTGACCACCAGAAAGGGCAGGCAGTCAGTGCAGGAATCCCCTGTGGTTGTCCCCCTCTCGAACAGGTATACCCCTTTGGATACTGTCGGGGGGGGATAGCCTATCAGGGGAAAACAGCAGCAGCCAGAGCAGTGGCACCATGGCTGGCTCTGATGTTCAGAAGGGAGGGTCAAAGCGCAGAAGAGTAATAGTAATAGGGGACTCTATAGTCAGGGGAACAGATAGGCGCTTCTGTGGACGTGAAAGAGACTCCAGGATGGTATGTTGCCTCTCTGGTGCCAGGGTCCAGGATGTCTCTGAACGGGTAGAGGGCATCCTGAAGGGGGAGGGCAAACAGGCAGAGGTCGTTGTACATATTGGTACTAACGACATAGGCAGGAAGGGGCATGAGGTCCTGCAGCAGGAGTTCAGGGAGCTAGGCAGAAAGTTAAAAGACAGAACCTCTCGGGTTGTAATCTCGGGATTACTCCCTGTGCCACGTGCCAGTGAGGCTAGGAATAGGAAGATAGAGCAGCTAAACACGTGGCTAAACAGCTGGTGTAGGAGGGAGGGTTTCCGTTATCTGGACCACTGGGAGCTCTTCCGGGGCAGGTGTGACCTATATAAGGACGGGTTGCATCTAAACCGGAGAGGCATAAATATCCTGGCCGCGAGGTTTGCTAGTGTCACACGGGAGGGTTTAAACTAGTATGGCAGGGGGGTGGGCACGGGAGCAATAGGTCAGAAGGTGAGAGCATTGAGGGAGAACTAGGGAATAGGGACAGTGTGGCTGTGAGGCAGAGCAGACAGGGAGAAGTTGCTGAACATAGCGGGTCTGGTAGCCTGAAGTGCATATGTTTTAATGCAAGCAGTATTACGGGTAAGGCAGATGAACTTAGAGCTTGGATTAGTACTTGGAACTATGATGTTGTTGCCATTACAGAGACCTGGTTGAGGGAAGGGCAGGATTGGCAGCTAAACGTTCCAGGATTTAGATGTTTCAGGCGGGATAGAGGGGGATGTAAAAGGGGTGGCGGAGTTGCGCTACTGGTTAGGGAGAATATCACAGCTGTACTACGGGAGGACACCTCAGAGGGCAGTGAGGCTATATGGGTAGAGATCAGGAATAAGAAGGGTGCAGTCACAATGTTGGGGGTTTACTACAGGCCTCCCAACAGCCAGTGGGAGATAGAGGAGCAGATAGGTAGACACATTTTGGAAAAGAGTAAAAACAACAGGGTTGTGGTGATGGGAGACTTCAACTTCCCCAATATTGACTGGGACTCACTTAGTGCCAGGGGCTTAGACGGGGCAGAGTTTGTAAGGAGCATCCCGGAGGGCTTCTGTCCGGGCAGCACGGTAGCATTGTGGATAGCACAATTGCTTCACAGCTCCAGGATCCCAGGTTCAATTCCGGCTTGGGTCACTGTCTGTGCGGAGTTTACACATCCTCCCCGTGTGTGCGTGGGTTTCCTCCGGGTGCTCCGGTTTCCTCCCACAGTCCAAAGATGTGCAGGTTAGGTGGATTGCCCATGATAAATTGCCCTTAGTGTCCAAAATTGCCTTTAGTGTTGGGTGGGGTTACTGGGTTATGGGGATAGGGTGGAGGTGTTGACCTTGGGTAGGGTGCTCTTTCCAAGAGCTGGTGCAGACTCGATGGGCCGAATGGCCTCCTTCTGCACTGTAAATTCTATGTAATTCTATGTAATATGTAGACAGTCCAACGAGGGAAGGGGCGGTACTGGACCTGGTATTGGGGAATAAGCCCGGCCAGGTGGTAGATGTTTCAGTAGGGGAGCATTTCGGTAACAGTGACCACAATTCAGTAAGTTTTAAAGTACTGGTGGACAAGGATAAGAGTGGTCCTAGGATGAATGTGCTAAATTGGGGGAAGGCTAATTATAACAATATTAGGTGGGAACTGAAGAACCTAGATTGGGGGCGGATGTTTGAGGGCAAATCAACATCTGACATGTGGGAGGCTTTCAAGTGTCAGTTGAAAGGAATTCAGGACCGGAATGTTCCTGTGAGGAAAAAGGATAAATACGGCAATTTTCGGGAACCTTGGATAACGAGAGATATTGTGGGCCTCGTCAAAAAGAAAAAGGAGGCATTTGTCAGGGCTAAAAGGCTGGGAACAGACGAAGCCTGTGTGGAATATAAGGAAAGTAGGAAGGAACTTAAGCAAGGAGCCAGGAGGGCTCGAAGGGGTCACGAAAAGTCATTGGCAAATAGGGTTAAGGAAAATCCCAAGGCTTTTTACACGTACATAAAAAGCAAGATGGTAGCCAGGGAAAGGGTTGGCCCACTGAAGGATAGGCAAGGGAATCTATGTGTGGAGCCAGAGGAAATGGGTGAGGTACTAAATGAATACTTTGCATCAGTATTCACCAAAGAGAAGGAATTGGTAGATGTTGAGTCTGGAGAAGGGTGTGTAGATAGCCTGGGTCACATTGAGATCCAAAAAGACGAGGTGTTGGGCGTCTTGAAAAATATTAAGGTAGATAAGTCCCCAGGGCCTGATGGGATCTACCCCAGAATACTGAAGGAGGCTGGAGAGGAAATTGCTAAGGCCTTGACAGAAATCTTTGGATCCTCACTGTCTTCAGGTGATGTCCCGGAGGACTGGAGAATAGCCAATGTTGTTCCTCTGTTTAAGAAGGGTAGCAAGGATAATCCAGGGAACTACAGGCCAGTGAGCCTTACTTCAGTGGTAGGGAAATTACTGGAGAGAATTCTTCGAGACAGGATCTACTCCCATTTGGAAGCAAATGGACGTATTAGTGAGAGGCAGCATGGTTTTGTGAAGGGAAGGTCGTGTCTCACTAACTTGATAGAGTTTTTCGAGGAGGTCACTAAGATGATTGATGCAGGTAGGGCAGTGGATGTTGTCTATATGGACTTCAGTAAGGCCTTTGACAAGGTCCCTCATGGTAGACTAGTACAAAAGGTCAAGTCACACGGGATCAGGGGTGAGCTGGCAAGGTGGATACAGAACTGGCTAGGTCATAGAAGGCAGAGAGTAGCAATGGAAGGATGCTTTTCTAACTGGAGGGCTGTGACCAGTGGCGTTCCGCAGGGATCAGTGCTGGGACCTTTGCTGTTTGTAGTATATATAAATGATTTGGAGGAAAATGTAACTGGTCTGATTAGTAAATTTGCAGACGACACAAAGGTTGGTGGAATTGCGGATAGCGATGAGGACTGTCAGAGGATACAGCAGGATTTAGATTGTTTGGAGACTTGGGCGGAGAGATAGCAGATGGAGTTTAATCTGGACAAATGTGAGGTAATGCATTTTGGAAGGTCTAATGCAGGTAGGGAATATACAGTGAATGGTAGAACCCTCAAGAGTATTGAAAGTCAGAGAGATCTAGGAGTACAGGTCCACAGGTCACTGAAAGGGGCAACACAGGTGGAGAAGGTAGTCAAGAAGGCATACGGCATGCTTGCCTTCATTGGCCGGGCATTGAGTATAAGAATTGGCAAGTCATGTTGCAGCTGTATAGAACCTTAGTTAGGCCACACTTGGAGTATAGTGTTCAATTCTGGTCGCCACACTACCAGAAGGATGTGGAGGCTTTAGAGAGGGTGCAGAAGAGATTTACCAGAATGTTGCCTGGTATGGAGGGCATTAGCTATGAGGAGCGGTTGAATAAACTCGGTTTGTTCTCACTGGAACGACGGAGGTTGAGGGGCGACCTGATAGAGGTCTACAAAATTATGAGGGGCATAGACAGAGTGGATAGTCAGAGGCTTTTCCCCAGGGTAGAGGGGTCAATTACTAGGGGGCATAGGTTTAAGGTGAGAGGGGCAAGGTTTAGAGTAGATGTACGAGGCACGTTTTTTACACAGAGGGTAGTGGGTGCCTGGAACTCGCTACCGGAGGAGGTGGTGGAAGCAGGGACAATAGTGACATTTAAGGGGCATCTTGACAAATACATGAATAGGATGGGAATAGAGGGATACGGACCCAGGAAGTGTAGAAGATTGTAGTTTAGTCGGGCAGCATGGTCGACGCGGGCTTGGAGGGCCGAAGGGCCTGTTCCTGTGCTGTACATTTCTTTGTTCTTTGTTCTTGTACAGCACCGCCTTCATACCCCTGTCCCAAATTTGAAGAGCAGCATTCGGATAGGAAAGATGGCAATGCAACGCCTCATGAACCCAGAGGAATTTGCGGTCGCAGCGACCAGCAGCAGTAGAGTGGGACAATGTCCCATTTGGAAGAAAGAGATCAGGACATATCTCAAAGGGACAGGATGGCCCCTTTGGAATGAATTCTGTGACAACGAGGAATCAGGTCCCGGGGGTATAGGACATACTTGGTGGGAGAACCTGAGCGAGATCCACAAAAAGAGCTTAGGGAAAGCTCGCAAGCCGATGGCAATCGAGTCCTGCTTGGCACAATTGCGAGGCACAGAGGAGGTCGTTAGGACGCTCCGGAAAGAAGTAGAGGGCATACATCGAATGAGTAAGGTCGATGTCAGCGAGGTAGAAAGAGAGAACTTAGAATTGAGGAGGAAATTGGCAGCAAAAGATGGAGAGGTGGAGGATGCCAAAAGGGCTCACCAGTCTTGTCTGTCGCACTTAAGCAGCTTCCAGTCCCAATATGAAAAGGCCTATCAGGACACACAACGTGCAGTCCTGGTACGTGAAGAAACAGAGAAGCAGGTAGAGGCATTACAGAGACAGTGTAGTGACCTGAAGGCAGCGTTAAGAGCACTCCATGCTGCCACCACAGAGCAAAGACAAAGCACGCTAGATCACGCAAAGCACCGGAAGCAGATTGCAGAGCTGAAATCACTGCTTTCAGTTCAGAAAGGATTCCAGGAAACCTTTGGAGCAAAGTTAGATGCGGAAGACGGCCCTGATTGGGAAGAATTAAACGAGACAGCGCAGAGATATGTTCAGGGAACATGCGCGCAGGGAAAGCCACAAAAGAGAAAAGCACCCCAACCCCCCACACAGCAGATAGTTCAAGCTCCAATGAACCCAGTCACCACCCACCGCACAGCCACATCGGACGATGCGGAATTTCTATACTCCACCCCCTTAACAGTGACCCAATTACGGGACGCGTGCGATAAGATCACACTGTTCCTCCCCACCTCAGACCCCCACCATTTCTTTGCCACAGTCAAGCATCAGGCCACCATGTACGGCCTGGATGAGCGAGAGCATGTAAAGCTCACAGTTTTAAGTTTAGACCCTTCGGTAGCAGCAGCCCTTCCCGACCGACAGAACGTAGGAGGAGGCACCCTTGCAGAAATGCATACCGCGGTCCTGGATGCGATCGTGTATAACCAGGGTGACCCTGTAGATGGCCTCAACAAATGTAGGCAAAAGAAATCCGAGCACCCCACAGCGTTCGCTGGACGCCTGTGGATTCACTTCGCAGCAGTCTTTGGAGACGTAGACCGCGCCCATTTGTCCCCAGACAACATGGCCAAATGGACCCGCACCCTTATCTCCCATGCCACAGAAACAGGACAAAAAGCTTGCGTGAGTTATGATCCCTCAGAGGAGGCCCATAACGAGAAGTGGGTAGTGAAGAGATTGTCCCGCGCCTGGGAGCAGTCTGTACAAAGCAAACCCGCAGTTAAAAATCCCGAGGAAAAGCAGGCCAACGCAGATATATAGGCAGTTACAACACGCCAGAACCCCGCATTGGGTAAATGAAGGCAAGAACAGCCCCCCACAAAAGTCACAGGAGTGTTACAACTGTGGACAGTTGGGACACTTCGCAAGAGAATGCAATGCCCCACGAAAGCCACAGAGAGCCCAGCAGACGGGCAGTCTGAGTAAGAAGAAGACAGAGCCGATTCATAGTGTTAGCGCCCGTTCGGATCAGACGGACCTGACCGGAACGGACTGACGGTGTTCGGGCTCCCCCAGTTTGGTCTGCGACACCCTTTGGGATAGGTCCGGACGACCGGTAGTTGCAGCAAAAATTCGGGGACAACCCATCGAATTTCTATGGGACACAGGGGGCGAGATTCTCCACTCCCGCGCCGGTTGGGAGAATCGCCTGGACCGCCAAAATTTCCCAGGACGCTGGTCCGACGCCCTCCCGCGATTCTCCCAAGCGGCGGGAACGGCCCGGTCGAGTTCCGCGGGCTGCAGGCCGGAGAATCGCCGGAGACACCCAAAATGGTTCTCCGGCACCCCCGCTATTCTCAGGCCCAGATGGGCCGAGCGGCCAGGCCAACACGGCGGGTTCCCCCCGGCGCCGTCCACACCTGGTCGCTGCCGTTGGGAACAGTGCGGGAACGCTGGGGGGGGGGGGGGGCCTGCGGGGAGGGGGGAGGGGGGATCCTGCACCTGGGGGTACCTCAAATGTGGCATGGCCCGCGATCGGTGCTCACCGATTGTCGGGCCGGCCTCTCTGAAGGAGGACCTCCTTCCTTCTGCAGCCCCGCAAGATCCGTCCGCCATCTTCTTGCGGGGCAGACTCGGAGAGGACGGCAACCACGCATGCGCGGGTGACGCCAGTTATGCGGCGCCGTCCGCGTCATCTATGCAGCGCCGCCTTTACGCGGCGACAAGGCCTGGCGCGTGTAGATGACGCGGCCCCGATCCTAGCCCATTGTCGGGGCCTGGATCGGTCGGGATCGGGGCCGTTTCGCGCCGTCGTGAACCTCGACAGCGTTCACGACGACGTGGGCACTTCGGCGCGGGAGTGGAGAATCCCGCCCAGGAGGGTCCCGCACCACAATAAATTCCTCCACCATGTTCCAAAAGGACACGTGGCCCACTACAGCCACCATCACCCTCAGCGGCTTTACAGGCCACTCACAGCAGGGACACATCACAGCCCCTGTACCCATTCAAATCGGTAACATCACCGCCAAGCACCCCGTGGTTTTAGTCGATCTGCCCCACACAGCAGAACACATTCTGGGAATCGATTTCATGAATTCCCACAATCTTTCATTCGATCCAGTCAACCAGTGTGTCTGGAACATGGCAAAATCCGCAAGAGCCCCCGCAACGCTCAACATAGGAGAATACGTGAACAAAATTAGCGCAGTAGGCGAATTTTGGTTCAACCCGACCACGCTTAGTACGGACAAGCAGGTTAGGGCAGTTCTGCAAAAGAACAGGGCAGCATTCGCGACCCACAAGCACGACTGTGGACGGATGATTGGCTCCGTACAAATAACAGGACCTGACCCTAGACCCCAAAAACAATATGGATTTCCCCAAGAGGCAGAGGGAGAAATCTCAAAAGTAATAGGGAGCTTATTAGGGCAGGGCGTACTTAGATCAGTAGCCTCCACTAATAATGCCCCGATTTGGCCAGTGAGAAAGCCCGATGGACCATGGCAACTGACCATCGATTACCGGGAACTCAACAAAGTCACCCCGCAGCAGCCCCCACTATAGCGACAAGTCCCGAGACCAGTCTCAAGCAGGGACTCAATTCCCGATTCTTTACGGTTTTGGATGTCAGTAATGGATTCTGGTCCATTCCATTGGCAAAGGCGTGCCAGTACAAATTTGCCTTCACCTTTAAAGCACAGCAGTACACGTGGACATGCCTGCCACAAGGATTCCACAACTCCCCCTCCATTTTCCACCAACAGCTGGCAAATGGTTTAGCAAATTTTCTCGCCCCGAATGTCTGGTTCAGAATGTAGATGACCTGCTACTGCAGACAGACACAAAGGAAGAGCACATCGAGCTTCTGTCCGAACTCCTGGAACTCTTACACTCAATTGGTTGTAAAGTTAACCCCAAAAAGGCCCAGATTTTGGAAGATAAGGTGATATATTTGGGAACAATTATCACGCACGGTAAACGCGAGATCGAGCATAAAAGGATTGACTCGCTTGCTAAATTGCCCCTTCCCCAGAACGTTTCAGCCCTCCGGTCGTTTTTAGGACTGGTTGGCTACTGCCGAAACCACATTGACGGTTTCGCCAGCAAGGCAGCACCCCTCTCAGACCTCCTAAAGAAGGGAGCCCCCTGGGAATGGCTTCCGCAGCATACGGATGCTGTGGACTCTTTAAAACAGGCACTCATAGCAGCCCCCGCACTACAAGTTCCAGACCCGCTTTCCCCTTACGCTATAGAGGTAGCGACCACAGACCGCACCCTTTCAGCCGTGCTCCTTCAGGAATGGCATGAACAGTTAAGGCCCGTAGCTTACGCCTCCCGACTTTTATTTTTACATAGAATTTACAGTGCAGAAGGAGGCCATTCGGCCCTTCGAGTCTGCACCGGCTCTTGAAAAGAGCACCCCACCCAAGGTCAACACCTCCACCCTATCCCCACAACCCAGTAACCCCACCCAACACTAAGGGCAATTTTGGACACTAAGGGCAATTCATCATGGCCAATCCACCTAACCCGCACATCTTTGGACTGTGGGAGGAAACCGGAGCACCCGGAGGAAACCCACGCACACACGGGAAGGATGTGCAGACTCCGCACAGACAGAGACCCAAGCCGGAATCGAACCTGGGACCCTGAAGCTGTGAAGCAATTGTGCTATCCACAATGCTACCACGCTGCCCGTGCAGCATTTTAGATGCTGTGGAGCAGGGATTTTCAGCCTGTGAGAGGCACCTGCTCGCAGTATTTTGGGCAGTTCAGTATTTTTTGTATATTACCGGACTGAACCCCATCACAATTCTCACCGAACACACCCCCACCCAACTTCTACTGGACGGACGACTCAAGGACGGTACCGTCAGTCAAATAAGAGCAGCTAGATGGACCCTTCTCTTGCAGGGACGGGACATCGCTGTGAAAAGGACAAAGACCCACACCTATTTAGCCGACAACTTACAGTACCCCGGAACCCCCCATGAATGTGAAATTATCTCTCCACACCACAACACAGGCCCCTTTATCGCTAAAACACCCCCCAGAAAGATAGGTAGTTCAACCCAGAGCCCCCAGCACACAGACACGTGTGAGCCCATAAAGATATATGTGGATGGATCTTCCACAGTATTGGATGGGAAGCGCATAACAGGTTGCGGTATTTATGTCGAGGACGCGCAGGGACGCGCCCTAGAGGAAATATCATTCAAACTTCCAGGCCACTTAGGCGCACAGGCAGCAGAGCTTGCGGCCATCGCATATATAGTTGAACACCCAGATTCCTTCCCCAGCCCAGCAGACATATACTCGGACAGCCTCTATGTCTGCAACAGCCTCACGGAATTCCTGCCCCTGTGGAAAGCAAGAGGGTTTGTTTCCGCAGACGGAAAACCCCTCCCCTCAGCCCCATTGCTCCATCACATCTTAGAGAGAGTACAGAACAGGACTTTTGGGATAGTCAAAGTTCAAAGTCACCATCGTTCCTCCCCCCCTGGAAATGTAAAAGCCGACGCACTGGCTAAGGCAGGTTCCAGGCACGGATGCTTTTGGACACCCCCCGAAAGCGCCCCAGTGAATGCATTTCAGATCTCACAGACTAAGATTGAGGATCTAGTGGAGGCCCAGAAGCAGGACAGCAATCTCAGGGAGATTTTAAGAGGAAACTATCCAGCACCCTATGAGAGGTTTAGAAATGCACTGACCACACATGACGGTGTGGTGTTAAAAGACACCCTTTATGTGGTTCCTGAACAGGACAGGAACCAACTCATTTGTTTGTTCCATGACAGTCATGGACATCAGGGAATCGATCCCACTACAGCCCACCTCAAGCAGCTTTGTTGGTGGCCGAATTTAAAGGACGTTGTTAATCACTACATTGAGAATTGTCTTATCTGTGCCCAGAATAATCTGGACAGATATGCCAAAAAGGCCCAACTCAGCCACACCCGACCCGTTAATGGCCCCTGGACTAACCTCCAGATCGATTTTATAGGACCATTGCCCCCTTGCAGGAATGGGTATAAATATGTACTCGTGGTAATTGACACATTTACGAAATGGGTGGAAGCATTCCCATCCAGAACAAACACTGCAAAAACCACAGCCAAGATTTTGACCCACCACATCTTTACAAGATGGGGACTCCCCCGCAGCATTGAATCTGACCAAGGTTCCCATTTTACGGGACGCGTCATGCAGAACGTCCTCACGATATTTGGCATCACCCAAAAATTCCACATGCATACCACCCACAGTCGAGTGGTATCGTGGAGCGCATGAATCGGACCCTAAAATCCACCCTCAGAAAAATGGTCCAGCAGAACAACACCACTTGGGACTCAGTCCTCCTTTTCGCGCTGATGTTTTTGCGTAATACAATTTAAACTTCCACAGGTTACACCCCACATGAACGCCCAGACGCCCCATGAAAGGCACAGAATATTTATTAGGTTTAGACTTGACCAGCCCCGAAGTGACGGCCCCCACACACGAGAAAGCAGTAGAGCAATTAGTGAATAATGTTAAAACGGCTCAGCTAGCAGCCGCAGTAAAATTAGGCACAAGGAAGAAACAGAGCAAGGCTTGTTTCGACAAGACAGTGCATGCGACTGAGTACAGTATAGGACAGCAGGTCATGCTCTCCGTATACAACCCCAGCACATTCCTGTCAGCAAAGTACTCGGGTCCGTACTCCATTACGGACGAAGTCCGACTACGATTCGAGTGATCCCTTCATGATCACTTTCCTAAACAAACCCACCACCGACCACCGACCTACCATGACGACCCCGATTCCGTCCCCACACAACTAGACACCACCTATTGGCACAGAGACAACTCAGACAGACTCGTCCGAAACGATGAGAGCGACCCCAGATCACACCATGCAGCCCTATCAACCTTAATACATTCAAGAGTTTGGCATCCGGGAGAATATAACGACCTTGAGTCTGACTCCCAAAACGAGAACCCCTTTGCAACCCTGTTCGCAACCGATAACTGAGGTGTCCAGATGGTGTTTTAAAAGGAACCGCTTGGGAGAAAACGGTGTCCTTTCTGATGGAACCTGCAGCATGTTTTACGTTGTTTGTACTGTTTTGTTAAATGTTGTATGTCCATAAGACCATAAGACATAGGAGCGGAAGTAAGGCCATTCGGCCCATCGAGTCCACTCCACCATTCAATCATGGCTGATTTCAACTCCATTTACCCGCTCTCTCTCCATAGCCCTTAATTCCTCGAGAAATCAAGAATTTATCAACTTCTGTCTTAAAGACACTCAACGTCCCGGCCTCCATCGCCCTCTGTGGCAATGAATTCCACAGACCCACCACTCTCTGGCTGAAGAAATTTCTCCTCATCTCTGTTCTAAAGTGACTCCCTTTTATTCTAAGGCTGTGCCCCCGGGTCCTAGTCTCCCCTGCTAATGGGAACAACTTCCCTACGTCGGCGGCAGGTGTGCGCAGGGGCCTTCTGGGAGGTGAGTAGTGAGTTTAAAAGCTCTTACCTTTACAGGAGCAGCCCTTTGGAGTTCGGCGGCAGCGGTGCGCAGGGGCCTTCTGGGAGGTGAGTAGTGTATTTAAAAGCCTTACCTTTACAGGAGCAGCCCTTTGGAGTTCGGCGGCAGCGGTGCGCAGGGGCCTTCTGGGAGGTGAGTAGTGAATTTAAAAAGCCTTGCCTGGTCCCGTGTCTGTTCTTCTTTTCTGTTTTATTTGTTTTTATATAAGGCGGGAACCGGAAGTTCGACCTCTGGCAAGTCCCCCCCCCCCCCAACCAATAAATTCTGGTGGAGAGGAAACCCGAGACACTACACGTGTAGTGTCTCCCACCCGCCCTCCTCCTCTAACCTAATAATAAGACCCATTGGTGTAAGGTAAGTGCCATATTATATTATTAGCATTGTGCAGGTCAAGGATCGGAGGTGGAGGAGCAGTCTCTGTCAGCGAGAGAACCTCAGAAGGTAAGTAAGTGATTTTTACTTTTATACCTTTTTTCAAATTGTGTGTGTCGGGGGGAAACTGAAGTGACATCACAGAAAAGCTGTGGCCAGAGTGGCTGGTTGGGATTCTAACCTAAATTTAAAAAAAATTTGAGTATTTGGGAACTAATTAAACATAATAACTTAATTATAATTTAGAGGATATCTAAGCCAGAGATCGGAGAGTATTATAGTTAGCTATCGCATTTCTAGTAGAAATCTAGTGCTAGGAAACAGATAGTTGACAGTAACTTTGAAATTTAAAAAAAAGTATTTAAAAAAAAAAAGACAAATTTTAATTAATTGACGCAATGTCAGTTAGAGGGGTGCTGTGCTCTGACTGTGAGATGTGGCTGATCCGGGAGGCTTCCAGCGTCCCGGATGGCTTCATCTGCAGAAAGTGCACCCGACTGCAGCTCCTCACAGACCGCATGGTTCGGTTGGAGCAGCAATTGGATGCACTTAGGAGCATGTAGGTGGCGGAAAGCGTCATAGATCGCAGTTATGTAAATGTGGTCACACCCAAGGTGCAGGCAGAGAAATGGGTGACCACCAGAAAGGGCAGGCAGTCAGTGCAGGAATCCCCTGTGGTTGTCCCCCTCTCGAACAGATATACCCCTTTGGATACTGTCGGGGGGGATAGCCTATCAGGGGAAAACAGCAGCAGCCAGAGCAGTGGCACCACGGCTGGCTCTGATGTTCAGAAGGGAGGGTCAAAGCGCAGAAGAGTAATAGTAATAGGGGACTCTATAGTCAGGGGCACAGATAGGCGCTTCTGTGGACGTGAAAGAGACTCCAGGATGGTATGTTGCCTCCCTGGTGCCAGGGTCCAGGATGTCTCTGAACGGGTAGAGGGCATCCTGAAGGGGGAGGGCAAACAGGCAGAGGTCGTTGTACATATTGGTACTAACGACATAGGCAGGAAGGGGCATGAGGTCCTGCAGCAGGAGTTCAGGGAGCTAGGCAGAAAGTTAAAAGACAGGACCTCGAGGGTTGTAATCTCGGGATTACTCCCTGTGCCACGTGCCAGTGAGGCTAGAAATAGGAAGATAGAGCAGACAAACACGTGGCTAAACAGCTGGTGTAGGAGGGAGGGTTTCCGTTATCTGGACCACTGGGAGCTCTTCCGGGGCAGGTGTGACCTGTATAAGATGGACGGGTTGCATCTAAACCGGAGAGGCATAAATATCCTGGCCGCGAGGTTTGCTAGTGTCACACGGGAGGGTTTAAACTAGTATGGCAGGGGGGTGGGCACGGGAGCAATAGGTCAGAAGGTGAGAGCATTGAGGGAGAACTAGGGAATAGGGACAGTGTGGCTCTGAGGCAGAGCAGACGGGGAGAAGTTGCTGAACACAGCGGGTCTGGTGGCCTGAAGTGCATATGTTTTAATGCAAGGAGCATTACGGGTAAGGCAGATGAACTTAGAGCTTGGATTACTACTTGGAACTATGATGTTGTTGCCATTACAGAGATCTGGTTGAGGGGAGGGCAGGATTGGCAGCTAAACGTTCCAGGATTTAGATGTTTCAGGCGGGATAGAGGGGGATGTAAAAAGGGAGGCGGAGTTGCGCTACTTGTTCGGGAGAATATCACAGCTATACTGCGAGAGGACACCTCAGAGGGCAGTGAGGCTATATGGGTAGAGATCAGGAATAAGAAGGGTGCAGTCACAATGTTGGGGGTATACTACAGGCCTCCCAACAGCCAGCGGGAGATAGAGGAGCAGATAGGTAGACAGATTTTGGAAAAGAGTAAAAACAACAGGGTTGTGGTGATGGGAGGCTTCAACTTCCCCAATATTGACTGGGACTCACTTAGTGCCAGGGGCTTAGACGGGGCGGAGTTTGTAAGGAGCATCCAGGAGGGCTTCTTAAAACAATATATAAACAGTCCAACTAGGGAAGGGGCGGTACTGGACCTGGTATTGGGGAATGAGCCCGGCCAGGTGGTAGATGTTTCAGTAGGGGAGCATTTCGGTAACAGTGACCACAATTCAGTAAGTTTTAAAGTACTGGTGGACAAGGATAAGAGTGGTCCGAGGATGAATGTGCTAAATTGGGGGAAGGCTAATTATGACAATATTAGGCGGGAACTGAAGAACATAGATTGGGGGCGGATGTTTGAGGGCAAATCAACATCTGACATGTGGGAGGCTTTCAAGTGTCAGTTGAAAGGAATACAGGACAGGCATGTTCCTGTGAGGAAGAAAGATAAATACGGCAATTTTCGGGAACCTTGGATGACGAGTGATATTGTAGGCCTCGTCAAAAAGAAAAAGGAGGCATTTGTCAGGGCTAAAAGGCTGGGAACAGACGAAGCCTGTGTGGCATATAAGGAAAGTAGGAAGGAACTTAAGCAAGGAGTCAGGAGGGCTAGAAGGGGTCATGAAAAGTCATTGGCAAATAGGGTTAAGGAAAATCCCAAGGCTTTTTACACGTACATAAAAAGCAAGAGGGTAGCCAGGGAAAGGGTTGGCCCACTGAAGGATAGGCAAGGGAATCTATGTGTGGAGCCAGAGGAAATGGGCGAGGTACTAAATGAATACTTTGCATCAGTATTCACCAAAGAGAAGGAATTGGTAGATGTTGAGTCTGGAGAAGGGGGTGTAGATAGCCTGGGTCACATTGTGATCCAAAAAGACGAGGTGTTGGGTGTCTTAAAAAATATTAAGGTAGATAAGTCCCCAGGGCCTGATGGGATCTACCCCAGAATACTGAAGGAGGCTGGAGAGGAAATTGCTGAGGCCTTGACAGAAATCTTTGGATCCTCGCTGTCTTCAGGGGATGTCCCGGCGGACTGGAGAATAGCCAATGTTGTTCCTCTGTTTAAGAAGGGTAGCAAGGATAATCCCGGGAACTACTGGCCGGTGAGCCTTACTTCAGTGGTAGGGAAATTACTGGAGAGAATTCTTCGAGACAGGATCTACTCCCATTTGGAAGCAAATGGACGTATTAGTGAGAGGCAGCACGGTTTTGTGAAGGGGAGGTCGTGTCTCACTAACTTGATAGAGTTTTTCGAGGAGGTCACTAAGATGATTGATGCAGGTAGGGCAGTAGATGTTGTCTATATGGATTTCAGTAAGGCCTTTGACAAGGTCCCTCATGGTAGACTAGTACAAAAGGTGAAGTCACACGGGATCAGGGGTGAACTGGCAAGGTGGATACAGAACTGGCTAGGCCATAGAAGGCAGAGGGTAGCAATGGAGGGATGCTTTTCTAATTGGAGGGCTGTGACCAGTGGTGTTCCACAGGGATCAGTGCTGGGACCTTTGCTCTTTGTAGTATATATAAATGATTTGGAGGAAAATGTAACTGGTCTGATTAGTAAGTTTGCAGACGACACAAAGGTTGGTGGAATTGCGGATAGCGATGAGGACTGTCTGAGGATACAGCAGGATTTAGATTGTCTGGAGACTTGGGCGGAGAGATGGCAGATGGAGTTTAATCCGGACAAATGTGAGGTAATGCATTTTGGAAGGGCTAATGCAGGTAGGGAATATACAGTGAATGGTAGAACCCTCAAGTGTATTGAAAGTCAAAGAGATCTAGGAGTACAGGTCCACAGGTCATTGAAAGGGGCAACACAGGTGGAGAAGGTAGTCAAGAAGGCATACGGCATGCTTGCCTTCATTGGCCGGGGCATTGAGTATAAGAATTGGCAAGTCATGTTGCAGCTGTATAGAACCTTAGTTAGGCCACACTTGGAGTATAGTGTTCAATTCTGGTCGCCACACTACCAGAAGGATGTGGAGGGTTTAGAGAGGGTGCAGAAGAGATTTACCAGAATGTTGCCTGGTATGGAGGGCATAAGCTATGAGGAGCGATTGAATAAACTCGGTTTGTTCTCACTGGAACGAAGAAGGTTGAGGGGCGACCTGATAGAGGTATACAAAATTATGAGGGGCATAGACAGAGTGGATAGTCAGAGGCTTTTCCCCAGGGTAGAGGGGTCAATTACTAGGGGGCATAGGTTTAAGGTGAGAGGGGCAAGGTTTAGAGTAGATGTACGAGGCAAGTTTTTTACGCAGAGGGTAGTGGGTGCTTGGAACTCACTACCGGAGGAGGTAGTGGAAGCAGGGACGATAGGGACATTTAAGGGGCATCTTGACAAATATATGAATAGGATGAGAATAGAAGGATACGGACCCGGGAAGTGTAGTAGATTGTAGTTTAGTCGGGCAGTATGGTTGGCACGGGCTTGGAGGGCCGAAGGGCCTGTTCCTGTGCTGTACATTTCTTTGTTCTTTGTTGTTCTTGTCCACCCTATCTCAGCCATTCATTATCTTGTAAGTTTCTATTAGATCTCCCCTCAACCTCCTAAACGCCAATGAATATAATCCCAGGATCCTCAGACGTTCATCGTATGTTAGGCCCACCATTCCTGGGATCATACGTGTGAATCTCCGCTGGACCCGCTCCAGTGCCAGTATGTCCTTCCTGAGGTGTGGGGCCCAAAATTGCTCACAGTATTCTAAATGGGGCCTAACTAATGCTTTATAAAGCTTCAGAAGTACATCCCTGCTTTTATATTCCAAGCCTCTTGAGATGAATGACAACATTGCATTTGCTTTCTTAATTACGGACTCAACCTGCAAGTTTACCTTTAGAGAATCCTGGACTAGGACTCCCAAGTCCCTTTGCACTTCAGCATTATGAATTTTGTCACCGTTTAGAAAATAGTCCATGCCTCTATTCTTTTTTCCAAAGTGCAAGACCTCGCACTTGCCCACGTTGAATTTCATCAGCCATTTCTTGGACCACTCTCCTAAACTGTCTAAATCTTTCTGCAGCCTCCCCACCTCCTCCATACTACCTGCCCCTCCACCTATCTTTGTATCATCGGCAAACTTAGCCAGAATGCCCCCAGTCCCGTCATCTAGATCGTTAATATATAAAGAGAACAGCTGTGGCCCCAACACTGAACCCTGCGGGACACCACTCGTCACCGGTTGCCATTCCGAAAAAGAACCTTTTATCCCAACTCTCTGCCTTCTGCCTGACAGCCAATCGTCAATCCATGTTAGTACCTTGCCTCGAATACCATGGGCCCTTATTTTACTCAGCAGTCTCCCGTGAGGCACCTTATCAAAGGCCTTTTGGAAGTCAAGATAGATAACATCCATTGGCTCTCCTTGGTCTAACCTATTTGTTATCTCTTCAAAGAACTCTAACAGGTTTGTCAGGCACGACCTCCCCTTACTAAATCCATGCTGACTTGTCCTAATCCGACCCTGCACTTCCAAGAATTTAGAAATCTCATCCTTAACAATGGATTCTAGAATCTTGCCAACAACCGAGGTTAGGCTAATTGGCCTATAATTTTCCTTCTTTTTCCTTGTTCCCTTCTTGAACAGGGGGGTTACAACAGCGATTTTCCAATCCTCTGGGACTTTCCCTGACTCCAGTGACTTTTGAAAGATCAAAACTAACGCCTCCACTATTTCTTCAGCTATCTCCTTTGGAACTCTAGGATGTAGCCCATCTGGGCCCAGAGATTTATCAATTTTTAGACCTCTTAGTTTCTCTAGCACTTTCTCCTTTGTGATGGCTACCATATTCAACTCTGCCCCGACTCTCCTGAATTGTTGGGATATTACTCATGTCTTCTACTGTGAAGACTGACACAAAGTACTTATTTAGTTCCTCAGCTATTTCCTTGTCTCCCATCACTAGATTACCAGCGTCATTTTGGAGCGGCCCAATGTCTACTTTTGCCTCCCGTTTGTTTTTAATGTATTTAAAGAAACTTTTACTATCATTCCTAATGTTACTGGCTAGCGTACCTTCATATTTGATCCTCTCTTTCCTTATTTCTCTCTTTGTTATCCTCTGTTTGTTTTTGTAGCCTTCCCAATCTTCTGACTTCCCACTACTCTTTGCCACATTATAGGCTTTCTCTTTTGCTTTGATGCATTCCCTAACTTCCTTTGTCAGCCATGGCTGCCTAATCCCCCCTCTGATAACCTTTCTTTTCTTTGGGATGAACCTCTGTACTGTGTCCTCAATTACTCCCAGAAACTCCTGCCATTGCTGTTCTACTGTCTTTCCCACTAGGCTCTGCTCCCAGTCGATTTTCATCAGTTCCTCCCTCATGCCCCTGTAGTTACCTTTATTTAACTGTAACACCTTTACATCTGATTCTACCTTCTTTCTTTCAAATTGCCGATTGAATTCTACCATATTATGATCACTGCCTCCTAAGTGTTCCCTTACTTTAAGATCTTTAATCATGTCTGGCTCATTACATAACACTAAGTCCAGAATGGCCTGTTCCCTCGTGGGCTCCATCACAAGCTGTTCTAAAAAGCCCTCCTGTAAACATTCAATTAATTCCCTTTCCTTGGGTCCACTGGCAGCATTATTTACCCAGTCCACCTGCATATTGAAGTCCCCCATGATCACTGTGACCTTGCCTTTCTGACATGCACTTTCTATTTTGTGGTGCATTTTGTGCCCCGGTCCTGACCACTGTTAGGAGGCCTGTACATAACTCCCATTATGTTTTTTTTGCCTTTGTGGTTCCTCAACTCTACCCACACAGACTCCACATCATCCGGCCCTATGTCATTTCGTGCTATTGATTTAATTTCATTCCTAATTAACAAGGCAACCCCGCCCCCTCTGCCCACCTCCCTGTCTTTTCGATAGGTTGTGAATCCCTGGATGTTTAAATGCCAGTCCTGAATCCCCTGAAACCATGTCTCTGTGATGCCTACCACATCATACCTGCCAGTCACAATCTGGGCCACAAGCTCATCTACCTTGTTCCGTACACTGCACGCATTTAAATATAGCACCTTTAATTCTCTATTGACCGTCCCTTTTTGTTTTCTTAGTGTGGTGGACCTTGGTTTACTGAGCCTTTCCATACACTGTGTCATATTTTGTGGGATTGGGACTATCGTAACCTCTCCTGAGTTTTGTCTGTTCGTGTTTTTTTGTATTCCTAAGCAGCTACGCTCCCCGCTGATTACTTCACCTCTTGGTTCCCTGACTTTCCCTTCCCCCCCAATCTCTAGTTTAAAGTCCTATTGACCACCCTATTTACTCTTTTCGCCAGAACACTGGTCCCAGCTCGGTTCAGGTGGAGACAATCCCAACGGTATAGGTCCCCCCTGTCCCAAAACTGATGCCAGTGTCCCATGAAAAGGAACCCCTCTTTCCCACACCACTCTTTCAGCCACGTGTTAACTTCCCTTATTCTTGCCTCCCTATGCCAATTTGCACGTGGCTCGGGCAGCAATCCGGAGATTATGACCCTTGAGGACCTGTTTTTTAATTTGAATCCTAGCTCTTTATAATCTCTAAACAGGTCCTCTTTTCTAGACTTGCCTATGTTGTTGGTACCGACATGGACCACAACAACTGGATCCTCTTCCCCCCTCTCCAGTATCCTTTCAAGCCGGTCAGAGATGTCCCGCACCCTAGCACCGGGCAGGCAACATACCATGCGGGACTCTTTATCCTGCTCACAAAGGATACTATCTATCCCCCTGATAATAGAATCCCCTACAACTACAACTTGCCTATTTACTCCCTCCCCTTGAATGGCCTGCTGAACCATGGTGCCTTGGTCAGCTGACTCATCCTTCCTGCAGCCCTGTTCGCCATCCACACAGGGAGCAAGTGCCTCATACCTGTTGGACAGGGTCAAGGGCTGAGGCTCTTGAGTTCCTGACTGCTGGTTCCCTTTACCTGCCTGACTTGCAGTCACACCCTGCTGTCCCTGGCCACTGGCAGGATTTAAACTACTTACTCTGACAGGTGTGACTGCCTCCTGAAACACAGTGTCCAGGTAAGTCTCCCCCTCCCGGATGTGCCTCAGTGTTTGAAGCTCAGACTCCAGCTCACCAACTCTGAGCCGGAGCTCTTCGAGCAGCCAACACGTACTGCAGATGTGGTCGCTGCAGCTCGCAATGGGATCTGCCAGCTCCCACATCAAGCAGCTCAAGCACATCACCTGACCAGCCATCACTAATTAATTAATTAGTTTAATTTAAGTTTACGAGTTTAGCTGTGTTTTTTTTAAATTTGGGGCAGATTTGCTATCAACCAATCAGATCACAGCTTCCCTCTGACATCACTTTTGGGGGAAAAACTGGAAAACAAAGTTACCGTTAGGTTTTTATACTCACAGAGACTGCTCCTCCAAACGGCTCCCGAAATTAGGCACGGAGAAAGAGAGAGAACAAAACAGTAGGGAAAAAGCACCTTCTCCCACTCTTCACCGAATTACCTCACTGCGCCAAATTACCAAATTCTCACTCTGCCTGTGTCTCACTCACTCAGGCTGTGTCTCCTTGACCAGCGCAATGCTTACTAAGTGCGCTTTCTGTCTGTCTTTTATACAGACTTTAGGATGACTCACACTAAAACTTCAAAGAGAAGAATACAATGTGTACCTTTGTGCCCCTTAACAGGCCTCAGGTGACTGCCAGATAACTGCCTCTCAGCAATTAGGGTGGGGGCAGCTTCAGCCAATCAGACACTAATCTACACTGCACTTTTAACTGAAAAACAACAAAATTAGATTAACCACTTACCTTTCCTGGTTACCTCACTGCACCAAATTACCAAATTCTCACTCTGTCTGTGTCTCACTCACTCAGGCTGTGTCTCCTTGACCAGCGCAATATGTCAGACCGGAAAAAAAAATTTCCACGGCCCCACGCCTTTTCGGCCAAAACCTCTGAGGACTTGCCCACAGAGACTTGTTACGGTCCCAGATGCCAGTTCAGCGGAACTCGGCTGTCGACAGACGCCCGTTCGTAACTGCCCTTCTGGTTCGAGGGAAGAACCACCGTACGAGATGTTAAACCAAGATAGTTACAGACACTATGCTTGTTTCCACAGAACTCCAGAAGCTCCAGGACCGGAGATGAGAAGTGAAAGAAGACGCACCATGAGGACATCCTCCGCGTGGCTCATCGTGATAATGGACATTTGGTTGCGCGTGAACGCGAACCCCATGACCTCAAGCCCCCCAGCCGTTAATGATTCACTTCCCCACAGTACCCAGAGCCCAGTCACCAGCGACACCGCACCATCTTGGTGTGACAGGTTTATAACCTGGTACACCCTGTCCTACGCAATAGAATCCTTGCTGGTATTATCGATACTCTGCTGCATCGTGCAGACTATGCGTCTAAGAAAATGGAGAAGGAGAGCCTACCGTGCTCGCACCCCGGTATATAGGATCAGATCCCCTATTTTCGGATACGTCCAGACCCCCGACCCCCGCGATCTATAATGAAGAGCATTCATTTGCGTTTTTGTTGTAAATAAAGAAATGTAAAGAACTGTTCATGAGCAGTTGTACGATCCTGAGCTTGACTGCCAAGCCAGGAAACATGTGTATAAACTGCTATGATTTTGTTTGTATGGTTGAGGAAGTTAGAGTGATGAAATGTTTAAGTGAGTGTAGTGTATTAAGGATAGTTAGAGGTTCCCATTTTTTTGTTTGTAATGCATGTCCCTGTTTGACACAGCACCCCTTAGAATTGTCAGTTAAACATTTTTTGCATAGTTATGGTCAGTGTAGAGGCCATGAAAGAAGTGCTCACCAGGTCAGGGAATGGAAAGCAACGCAGTTATGTGATTCTTCACGCTTCGCGTTAGGATCACAAGGAGGGTGTGTAGCCACCTAAATTGGCTAACTCCCGATTTAAAATGGCAAACAGCAAAGGCTGATGGGAAAGTCAGCCAACGAGACAGAAACCGGCAGGTGCAGGTTTGCTGTGTATTAAAACTCTGCAAGAGGCCAGACAACATCGATACCAGCGACCATCACCATAACAATGTAGCAGCCATCTACATACTGATGAGCAATCCCCAGGAACAATAAGTAACATTTGGGACACACAAAGCAAAGCCAGACTCCTCGGCGCCAGCAGGAGCCAACACAAAGGAGGTGAACGAGCACCTCAAGACCGCCCATCGATCAGGGAACCGCTCCAGTATTGGAGAAATCGAACCAAGCGAATGGAACAAAGTCCAATCACCTAGAACCAGGTACGGGGTCTGCCCCGAAAGGCGGGAAGCCCCTGGGGACTATAAGAGTTAAGCCCCAAGTTCAAATCGCGCTCTTCACCTCTTCACCTCTTCGTCCTGCCCGGGTCACCCAGCAACACGAACCAACCTTGACCGTGACCGGTGCAGTGACCACCGAACGAAGTAAGTCTTAATTCAACGCTCGCTACGAGATAGGCGCTCCTAGCTACCAATCCGTACCAACTTCGAATCCCGCAGACTCAGAACCCGAACGAAAGGCCATTTGTTCCCCTGACCTGGTGGGCCAGTCCGAAGTTAAGTACAGGCCTGTTAGTTGTAGAAGTAGCTTAGACGTAGAATTTGTGCATTAGTAGCGATTACTGTGTATAATAAATGTGCTTTGATTTGAATCTTACGAATTGGTGTATTGGGTTATTGATCATTACTCGGACTTGAACCTCGTGGCGGTATCGTAAAGATACCTGGCGACTCGAGAGCAAAGGTAATAAAACAGAGTAATTGAACCAAGGAGAAAGTTAGCAACAGAGCTACTCCACGCCAACCCACAGTATGCCTACGTAACGTACCCCGACGGCCGCCAAGATACTGTCTCCCTCAGGGACCTGGCACCAGCTGGTTCCACACACACACACCCCTCCGGCCCGGTGCCACCCTCCCCTCCCCCGGTGCACCCAGCCGCCACCCCCGCCCCAGAACAATCCGTCCTCCCCCTGCCCACGCCCGAGGATGAAGAGGATTTTGGCACGCTCCCGGAGTCACCGAAGACCAGACCGACACCGGAATCGCCGCCATCACTGCGGCGCTCCCAATGGGAGGTCAAGGCTCCGGACCGACAGAACCTGTAACTTGATCGGGACTCTTAAAAAAAAGACATCATCCATCTGTATAACTCTCCTCCACCCCCGCTGGACTCAATTTGTTTTCTGTACTTTAAAACATCTACTTGTATATAGTTCTCCGCCACCCCCACCGGACTCAATTTTAACAGGGGGTGAATGTGGTAATCACCACTGATGTATATATTAGGTGCTTTGTGGTAAGGCCCTGTACTACAGGTACGGGGGTAGTTCCTGCCTGCTGGCTCCGCCCAGTAGGCAGAGTATAAATATGCGTGCTCCTCGTACAGCAGCCATTTCGACAGCTGCTGTAGGAGGCCGCACATCTCAGTGTAATAAAGCCTCGATTGCATCCAACTCTCGTATTTGTGTAATTGATCGAGCATCATAGGTTTTCTTCTAACTCTGGTTGACCTTCTCAAAGTTTGACCTTTTACCGCTCAGAACTTGTAGATTCAATCTTCTCCATGACATCCTCACGCTCAGGAACTGCTGAACTATTTGACACCGCAGCTGACGTTGATACTAACGTAGATTCGTCATCCACAACTGATGCACGATCAATCATTACTGAAGCGAGATTGTAGTCCAATTGAAGGCTATAATGAACAAGTAGTTACCCCAGCAGCTCCGGGACAGAATGACTGCTGTGGGTGAAACACAGACTCTTATGCTCCGCCTGCTGGGCGGAGCCAGCAGGCAGGTTCTACCACTCATACTACAACATAAGGTACATCCCACCTAGGTACCGCAATACACCTAATATAGCCTACCACATTCACCCCCTGTTTCAAAAGAGTCCGGCGGGGGTGGTGGCCTTGCTTTTACAGTGGTAGAGGTTATAGCGGGGGTATCGCCATGATTCCACCTTCTGTTCACAAAATAATTACAGATGAGAAAGACCATCTAACCCAGTTCTTCTCATCCATCCAGAATGACATACGGATTAGGAGCAGGAGAGGACCATTCGGCCCCTCGAGCCTCCTCCTCCATTTGATAACATTGCCTACATTACTTTGGTGATCACTCACTAACGAGTATGATTGCCCAGCCAAGAAACGGTAGCACGGTAGCATAGTGGTTAGCATAATTGCTTCACAACTCCAGAGTCCAAGGTTCGATTCCGGCTTGGGTCACTGTCTGTGCGGAGTCTGCACATTCTCCCCGTGTGTGCGTGGGTTTCCTCCGGGTGCTCCGGTTTCCTCCCACAGTCCAAAGATGTGCAGGTTAGGTGGATTGGCCGTGCTAAATTGCCCTTGTGTTGGGTGGGGTTACTGGGTTATGGGGATAAGGTGAAGGTGTGGCCTTGGGCAGGGTGCTCTTTCTAAGAGCCGGTGCAGACTCGATGGGCCGAATGGCCTCCTTCTGCACTGTAAATTCTATGTATCTATGTAAACTCCGTGTTACGGTCACGGGTTCTGTGGGTCCGTGTGTGGCTGATGAGTCTGAATCCAGAGCTGCATCTTCGACCCCTCACTTGGCAGGTGTTTGCGGGAGATGGGATTGGTCCTTGGAGTCTAGGTCACGGGTATTCCTTTCTCAGGCTCCTTTTCCAGGCCTTCCTCCAAGTAGGTCTCCGCTGAGCAAGGGTCGCCCAGGCATTTCTTGAAGTAAGCCTTCAGGGTGCCTTTGAAGCACTTCCTTTGTCCTCCTCTTGTTCGGGATCCTTCCTTGAGCTGGCAAAGATGATTTGCTTTGGCAGTCGGGACTCTGACACACTAAGCACATGGCCTGCCCAGTGGAGTTGGTTTTGGATGATCATGGCCTTGATGCCGCTGCTCTTGGCTCCTTCAAGGACACTGACGTTAGTACGCCTGTCCTCCCAGTTGATGCAGAGAATCAGTCTCAAACAGAGTTGATGGTTCCTCTCCAGGGCCTTGAGGTGGTGTCTGTACGTAGTCCAAGTTTCTGAGCCGTATAGAAGAGGACGACCGCCTTGTACACAAGGATCTTGGTGTCAGCACGGATATTGCAGTCATCATACATTCTCGTCATTAGGTGTCCGAAGGAGGTCCTCGCGGATTGGATACAATGTTGGATCTCTGCATCGATGTAAGCCTCAGAGGAGAGGTGGCTCCCCAGGTAGGGGAAATGTTCATTGCTTGATCCGGTTTCTCCATTGATTTTGATGGAGGGACGGACTGGACCTTACCCTGGGGCGGGTTGGTAAAGGACTTGATTCTTCGGTACGCCTCCACAAAGGTGCCCAGCATGGCTTGGAGATTCTCCCCTGAGAGAGTGGAGATGGCGATGTCATACTGAAGGTCCACAAGCGACGTCGGTGTCAGTTTCTTCTTGGATTTCAACCAGTGAGATTGAAATGTTTTCCGTCCATCCTGTAGATTCCACTGAGAAGCTTGTTCTTGACAAGGTGAAGGATGGTGGCAACGAAGATGGAGAAAAGGGTGGGGGTGAAGACATATCCCTGCTCGACCCCAGTTTTGACCGGGAAGGTATCTGTCCTAGTTCCGTCGTTGCGGACTGCCGCTGACATCTTGTCGTGGAGCAGTCGGACGGTGTTGATGAATTTCTCTGGCCAGCTGACCTTTGACCGGGTCTTCCACAGCACTTCCTGATTGACTGAGTCAAAAGCCTTGGTCAGAACGATGAAGGCCATGTAGGGTGGTTGATGCTGATCCTGGCATTTCTCTTGACCATCTCCCCCCACCTGTAAAATCAAGATTTTTCACTTCCCAGTTTGCAAGCAAGAATATCCTGAGTTACTGGGTGTTGTTGACAACTTTGTGGTTTCCTGGAGGGCTTTTTAAAAAAATCAGAATTCTGCTCGCTATGGGGTGCAAATATTTAAGTCCATAAGGGTGGATAGTGTGCCAATCTAGCAGGCTGCTTTGTACTGGATGGTGTCGAGCCCCTTGAGTGTTGTTGGAGCCGCACTCACCCAGGCAAGTGGAGAGTATTCCATCACACTCCTGACTTGTGCCTTGTAGATGGTGGACAGGCTTTGGGGGGTCAGGAGGTGAGTTTCTCGCTGCAGGATTCCTAACCTTTGACCTGCCCTGGTTACCAGTATTAATGTGGCTGGGTCTAGTTCAGCTTCTGATCAATGGTAACCCCCCAGGATGTTGAGTGTGGGGGATTCAGCGATGGTAATGCCATTGAATGTCGAGGGGCGGTGGTTAGATCCTCTCTTGTCGGAGATGGTCATTGCCTGGCACTTGTGTGGCGCGAATGTAACTTGCCACTTGTCAGCCCCGAGCCTGGATATTGTCCAGGACTTGCTGCATTTGGACAGGGACTGCTTCAGGATCGCGGGAATCGGGAATGGAACCGAATGTTGTGTACTGATCCTTCTGGATTTTGTGCTCAGGGTGGGGATGGGGGGGCGGGGGCGGGGGGAGGTTGGAAATTGGAACCAAGTCTGCAGATGCCTGAGATTGGGTTTCTCAATTAGAGCATGTCTTGGTGAGTGATGGAGAGGTACCCTTTCACAAGTCTTTTATATTGCACTTCACCAGTTGTGGTGTAACTTTCATCAAGTGGCTTAATCCCTGAAAGGAGATAATAATCCCCCAAAAAAGCAGGTGAAATGGAATCGAGAATGTCTTGATTAACATCAAGTCAGAATGACACAGCAGTTTCAAAGCTTGGTCAGGTAGAACACAAACTATTCTTTGTTAATGTTGAATATTTCACTGAATCTACATTGTTGGTTATGGGACACAAGATACATCAGCATCCAATCCCCTGCCCAGAAAAAAATCAACGCTATATACTTAAAGGGATAAAATCCAGATAATGATCATTGTTCTTTTTAGTTTCTGCTCTAAAACTCCGCTGTCCCAGTCCTAACTTACACCGAATCCACTCGCCTCTCACCTCAGTGCTCGCTGACCTACATTTGTCCCCTGTCTGACAATATCCCTCCATGGCCTTGTCCCTCCGATCTCTGTAACCTCCTCCATGGCCTTGTCCCTCCAATCTCTGTAACCTCCTCCATGGCCTTGTCCCTCCAATCTCAGTAATCTCCACGACGGCCTTGTCCCTCCAATCTCTGTAACCTCCTCCATGGCCTTGTCCCTCCAATCTCTGTAACCTCTTCCATGGCCTTGTCCCTCCAATCTCTGTAACCTCCTCCATGACCTTGCCCCTCCAATCTCTGTAACCTCCTCCATGGCCTTGCCCCTCCAATCTCTGTAACCTCCTCCATAGCCTTGTCCCTCTGATCTCTCTAACCTCCTCAATGGCCTTGCCCCTCCAATCTCTCTAACCTCCTCCATGGCCTTGTCCCTCCAATCTCTGTAACCTCCTCGATGGCCTTGTCCCTCCAATCTCTGTAACCTCCTCGATGGCCTTGTCCCTCCAATCTCTGTAACCTCCTCCATGGCCTTGTCCCTCCAATCTCTGTAATCTCTTCCATGGCCTTATCCCTCCAATCTCTGTAACCTCCTCCATGGCCTTGTCCCTCCAATCTCTGTAACCACCTCCATGGCCTTGTCCCTCCAATCTCTGTAACCTCCTCCATGGCCTTGTCCCTCCAATCTCTGTAACCTCCTCCATGGCCTTGTCCCTCCAATCTCTGTAACCTCCTCCATGGCCTTGTCCCTCCAATCTCTGTAACCTCCTCCATGGCCTTGTCCCTCCAATCTCTGTAACCTCCTCCATGGCCTTGTCCCTCCAATCTCTGTAACCTCCTCCATGGCCTTGTCCCTCCAATCTCTGTAACCTCCTCCATGGCCTTGTCCCTCCAATCTCTGTAACCTCCTCCATGGCCTTGTCCCTCCAATCTCTGTAACCCCCTCCATGGCCTTGTCCCTCCAATCTCTGTAACCTCCTCCATGGCCTTGTCCCTCCAATCTCTGTAACCTCCTCCATGGCCTTGTCCCTCCAATCTCTGTAACCTCCTCCATAGCCATGCCTCTCCAATCTCTGTAACCTCCTCCATGGCCTTGTCCCTCCAATCTCTGTAAACTCCTCCATTGCCTTGTCCCTCCAATCTCTGTAAGCTCCTCGATGGCCTTGTCCCTCCAATCTCTGTAACCTCCTCCATGGCCTTGTCCCTCCAATGTCTGTAACCTCCTCCATGGCCTTGTCCCTCCAATCTCTGTAACATCCTCCATGGCCTTGTCCCTCCAATCTCTGTAACCTCCTCCATGGCTTTGTCCCTCCAATCTCTGTAACCTCCTCCATGGCCTTGTCCCTCCAATCTCTGTAACCTCCTCCATGGCCTTGTCCCTTCAATCTCTGTAACCTCCTCCATGGCCTTGTCCCTCCAATCTCTGTAACCTCCTCCATGGCCTTGTCCCTCCAATCTCTGTAACCTCCTCCATGGCCTTGTCCCTCCAATCTCTGTAACCTCCTCCATGGCCTTGTCCCTCCAATCTCTGTAACCTCCTCCATGGCCTTGTCCCTCCAATCTCTGTAACCTCCTCCATGGCCTTGTCCCTCCAATCTCTGTAACCTCCTCCATGGCCTTGTCCCTCCAATTTCTCTAACCTCCTCCATGGCCTTGTCCCTCCAATCTCTGTAACCTCCCCCATAGCCTTGCCTCTCCAATCTCTGTAACCTCCTCAATGGCCTTGTCCCTCCAATCTCTGTAAACTCCTCCATGGCCTTGTCCCTCCAATATCTGTAACCTCCTCAAAGCCTTGTCCCTCCAATCTCCGTAACCTCCTCCATAGCCTTGTCCCTCCAATCTCTGTAACCTCCTCGATGGCCTTGTCCCTCCAATCTCTGTAACCTCCTCGATGGCCTTGTCCCTCCAATCTCTGTAACCTCCTCCATGGCCTTGTCCCTCCAATCTCTGTAATCTCTTCCATGGCCTTATCCCTCCAATCTCTGTAACCTCCTCCATGGCCTTGTCCCTCCAATCTCTGTAACCTCCTCCATGGCCTTGTCCCTCCAATCTCTGTAACCTCCTCCATGGCCTTGTCCCTCCAATCTCTGTAACCTCCTCCATGGTCTTGTCCCTCCAATCTCTGTAATCTCTTCCATGGCCTTATCCCTCCAATCTCTGTAACCTCCTCCATGGCCTTGTCCCTCCAATCTCTGTAACCTCCTCCATGGCCTTGTCCCTCCAATCTCTGTAATCTCCACGACGGCCTTGTCCCTCCAATCTCTGTAACCTCTTCCGTGGCCTTGTCCCTCCAATCTCTGTAATCTCTTCCATGGCCTTATCCCTCCAATCTCTGTAACCTCCTCCATGGCCTTGTCCCTCCAATCTCTGTAACCTCCTCCATGGCCTTGTCCCTCCAATCTCTGTAACCTCCTCCATGGCCTTGTCCCTCCAATCTCTGTAACCTCCTCCATGGCCTTGTCCCTCCAATCTCTGTAACCTCCTCCATGGCCTTGTCCCTCCAATCTCTGTAACCTCCTCCATGGCCTTGTCCCTCCAATATCTGTAACCTCCTCAAAGCCTTGTCCCTCCAATCTCTGTAACCTCCTCCATGGCCTTGTCCCTCCAATCTCTGTAACCTCCTCCATGGCCTTGTCCCTCCAATCTCTGTAACCTCCTCCATGGCCTTGTCCCTCCAATCTCTGTAACCTCCTCCATGGCCTTGTCCCTCCAATCTCTGTAACCTCCTCCATGGCCTTGTCCCTCCAATCTCTGTAACCTCCTCCATGGCCTTGTCCCTCCAATCTCTGTAACCTCCTCCATGGCCTTGTCCCTCCAATCTCTGTAACCTCCTCCATGGCCTTGTCCCTCCAATCTCTGTAACCTCCTCCATGGCCTTGTCCCTCCAATCTCTGTAACCTCCTCCATGGCCTTGTCCCTCCAATCTCTGTAACCCCCTCCATGGCCTTGTCCCTCCAATCTCTGTAACCTCCTCCATGGCCTTGTCCCTCCAATCTCTGTAACCTCCTCCATGGCCTTGTCCCTCCAATCTCTGTAACCTCCTCCATAGCCATGCCTCTCCAATCTCTGTAACCTCCTCCATGGCCTTGTCCCTCCAATCTCTGTAAACTCCTCCATGGCCTTGTCCCTCCAATCTCTGTAAGCTCCTCGATGGCCTTGTCCCTCCAATCTCTGTAACCTCGTCCATGGCCTTGTCCCTCCAATCTCTGTAACATCCTCCATGGCCTTGTCCCTCCAATCTCTGTAACCTCCTCCATGGCCTTGTCCCTCCAATCTCTGTAACCTCCTCCATGGCCTTGTCCCTCCAATCTCTGTAACCTCCTCCATGGCCTTGTCCCTCCAATCTCTGTAACCTCCTCCATGACCTTGCCCCTCCAATCTCTGTAACCTCCTCCATGGCCTTGCCCCTCCAATCTCTGTAACCTCCTCCATAGCCTTGTCCCTCCGATCTCTCTAACCTCCTCAATGGCCTTGCCCCTCCAATCTCTCTAACCTCCTCCATGGCCTTGTCCCTCCAATCTCTGTAACCTCCTCGATGGCCTTGTCCCTCCAATCTCTGTAACCTCCTCCATGGCCTTGTCCCTTCAATCTCTGTAACCTCCTCCATGGCCTTGTCCCTCCAATCTCTGTAACCTCCTCCATGGCCTTGTCCCTCCAATCTCTGTAACCTCCTCCATGGCCTTGTCCCTCCAATCTCTGTAACCTCCTCCATGGCCTTGTCCCTCCAATCTCTGTAACCTCCTCCATGGGCTTGTCCCTCCAATCTCTGTAACCTCCTCCATGGCCTTGTCCCTCCAATCTCTGTAACCTCCTCCATGGCCTTGTCCCTCCAATCTCTCTAACCTCCTCCATGGCCTTGTCCCTCCAATCTCTGTAACCTCCCCCATAGCCTTGCCTCTCCAATCTCTGTAACCTCCTCCATGGCCTTGTCCCTCCAATCTCTGTAAACTCCTCCATGGCCTTGTCCCTCCAATATCTGTAACCTCCTCAAAGCCTTGTCCCTCCAATCTCCGTAACCTCCTCCATAGCCTTGTCCCTCCAATCTCTGTAACCTCCTCCATGGCCTTGTCCCTCCAATCTCTGTAACCTCCTCGATGGCCTTGTCCCTCCAATCTCTGTAACCTCCTCCATGGCCTTGTCCCTCCAATCTCTGTAACCTCCTCCATGGCCTTGTCCCTCCAATCTCTGTAATCTCTTCCATGGCCTTATCCCTCCAATCTCTGTAACCTCCTCCATGGCCTTGTCCCTCCAATCTCTGTAAACTCCTCCATGGCCTTGTCCCTCCAATCTCTGTAACCTCCTCCATGGCCTTGTCCCTCCAATCTCTGTAACCTCCTCCATGGCCTTGTCCCTCCAATCTCTGTAATCTCTTCCATGGCCTTATCCCTCCAATCTCTGTAACCTCCTCCATGGCCTTGTCCCTCCAATCTCTGTAACCTCCTCCATGGCCTTGTCCCTCCAATCTCTGTAATCTCTTCCATGGCCTTATCCCTCCAATCTCTGTAACCTCCTCCATGGCCTTGTCCCTCCAATCTCTGTAACCTCCTCCATGGCCTTGTCCCTCCAATCTCTGTAATCTCCTCCATGGCCTTGTCCCTCCAATCTCTGTAACCTCCTCCATGGCCTTGTCCCTCCAATCTCTGTAACCTCCTCCATGGCCTTGTCCCTCCAATCTCTGTAACCTCCTCCATGGCCTTGTCCCTCCAATCTCTGTAACCTCCTCCATGGCCTTGTCCCTCCAATCTCTGTAACCTCCTCCATGGCCTTGTCCCTCCAATCTCTGTAACCTCCTCCATGGCCTTGTCCCTCCAATCTCTGTAACCTCCTCCATGGCCTTGTCCCTCCAATATCTGTAACCTCCTCAAAGCCTTGTCCCTCCAATCTCTGTAACCTCCTCCATGGCCTTGTCCCTCCAATCTCTGTAACCTCCTCCATGGCCTTGTCCCTCCAATCTCTGTAACCTCCTCCATGGCCTTGTCCCTCCAATCTCTGTAACCTCCTCCATGGCCTTGTCCCTCCAATCTCTGTAACCTCCTCCATGGCCTTGTCCCTCCAATCTCTGTAACCTCCTCCATGGCCTTGTCCCTCCAATCTCTGTAACCTCCTCCATGGCCTTGTCCCTCCAATCTCTGTAACCTCCTCCATGGCCTTGTCCCTCCAATCTCTGTAACCTCCTCCATGGCCTTGTCCCTCCAATCTCTGTAACCTCCTCCATGGCCTTGTCCCTCCAATCTCTGTAACCTCCTCCATGGCCTTGTCCCTCCAATCTCTGTAACCTCCTCCATGGCCTTGTCCCTCCAATCTCTGTAACCCCCTCCATGGCCTTGTCCCTCCAATCTCTGTAACCTCCGCCATGGCCTTGTCCCTCCAATCTCTGTAACCTCCTCCATGGCCTTGTCCCTCCAATCTCTGTAACCTCCTCCATGGCCTTGTCCCTCCAATCTCTGTAACCTCCTCCATGGCCTTGTCCCTCCAATCTCTGTAACCTCCTCCATGGCCTTGTCCCTCCAATCTCTGTAACCTCCTCCATGGCCTTGTCCCTCCAATTTCTCTAACCTCCTCCATGGCCTTGTCCCTCCAATCTCTGTAACCTCCCCCATAGCCTTGCCTCTCCAATATCTGTAACCTCCTCAAAGCCTTGTCCCTCCAATCTCCGTAACCTCCTCCATAGCCTTGTCCCTCCAATCTCTGTAACCTCCTCGATGGCCTTGTCCCTCCAATCTCTGTAACCTCCTCGATGGCCTTGTCCCTCCAATCTCTGTAACCTCCTCCATGGCCTTGTCCCTCCAATCTCTGTAATCTCTTCCATGGCCTTATCCCTCCAATCTCTGTAACCTCCTCCATGGCCTTGTCCCTCCAATCTCTGTAACCTCCTCCATAACCTTGTCCCTCCAATCTCTGTAACCTCCTCCATGGCCTTGTCCCTCCAATCTCTGTAACCTCCTCCATGGCCTTGTCCCTCCAATCTCTGTAATCTCTTCCATGGCCTTATCCCTCCAATCTCTGTAACCTCCTCCATGGCCTTGTCCCTCCAATCTCTGTAACCTCCTCCATGGCCTTGTCCCTCCAATCTCTGTAATCTCCACGACGGCCTTGTCCCTCCAATCTCTGTAACCTCTTCCGTGGCCTTGTCCCTCCAATCTCTGTAATCTCTTCCATGGCCTTATCCCTCCAATCTCTGTAACCTCCTCCATGGCCTTGTCCCTCCAATCTCTGTAACCTCCTCCATGGCCTTGTCCCTCCAATCTCTGTAACCTCCTCCATGGCCTTGTCCCTCCAATCTCTGTAACCTCCTCCATGGCCTTGTCCCTCCAATCTCTGTAACCTCCTCCATGGCCTTGTCCCTCCAATCTCTGTAACCTCCTCCATGGCCTTGTCCCTCCAATATCTGTAACCTCCTCAAAGCCTTGTCCCTCCAATCTCTGTAACCTCCTCCATGGCCTTGTCCCTCCAATCTCTGTAACCTCCTCCATGGCCTTGTCCCTCCAATCTCTGTAACCTCCTCCATGGCCTTGTCCCTCCAATCTCTGTAACCTCCTCCATGGCCTTGTCCCTCCAATCTCTGTAACCTCCTCCATGGCCTTGTCCCTCCAATCTCTGTAACCTCCTCCATGGCCTTGTCCCTCCAATCTCTGTAACCTCCTCCATGGGCTTGTCCCTCCAATCTCTGTAACCTCCTCCATGGCCTTGTCCCTCCAATCTCTGTAACCTCCTCCATGGCCTTGTCCCTCCAATCTCTCTAACCTCCTCCATGGCCTTGTCCCTCCAATCTCTGTAACTTCCCCCATAGCCTTGCCTCTCCAATCTCTGTAACCTCCTCCATGGCCTTGTCCCTCCAATCTCTGTAAACTCCTCCATGGCCTTGTCCCTCCAATATCTGTAACCTCCTCAAAGCCTTGTCCCTCCAATCTCCGTAACCTCCTCCATAGCCTTGTCCCTCCAATCTCTGTAACCTCCTTCATGGCCTTGTCCCTCCAATCTCTGTAACCTCCTCGATGGCCTTGTCCCTCCAATCTCTGTAACCTCCTCCATGGCCTTGTCCCTCCAATCTCTGTAACCTCCTCCATGGCCTTGTCCCTCCAATCTCTGTAATCTCTTCCATGGCCTTATCCCTCCAATCTCTGTAACCTCCTCCATGGCCTTGTCCCTCCAATCTCTGTAAACTCCTCCATGGCCTTGTCCCTCCAATCTCTGTAACCTCCTCCATGGCCTTGTCCCTCCAATCTCTGTAACCTCCTCCATGGCCTTGTCCCTCCAATCTCTGTAATCTCTTCCATGGCCTTATTCCTCCAATCTCTGTAACCTCCTCCATGGCCTTGTCCCTCCAATCTCTGTAATCTCTTCCATGGCCTTGTCCCTCCAATCTCTGTAATCTCTTCCATGGCCTTATCCCTCCAATCTCTGTAACCTCCTCCATGGCCTTGTCCCTCCAATCTCTGTAACCTCCTCCATGGCCTTGTCCCTCCAATCTCTGTAATCTCCTCCATGGCCTTGTCCCTCCAATCTCTGTAACCTCCTCCATGGCCTTGTCCCTCCAATCTCTGTAACCTCCTCCATGGCCTTGTCCCTCCAATCTCTGTAACCTCCTCCATGGCCTTGTCCCTCCAATCTCTGTAACCTCCTCCATGGCCTTGTCCCTCCAATCTCTGTAACCTCCTCCATGGCCTTGTCCCTCCAATCTCTGTAACCTCCTCCATGGCCTTGTCCCTCCAATCTCTGTAACCTCCTCCATGGCCTTGTCCCTCCAATATCTGTAACCTCCTCAAAGCCTTGTCCCTCCAATCTCTGTAACCTCCTCCATGGCCTTGTCCCTCCAATCTCTGTAACCACCTCCATGGCCTTGTCCCTCCAATCTCTGTAACCTCCTCCATGGCCTTGTCCCTCCAATCTCTGTAACCTCCTCCATGGCCTTGTCCCTCCAATCTCTGTAACCTCCTCCATGGCCTTGTCCCTCCAATCTCTGTAACCTCCTCCATGGCCTTGTCCCTCCAATCTCTGTAACCTCCTCCATGGCCTTGTCCCTCCAATCTCTGTAACCTCCTCCATGGCCTTGTCCCTCCAATCTCTGTAACCTCCTCCATGGCCTTGTCCCTCCAATCTCTGTAACCTCCTCCATGGCCTTGTCCCTCCAATCTCTGTAACCTCCTCCATGGCCTTGTCCCTCCAATCTCTGTAACCTCCTCCATGGCCTTGTCCCTCCAATCTCTGTAACCCCCTCCATGGCCTTGTCCCTCCAATCTCTGTAACCTCCGCCATGGCCTTGTCCCTCCAATCTCTGTAACCTCCTCCATGGCCTTGTCCCTCCAATCTCTGTAACCTCCTCCATAGCCATGCCTCTCCAATCTCTGTAACCTCCTCCATGGCCTTGTCCCTCCAATCTCTGTAAACTCCTCCATGGCCTTGTCCCTCCAATCTCTGTAAGCTCCTCGATGGCCTTGTCCCTCCAATCTCTGTAACCTCCTCCATGGCCTTGTCCCTCCAATCTCTGTAACATCCTCCATGGCCTTGTCCCTCCAATCTCTGTAACCTCCTCCATGGCCTTGTCCCTCCAATCTCTGTAACCTCCTCCATGGCCTTGTCCCTCCAATCTCTGTAACCTCCTCCATGGCCTTGTCCCTCCAATCTCTGTAACCTCCTCCATGACCTTGCCCCTCCAATCTCTGTAACCTCCTCCATGGCCTTGCCCCTCCAATCTCTGTAACCTCCTCCATAGCCTTGTCCCTCCGATCTCTCTAACCTCCTCAATGGCCTTGCCCCTCCAATCTCTCTAACCTCCTCCATGGCCTTGTTCCTCCAATCTCTGTAACCTCCTCGATGGCCTTGTCCCTCCAATCTCTGTAACCTCCTCCATGGCCTTGTCCCTTCAATCTCTGTAACCTCCTCCATGGCCTTGTCCCTCCAATCTCTGTAACCTCCTCCATGGCCTTGTCCCTCCAATCTCTGTAACCTCCTCCATGGCCTTGTCCCTCCAATCTCTGTAACCTCCTCCATGGCCTTGTCCCTCCAATCTCTGTAACCTCCTCCATGGCCTTGTCCCTCCAATCTCTGTAACCTCCTCCATGGCCTTGTCCCTCCAATCTCTGTAACCTCCTCCATGGCCTTGTCCCTCCAATCTCTCTAACCTCCTCCATGGCCTTGTCCCTCCAATCTCTGTAACCTCCCCCATAGCCTTGCCTCTCCAATCTCTGTAACCTCCTCCATGGCCTTGTCCCTCCAATCTCTGTAAACTCCTCCATGGCCTTGTCCCTCCAATATCTGTAACCTCCTCAAAGCCTTGTCCCTCCAATCTCTGTAACCTCCTCCATGGCCTTGTCCCTCCAATCTCTGTAACCTCCTCCATGGCCTTGTCCCTCCAATCTCTGTAACCTCCTCCATGGCCTTGTCCCTCCAATCTCTGTAACCTCCTCCATGGCCTTGTCCCTCCAATCTCTGTAACCTCCTCCATGGCCTTGTCCCTCCAATCTCTGTAACCTCCTCCATGGCCTTGTCCCTCCAATCTCTGTAACCCCCTCCATGGCCTTGTCCCTCCAATCTCTGTAACCTCCTCCATGGCCTTGTCCCTCCAATCTCTGTAACCTCCTCCATGGCCTTGTCCCTCCAATCTCTGTAACCTCCTCCATGGCCTTGTCCCTCCAATCTCTGTAAACTCCTCCATGGCCTTGTCCCTCCACTCTCTGTAAGCTCCTCGATGGCCTTGTCCCTCCAATCTCTGTAACCTCGTCCATGGCCTTGTCCCTCCAATGTCTGTAACCTCCTCCATGGCCTTGTCCCTCCAATCTCTGTAACATCCTCCATGGCCTTGTCCCTCCAATCTCTGTAACCTCCTCCATGGCCTTGTCCCTCCAATCTCTGTAACCTCCTCCATGGCCTTGTCCCTCCAATCTCTGTAACCTCCTCCATGGCCTTGTCCCTTCAATCTCTGTAACCTCCTCCATGGCCTTGTCCCTCCAATCTCTGTAACCTCCTCCATGGCCTTGTCCCTCCAATCTCTGTAACCTCCTCCATGGCCTTGTCCCTCCAATCTCTGTAACCTCCTCCATGGCCTTGTCCCTCCAATCTCTGTAACCTCCTCCATGGCCTTGTCCCTCCAATCTCTGTAACCTCCTCCATGGCCTTGTCCCTCCAATCTCTGTAACCTCCTCCATGGCCTTGTCCCTCCAATCTCTGTAAACTCCTCCATGGCCTTGTCCCTCCAATATCTGTAACCTCCTCAAAGCCTTGTCCCTCCAATCTCCGTAACCTCCTCCATAGCCTTGTCCCTCCAATCTCTGTAACCTCCTCCATAGCCTTGTCCCTCCAATCTCTGTAAACTCCTCCATGGCCTTGTCCCTCCAATATCTGTAACCTCCTCAAAGCCTTGTCCCTCCAATCTCCGTAACCTCCTCCATAGCCTTGCCCCGTCAATCTCTGTAACCTCCTCCATGGCCTTGTCCCTCCAATCTCTGTAACCTCCTCCGTGGCATTGTCCCTCCAATCTCTGTAACCTCCTCCATGACCTTGCCACTCCGATTTCTGTAACCTCCTCCATGGCCTTGCCCCTCCAATCTCTGTAACCTCCTCCATGACCTTGCCACTCCGATCTCTGTAACCTCCTCCATGACCTTGCCACTCCGATCTCTGTAACCTCCTCCATGACCTTGCCACTCCGATCTCTGTAACCTCCTCCAAGGCCTTGTCCCTCCAATCTCTGTAACCTCCTCCATGGCCTTGCCCCTCCGATCTCTGTAACCTCCTCCATGGCCTTGTCCCTCCAATCTCTGTAACCTCCTCCATGGCCTTTTCCCTCCGATCTCTGTAACCTCCTCCATGGCCTTGTCCCTCCAATCTCTGTAACCTCCTCCATGACCTTGCCACTCCGATTTCTGTAACCTCCTCCATGGCCTTGCCCCTCCAATCTCTGTAACCTCCTCCATGGCCTTGCCTCTCCAATCTCTGTAACCTCCTCCATGGCCTTGTCCCTCCAATCTCTGTAACCTCCTCCATGGCCTTGTCCCTCCGATCTCTGTAACCTCCTCCATGGCCTTGTCCCTCCAATCTCTGTAACCTCCTCCATGACCTTGCCACTCCGATTTCTGTAACCTCCTCCATGGCCTTGTCCCTCCAATCTCTGTAACCTCCTCCATGGCCTTGCCCCTCCAATCTCTGTAACCTCCTCCATGGCCTTGCCTCTCCAATCTCTGTAACCTCCTCCATGGCCTTGCCTCTCCAATCTCTGTAACCTCCTCCATGGCCTTGTCCCTCCAATCTCTGTAACCACCTCCAACCTCACAAAATGTAAATGCCGCAAGTGACTCTTGTTGAATTTCATTTGCCACCTGTGGGATTCCCCGTTCGCGGGATCCTCTGCTTCGCCGGCAGTGCCCCCATGCCCACGGGTTTCCCACTGGAGTGGGATGGCCACAATGTGAAACTCCATTGGCCGGCTGCGGGAGTGAGGGTCCCGTTGCCGGTGGGGGCGTGCCGGAAAACAGGACCAGTGGGACGGAAAATCCCACCCCATATCTCTGTCCGTTTCACCAATCTGCCTGTGTTCTCCTGATGTCTACTCCTATCCTCTCAATGTTTACTATAACTTCAAGCTCTGTATCGCCTGTTTAAACTCATGTTTGGCCATTAATATGCATCATAACAATGACTGTTCCAAATACTGTCAAAGTCTCATGGATGGTATCATGAAGTAGCAGGGGAGATACCTCCTACCCCATCCTCCCATGATAATAACAAGTAAAGTAAAATCGCTTGTCATGGCCAAGAAGAGTCCATCATGGGTTTGTAGAGTCCAAAAGAAAGTAACTTTTATTTACAACAATATTTACACAGCACCAGTACATAGAACATAGAACAGTACAGCACAGTACCGGCTCTTCAGCCCACGATGTTGTGCCGACCATTTATCCTAATCTAAGTTCAACCTAACCTAGACCCCTTCAATTTATAGACAGTACCAAGGTGGCGCTGGAGTGAGGAGACTCTCTGCGAGCTCTACCCAACAGATCCACTTTTTACTTAACTTATATCTGTTCTAATATTTTCTTCCCTTTTCTCCCCATATACTTAATGATCTGTTGAGCTACTCGCAGAAAAATACTTTTCACTGTACCTCGGTACACGTGACAATAAACAAATCCAATCCAATTTACTGCTGTCCATGTGCCTGTCCAAGAGTCGCTTAAATGTCCCTCATGACTCTGACTCCACCACCTCCGCTAGCAGTGCATTCCACACACCCACCACTCTCTGTGTAAAGAACCTACCTCTGACATCTCCCCTATACCTTCCTCCAATCACCTTAAAGTTATGTCCCCTCGTGACAGCCATTTCCACCCTGGAGAAAAGTCTCTGGCTATCCACTATATCCATGCCTCTCATCACCTTGTACACCTCTGCCTTCTTCGCTCCAGTGAGAAAAGCCCTAGCTCCCTCAACCTTTCTTCATAAGACATGCCCTCCAGTCCAGGCAGCATCCTGGTAAATCTCCTCTGTACCCTCTCCAAAGCATCCACATCCTTCCTATGATGAGGCGACCAGTTCACTACTGGTTCCCTCTCTCTAGCCGGTACCACTGTGGCCAGCTCTAATTATACTGCTGAAAGCTGAACGATTGACCCCTCATTGGGGGAGCTCATATTCCCCAAGGAACATGGAGTAGCCAATTGCCCCAACCAATAGGATCCGGGAAGGTTGTAACAGTCGCCATAGTCCCAGATGACCATAGGCTGATTTCCCCTTTCCCCTTTGGGAGGCATGATGTGGAGATGCTGGCGTTGGACTGGGGTGAGTACAGTAAGAAGTCTTACAACACCAGGTTACAGTCCAACAGGTTTGTTTCAAATCACTAGCTTTTGGAGCACTGCTCCTTCCTCAGGTGAATGAAGTGGTAGGTTCCAGAAACATATATATAGACAAAGTCAAAGATGCATGACTTTAATGGGAGGGGCTTTTGGGGGAGGCTGGGGGCTGGGGGAAGAGTTGACTGATGGTGATTTAACCTGAGGGTCACCACACCTCAGGCGAGGTTGAGAAGGCGGGGCATGAATAACCTCAGCCGGTACGGGGATTGAACCCACGCTGCTGGCCTCGCTCCGCATCACCAACCAGCTGTCCAGCCCACTGAGATAATATTCACATCCCGTACCACATCATGAAACCAAATGATCTCGTCATTCTCATATTGGCATCTGTTGTAACTTGCTGTGTGAAAATTGATTGCAGTCTTTCCTGCATTGCTGCTGCTTGTAGCTATCCCTCCAGAGATTTGCTGTTAGGGTACGTTGCACCCGTCACACATCCAATGCAGCTCCTCTGGAATCGCTCCGTGGCGGCCGCCATCCACCCAGGTTGACCCTCTCTCCGCTGCCTCCACTTTGCCCTCGAGAAGTGATCTCTATAGCATTTCAGCTCCGATCAAACAGCGAAAACACGACTCTTTTCTGGATGTTGTTTTAAAGTTTTATTGTTGCTCTTAGGGGAGGCAGTGGCGTAGTGGTGTTGTCACTTGACTAATAAACCAGAGACCCAGTGTAATGCTCTGGGGACGAGGGTTCAAATCCCACCACTGCAGATGGTGAAATTTGAATTCAATAAATATCTGGAATCAAAGTCTAATGACAACCATGAAACCAGTGTCGATTGTCGTAAAAACCTTTCTGGTTCACTAACGTCCTTTAGGGAAATAAATTTGCTATCCTTACCCGGTCTGGCCTACACCAGCAGCACGGGTGCAATTCCCGTACCAGCCTCCCCGAACAGGTGCTGGAATGTGGTGACTAGGGGCTTTTCACAGTAACTTCATTTGAAGCCTACTCGTGACAACAAGCGATTTTCATTTCATTACATGTGACTCCAGACTCACAGCAATGAGTCTCTTAACTACTCCCTTAAGGGAAATTAGGGAATGCTGGCAAGCATTCAAGAACGAATAAAAAAATAATTCAAACACCTCTTCATTGATCTTATGGTCCGTAGATGGAATTTTTAACAATATGTATTGATTCCCTGAGTTCCCATTTTTCTGCTGCTGTCATTTTTGATCCGTGTATGTTTAATGTACCTTTTTAAAAAGTATATTTTTATTGCAATTTTTGTACTTAATATCAAAACTTTGCAGAACAATATAAAAACAATAGTAATAACCAAAACAATAATAACATAAGATCATAAGACATAGGAGCAGAATTAGGCCACTCGGCCCATCGAGTCTGCTCCGCCATTCAATCATGGCTGATATTTTTCTCATCCCCATTCTCCTGTCTTCTCCCCATAACCCCTGACCCCCTTACTAATCAAGAACCTATCTATCTCTGTCTTAAAGACACTCGGTGAATTGGCCTCCACAGCCTTCTGCGGCAAAGAGTTCCACAGATTCACCACCCTCTGGCTGAAGAAATTCCTCCTCATCTCTGTTTTAAAGGATCGTCCCTTTAGTCTGAGATGGTGTCCTCTGCTTCTAGTTTTTCCTACAAGTGGAAACATCCTCTCCACGTCCACTCTATCCAGGCCTCGCAGTATCCTGTAAGTTTCAATAAGATCCCCCCTCATCCTTCTAAATTCCAACGAGTACAGACCCAGAGTCCTCAACCGTTCCTCATACAACAAGCTCTTCATTCCAGGGATCATTCTTGTGAACCTTCTCTGGACCCTTTCCAAGGCAGCACATCCTTCCTTAGATACGGGGCCCAAAACTACTCACAATACTCCAAATGAGGTCTGACCAGAGCCTTACACAGCCTCAGAAGTACATCCCTGGTCTTGTATTCTAGCCCTCTCGACATGAATGCTAACATTGCATTTTCCTTCCTAACTGCCGACTGAACCTGCACGTTACCCTTAAGAGAATCGTGAACAAGGGGTGAGATTCTCCGACCCCCCACCGGGTCGGAGAATCGCCGGGGGCTGGCGTGAATCCCGCCCCTGCCGGTTGCCGAATTCTCCACCACCGGATATTCGGCGGGGGCGGGAATCGCGCCGCGCCGGTTGGCGGGCCCCCCCCGCGATTCTCCGGCCCGAATGGGCCGAAGTCCCGCCGCTAAAATGCCTGTCCCGCTGGTGTAGATTAAACCACCTACCTTACCGGCGGGACAAGGCGGCGCGGGCGGGCTCCGGGGTCCTGGGGGGGGGCGGGGGGCGGGGGGATCTGGCCCCGGGGGTGCCCCCACGGTGGCCTGGCCCGCGATCGGGGCCCATCGTTCCGCGGGCGGGCCTGTGCCGTGGGGGCACTCTTTCCCTTCCGCCTTCACCACGGTCTCCACCACGGCGGAGGCGGAAGAGACTCCCCCCACTGCGCATGCGTGGGAATGCCGTCAGCGGCCGCTGACGCTCCCGCGCATGCGCCGCACGGAGATGTCATTTCCGCGCCAGCTGGCGGGGCACCAAAGGCCTTTTCCGCCAGCTGGCGGGGCGGAAATTCGTCCAGCGCGGGCCTAGCCCCTTAAGGTTGGGGCGCGGCCCCCAAAGATGCGGAGCATTCCGCACCTTTGGGGCGGTGCGATGCCCGACTGATTTGCGCCGTTTTGGGCGCCAGTCGGCGGACGTCGTGCTGTTTCTGAAGAATTTCGCCCAAGGACTCTCAAGTCCCTTTGTGCTTCTGATTTTCTAAGCATCTTCCCATTTAGAAAATAGTCTATGCCTCCATTTCTCCTTCCAAAGTGCATAACCTCACACTTTTCCACATTGTATTTCACCTGCCACTTCTTTGCCCACTCTCCGAGCCTGTCCAAGTCCTTCTGCAGCCCCCTTGCTTCCTCAATATTACCTGCCCCTCTACAGATCTTTGTATCATCTGCAAACTGAGCAACAGTGCCTTCAGTTCCTTCTTCCAGATCATTAATGTATATTGTGAAAAGTTGTGGTCCCAGCATAGACCCCTGAGGCACACCACTAGTCACCGGCTGCCATTATGAAAAAGACCCCTTTATCCCCACTCTCTGCCTTCTGCCAGTCAGCCAGTCCTCTATCCATGCCAGGATCATACCCTTAACACCATGAGCTCTTAACTTATTTAACAGTCTCCTATACGGCAAATTGTCAACACAAATATCACAAGGTGCCACGGTGTCTGTGACAGTCATCCCAGTTCTGGTTTAGCACAGGGCTAAATCGCTGGCTTTGAAAGCAGACCAAGGCAGGCCAGCAGCACGGTTCAATTCCTGTACCAGCCTCCCCGAACAGGCGCCGGAATGTGGTGACTAGGGGCTTTTCACGGTAACTTAATTTGAAGCCTACTTGTGACAATAAGCGATTTTCATTTCATTTCCTACATTATTTACATTAGTGTGTATCATACAGTTTTTTTAGAGGTGTTCTTATTGGGATGTGTAATAAGAATTCTACACAACTCTACAGTTACATTTGAACAGGTCTGTAAAGAGATTTGTAAACTCCATCCCCTGATTGAGAATTTTCTTTTTTCTATTTGCAGGAACTTGGCCAGATCCGAGAGCCCCTCTGAGGCCCTGTGTTGGTGCTGCCAACATCTGGTCTAGCAGAAATCTCTGCCTGGTGATTAGTGTGGCGAAGGCCAGGATGTCTGCCCCCTTTCCTGGACAGAGCTCCGGATGCTCTCACACCCTAAAGACTGCCACAGATGGACACAGCTCCATCTCCCACCACTCTGAACATGGCCTCAAAAAAGTCCGTCCAGTGCCCCCTGAGCCTGGGGCAGGACCAGAACATGTGGGTATGGTTGGCCAGGCCCCCTTGACACCTCTCACACCTATCCTCCCCTCTGGGAAGAACCTGCTCATACGCGTCTTGGTAAGCTGCGGTCTGTGCATCAGGTTTCCCCCGGCGCAGTAGCTGGTGGAGTTAATCCTGTGCAGTACCTCGATCCAGAGTCCTCCCACTATCTCCATGCCCAGCTCCTCCTCTAGTGGCCTCGTCTAGCGGGATCCTTACCTTTTCTATGAGTCGTCCGCAGATACCGCTGCATTTGTCCGTCCCTAATCAGTCCCGCCTTCCCATTGTGTCCAGAAATCCGGGTCTCTGGGGGAATGTTTTTCTCTCCTTGTGGAGAGAGTCAAGCAGCTGCAAGTACCCATAGGGTCGCCAGTCTATCGTCCATGACCGTCACTCTCAGTGTCCCTCTGTCCTCTCTCCACATCCCAAATGTAGCGTCTATTCTCGCCATTGTCAAACTGTGGTTATTGCAGATGAGGGCCTCAATGGACACCTCGCCAAGCTTGAAATGGCGCCTGAACTGGTTCCATGTCCTTAGTGTGACCACTATCATTGGGCTCCTGGAGTGTGTGTGTGTGTGGGGGGAGCCGCTGGGAGTGGTGCGGTGGCCAACGTTCAGAGAGACGTCATTTCTGAATTCTCCCTCTGTGTACCCGAACAGGCGCTGGAATGTGGCGCCGAGGGGATTTTCACAGTCACTTCATTGCAGTGTTAATGTTTGTGACAATAATAAAGAATTAAAAAAAATAAGGTGTGGGCCATTTGGATCCCCAGGTACCTGAACTTGGTTAAGATCACTTTAAACAATAGTTCCTCCCGCTCCTCCCTCTCGAGGGTTCACCGGGAAGATTTTGCTCTCTCCCAGGTTGGGTTTGTAACCTAAGAAGGCGCTGAACTCCCTAAGGAGCGCTTGTACGGTTTGGGTTTGGAGCAGGGTTCATCACGTGGGTGAAGCTCCTGTTCAACGCTCCTACCCTGTGCAACCAAAGTGTTACAATATTCAGATAAACATCATGGTGCAAACATACATACTGATGGACAGATCAACGGACCAATCAACACACACGCAACATCACAGCCAAGAGCAGACACACTATAAAACGGGGAACACGACACTTCCCGCTCATTCCAGCAGGAGACAGCTCAGGGCACAGAGCTCACAGCAAGCCACTCAGACATTCACCATGTGCTGAGTGCTTCTCCAAGATAGTGTTAGGGCTGGGTCCACAGGTTAGAGGGTAATGAACGAACCACAGCAACCAGTTTACAGATGTTGTTATTGTTAGTAATAAAACTGAGTTGTACCATCCGCAACCGTGTTGGTTCGTCTGTGTAGCAGAGCACCCGACACGACACAAAGTATTTGGAGCTGGTGGCGTTTGTCCTTACGCTCGCCGTTGGAGCGCTTTACAGGAGCTTTACCAACGTGATGAACCCTGCTCCAAACCCAGACTGTTCAAGTACCTCCGGGTACCTCCATTCTACTTGATCGAAGGCTTTCTCAGCATCTGGGAATACGATCATCTCTGGTGTCTTCCCACCAGGTGGGGTCATTATTACATTCAGCTGGCGTCTGATGTTCGCCGTTAGTTGTCTGCCCTTGACAAATCCAGTCTGATCTTCTGCGATCTTTTCTGGCAGGAAACTCTCCAGGTGCCTCGCAGGTACTTTTGTTTGGACTTTGCATCAGTGTTGAAGAGAGAGAGGTGGGTCTGTATGATCCACATTCTGTCGGGTCTTTGTCCTTTTTGGGGACCAGTGAGATTGAGGCCTGGGCCAATGTGGGCGGCAGGGCCCCCTTTGGACAGTGAGTCATTGAACATCTCCCCTAAATGCGGAGCCAGGTCTACCGGGAATCCATCCGGTCCCGGCGCTTTCCCTGACTGCATGAAATTAATGCATTCCGCGATTTCACACATCCTAGCAGTGCTTCCAGCCCTTGTTTCCTGTCCTCCCCACCACCTGTATATCCGGTCTATCCGGATGGGGGGTGGGCTGCCCTCTGATGAGGGGTTGGGTCACCCTCATGCATGCATGCAGCAGAGGGGGTGTGATCTAGTAATTCCCATGGTGAGGGAAGGGGGAGAAAGATGCCTCTGCATGTCAGCTGGTGGGGGGGGGTGTAAGGTTAGCTTTGCTGGGGGGTAAGGGAGCCCAGGCGTCGTACCCCGTTACCAGGCTGCCCGCTCAATATGGTGGCCCGATAGAGGGTTTTGGAATGGAATCCTTTGCAATATCCACCATGCATAAATTTGCATGGCTGGGGAGAGTGAATTACACCAGGCCATCATTCCTAGCAATAGCGCAAACCAGGACAAATTCAGCTCCAGCAGGGAAACATAGTCTCCAATTGGAGAATCTAGCCCCTATTTGTTTTACGTGCTCCTATTATTTGTTGATTTATAGCCTTTCCTACAGTGTGACTACTGTTTGGGAGTCTATACACTACTCCTACCAATGTAGCCTTGTATGCTATGGCTTTTCACGTGCCCATCTAAATGCTTCTTGAATGTTGTGAGGGTTCCCGCCTCCACCACCCTCTCAGGCAGGGAGTTCCAGATCCCACCACCCTCTGGGTGATAAAGGTTTTCCTCAAACCCCCTCGAAAGCTCCAGCCTCTTTCCTTAAATCTAGATCTTACCTTAAATCTTAAACCTTAAATGGCTTTGACAAAGAGTCACCCAGACTGGAAATGTTAGCTCCATTCTCTCTCCACAGATGCTGTCAGATCTGCTGAGATTGTCCAGTATTTTCTGTTTTTGTTTCAGTAATCTGCAGTAATTTGCTTTTATCTTAAATCTATGCTCCCTGGTTATAGAATCATAGAATTTACAGTGCAGAAGGAGGCCATTTGGCCCATCGAGTCTGCACCGGCCCTTGAAAAGAGCACCCCATTTAAGCCCACGCCTCCACCCTATCCCCGTCACCCAGTAACCCCACCTATCCTTTTTGGACACTAAGGGCAATTTATCATGGCCAATCTACCTAACCTGCACGTCTTTGGACTGTGGGAGGAAACCGGAGCACCCGGAGGAAACCCACGCAGACACGGGGAGGATGTGCAGACTCCGCACAGACAGTGACCCAAGCCGGGAATCGAACCTGGGACCCTGGAGCTGTGATGCAACTGTGCTAGCCACTGTGCTACCAGTCTACCAAGGGTAGAAGTTTCTTCCTGTCTACCCTCATAATTCTGCACCCTTCTCCGTCAACTGAGCTGTTCATTTCCGCTTGCCTCTTCCAAACAGTCAGCTTCCAGAGCTCATGGCAGTCAGCGTGTGGCTCCCCAGTGTTAATGTTCATCATCTGCATGTCTCGTTTGTGGGGGTCCTTCTTGCGGAGGTGTGGGGCTCCTGGGAGATGTGGCCCAGTGTCCAGTTAACCGCACAGAAGGTCTTCGGATATTTGGCCATCATCCATCCAATGAAAGTGGCTGAGCAAGTGCACTGTTAGTAATGAGTTGCGTGCACTTTGAAATGTTTTGCTCTCAGGCCGTATTGTCTAACATGAAACGTATCAGCAAATCAAGGCCCCTCGCAGTGGAATATGCTGTATGGAGGAAAGTTGAATTTGTTCCACGCTCTGTAATATTATTTTTTTTTGAAGAAATTTAGAGTACCCAATTTTTTTTTGCCAATTAAGGGGTCAATCCATCTAAATGGATGGATTGCACAGCTTTGGGTTGGTTGGGGGGGGGGGGGGGGGGGGGGGAGGGGGGGGGGGGGGGGGGGGGGGATGAAGAGACCCATGTGGACACAGGGGAGAATGTATAACATTCTGGGCTAACATCGTGGGCTAAACAGCTGACTTGTAATGAAGAACAAGGCCAGCAGCGCGGGTTCAATTCTTGTACCGGCCTCCCCGGAATGTGGCGACTAGGGGCTTTTCACAGTAACTTCGTTGAAGCCTACTTGTGACAATAAGCGATTATTATTTTCAAACTCCACACGGACAGTGACCCGGGGCCGGCATCGAACTAGGGTCCTCAGAACTCTCTGTAACATTCAATTTGAAATGTTTTGTACTCTTTACTTCACAACTTTTATGAATAAAGTATATTTTGGGGGGAAAATATATGCTGATGGAACTGGCACACTCCAGCCTTGTCCTGCCAAGAGAGGCTCCACAGAGCACTGGCATTCCCATATTGCAGTACACAATAATTGATTTGAGTCAGTGGCAGCCTTGCTCCTCGCAAAGGCTGAGAAACTACAACTCCCGCGATGCAGCCGCCGCTGGGAGTTGTAGTTTTCACCGGGATCCCCAACAGGGCAACTTCCCACAAAGAAACTACAACACCCATAGCAGAGCACCGGCTTGCAACCCTGGGAGCGAGGCCCGACGGGAGTTGTAGTTTCTCCCGTCATTCCCTTCGCAACAGGGCCCCTGCAATTGACTACAGCTCCCCAGTGGCCCCGACACGGGGCGGGGGGGACGGTGTCCGCCGAGTGCCGCCGGCGCAGCCCCCCCCCCCCCCCCCACAAAGCGGATCGCGGGTTTCGGCCGGGGATTAACCCTTGCTGTGCCTCGCTGCGGAAGGAGCGCCGAGCCGGAGCCGCCTGTCAGCCGCCGCCATATTAATTGTCCAAGGGGGGAAGAAGCGGAGGGAGCTGGACAGGTAAACAGCGCCAGTCCCGGGGCTCCGGGCGGCCTCGCAGCGCCGGCCAGGCCGCACCTCACCGAGCCCGGGATTGAACCCCCCGGGCGGCCACTCACAAACCGCAGCAAACTCCGGCTGCTGCCTTTATTCTCAGCCCGTCCGGGCGGGGGGGTGGTCGGCCCCAACCCCCCCCCTCAAATCCCCCCCTCAAAACCCCCCAACCCCCCCCACCAATCCCCCCCCACCCCCCTCAATCCCCCAACCCCCCCCACACACCCCCCCACCCCCCCCAAAACCCCCCCCCCCACCCCCCCCTCAACCCCCCCCACAACCCCCCAACCCCCCCTCACACCCCCCACCCCCCCTCAAAACCCCCCCACCCCCCCCACACCCCCCAACCCCCCCATCTCAAACCCCCCCAACCCCCATCTCAAAACCCCCCCACCCCACCCCCCTCAAAACCCCCAACCCCCACTCAAAACCCCCCAACCCCCATCTCAAAACCCCCCCACCCCCTCACCAAACCCCCCAACCCCCCTCCCTCAAATCCCCCCAACCCCCTCCCCCCTCAAATCCCCCCAACCCCCCCCCTCAAATCCCCCCAACCCCCCCCCCCCTCAAATCCCCCCCACCCCCCCTCAAATCCCCCAACCCCCCCCTCAAATCCCCCCAACCCCCCCTCAAATCCCCCCAACCCCCCCTCAAATCCCCCCACCCCCCCCTCAAATCCCCCCTCAAAACCCCCCAACCACCCCTCAAATCCCCCCACCCCCCCTCAAAACCCCCCAACCCCCATCTCAAAACCCCCCCAACCCCCCATCTCAAAACCCCCCACCCCCCATCTCAAACCCACCCCAACCCCCATCTCAAAACCCCCCAACCCCCATCTCAAAACCCCCCACCCCCATCTCAAAACCCCCCAACCCCCGCCCTCAAATCCCCCCAACCCCCCCCCTCAAATCCCCCCAACCCCCCCCCTCAAATCCCCCCAACCCCCCCCTCAAATCCCCCCAACCCCCCCCCCTCAAATCCCCCCAACCCCCCCCTCAAATCCCCCCAACCCCCCCCCTCAAATCCCCCCAACCCCCCCCTCAAATCCCCCAACCCCCCCTCAAACCCCCCCCCCCACCCCCCCCCTCAAATCCCCCCTCAAAACCCCCCAACCCCCCCTCAAATCCCCCCCACCCCCCCTCAAAACCCCCCAACCCCCCATCTCAAAACCCCCCAACCCCCATCTCAAAAACCCCCCAACCCCCCCTCAAATCCCCCCAACCCCCCCCTCAAATCCCCCCCAACCCCCCCCCCTCAAATCCCCCAACCCCCCCCTCAAATCCCCCCCACCCCCCCTCAAATCCCCCAACCCCCCCCTCAAATCCCCCCTCAAATCCCCCCAACCCCCCCTC